>NW_017728914.1:37642785-37658476 GCF_001723895.1 Crocodylus porosus | reverse complement strand
GCCTCCGGCGGAGGCTGCTGCTGGCCGGGGCCGGGCCGGGGCCCGCGCTGTCGGGCCCCTCCGCGTCTTGCAGCCGCTGGTACCGGGGCTGGAGCGCGGGGCCGGGGTCCGGGGGGCTGGGGGCGCCGCTCCGGCCCGGGGCCAGCATGCAGCTGTTGTCGTAGATGGGCGCAGCGGGGCCGCTGCTGCCCTCGGGCGGCTCCCGGCAGCTCCGGTGCCAGCTCGGGGGCGCCTGGTCCAGGCCGCACACGTTCTCGTACAGGTGCTCGGAGGGCTGCGGCCCCCAGGCCCCCGGCTCCGGCTCCGGCTGGACGGCAGCAGGCGGGGGCTGCGGCCCCCGGGCAATGGAGGCATAGATGATGGGGAAGGTGCGGTCCGCCCTGTCTGGAGCCCCTGGCTCCCGCGAGCAGGGCTGGGGGGGAGGGTGCTCGGGCTGGAGCCAGGTGGGCGGCGTGGCCCCTCCGTCCTCTAGGGTCCAGGACACTGGTGGTGCTCCCTCGGGGCCGCTGGCGAGGTGCTGCCAAGGCTCCTGGCTCCTCTGGCGGGCGATGGCAGCGGATATGAGACTACAGATCTCGGCAGCGTGGCCCGTGCTGAGAGTGAAGACGCCCTCACCGGAGTCGCAGCGGCGGCCAGCCTCAAAGGACAGCACGGCCTGTGGGCACACGGGGGTAAGGGGTGGGGAAGGCCAGGGCCCCAGGACTGGCCCAGCGCTGCCTGGGGCGCAGGACCTCCGTCCCCTGATGCGGCGGGGTGCCAGGCTTGCGGGGCCCTGCCGGTACCTGGTCCTGGCCGAACTTGCGCAGGAAGGGGTAGGGCCAGGCGAACAGCGGCTGCCGTGTCTGCAGCTCCTTCAACACCAGGCGCTCGGGCAGCACGGCCAGCAGGTAGCGCCCACTCAGGCCGCAGCGGGTGGAGGCCTCTGTCCGGAGCAGCAGCACTGGGAACTCGTTTGCTGTCGGAGGAACGGAGCCCGCATTGACATGGCAGCCCCCCCCAGCTGTAAGGCACGTCCACCGCCTCACCAGGGCAGGGCCCCCTGCACCTACGCGCATGCCAGGACGAGTAGATCGTGTTCTCCTCCATGTGGAGGCCAGAGCTGGGCGAGGCCCTGTTGCTGCCTGGAGCCATCTCCTTTGTGCCCTGAAAAGCAGAGATGAGCCACGTCCCCTGCTGGGGCCAGCCCCTGGGGAGCACGGGACGGGGACATGGAGCTCGGGCAGGTCCAGGGACCTGACAGTGGGACCTCCAGGGGCTGGGGCAGAAGCAGAGGGGCTGTAGCACCACCTGAGCCTCCCACATGGCTCCATGGTGCTGGATGCAGCTGCCCACGCCCCCCAGCCAGGGCCCGCTGTACCTGGAAGGCCAGTTGGCAGAGCTGCGCCACCCACTCGTCGGGCTGCTCGGCTGCCAGCACGTGGCTCTTGTCTAGGGTGCGGAGGCAGAAGGCGGCTGTGCCACGGGGGCAGCCCTCAGTGCCAGCAGGCCCCACGGACACGCAGTCGGCCAGCCGGAGCACCCGGCGTTCGCCCCGCCGCAGCGATGCCTTCTCAGGCCCTGAACTGTCCCGCACCGTGAACTGCTCCATGCGGGCCACACCTGACGGGCCAGCCGCAAACAGCTGCACCCGCACCTTCTTCCAGGACCTCTGGGGGTGGGTAGATGGGCAGGGCTCAGCACCCTCGGGCCAGGGATGGAGCTGGTAGGATGCTGCTTGGAGCCACCGCCAGGCAGGGAAAGGCACCCTGCCCCTGCAGCACCCGCTCAAGCTGGAACCTGTGCCTGCCCTGAGGCCACAGGCTCAGCCCTCGGGCGTCTCATGCCCTTCCTCTGGGCCCAGCAGCTCCTAGAACAAAGCCCAGGCACCCAGGCTGGGGGGCTGCGGCCAGCCTCGTGCTGCCCCTGGGGGCCCGGCAGGTGGGGCAGCCTGGCTGTTCCAGTGTAGGCCCTATGCAAATCAGGCCTTTTGGGGCCGTTTGCACTCACAGCAGACAGCAGCCCTGCACCTGACACATGGGCCAGGCCCCACCAGCACCACCCACCCCTTCCTCCCAGGGGAAGCTCTGCAGCAGCCAGCGGGTCACGAGGTGAGGGCACAGGGGCAGCTGCAGCCTCCCCTCGCAGCCCCCACGTGGTGGCTGAGGAGAGGGGGCAGCCAGGCCCAGAAGCACCCCCAGCCCAGCTGCACCAATTGCCCCATGTGGGGGCTGCACCTTCCCGCTCCGCTCAGCCTGTGCTGGGATATGGAGGCTGCCCAGATGGGCACTGTGCTCCCGGCCTGTCACTGGGCCAACAGGGCTGCACCCGGCCCAGGCCGGACCCCTTGCCAACCTGAGGGACAGGGCTGCAGCTTGCAGGAAGCATCTCCCTGGTGCCTGGCAAGGTCACCCAGGCTGGGCTGGGCAGGCTGCTGGGGGACCTGGCACCTCCAGGACAGGGGGCAATCGAGGCTCTGCCTTGAAAGCCCCCAGCTGCAGCTGCGAGGGTCAGAGCCTGACTGTGGCTGCAGGGTATCAGCACTTGTGGGGTAGTTGGCTGCAAACCCAAGCCCTGTGAGGGAACTGGGCTCGTCTCCGTCCCCATCCCCATCCCACTTGGGCTGCTGGCAACCACTGGTCCCTGCGCACCCTGGGACAATGTCGGAGCAGGGGGGCTCAGCCCCAGGGAGGACAAGGGGCTTCCACACCTTCCCCCCCTCACACACACACCATGTTGTGCTCTGTAAAAGCTTTTATTGCCCTTTGCGCCTGCTGCAGGCAGCACCCAGAGCAGCATCAGGAGCACTAGGACTGCTGGTCACAGCTGCACAGTGCCGTGGGGCTGAGACCACATGCCCCTCCCCCTGGCCAGCAAGGCCTGGGGCCCAGCCCTGATCCTGTACCCAGCCCGTTACCTTTCCAAATTTGAAGTGCTGGACATAAAGGATCCCATCCTTCACAGGCCCCTCCATGGCCTGAGCTGCCTGGGTTGTGTAGCCGTTGGCCACAGGAGCTGAGGCTGCTGCTGCTGCAGGAGCGCAGTGACAGACTTCCCCCTCTGCCTCCACTTCCCCTTTCTGGTGTGTGGGGCGTGGAGCTGGCTCTGCCCCCGCCAGAGCAGAGCAGTGGGGCAGAACGGGCAGGCGGGGCTGCAAGTCTGCCCAAGGCAGGCTCTCTCAGCCCCAATTCAGGGCAATGGGGTGGGGCTGACGGCTAGGACTGCCCCTTCCTGCCCAGCCCAGCAGCCCCAGGAAGATGCTGAGCATCCCCTACACTGGGGAAGTCCTGGCAGGGCCACAGGCATCCTAGCAGACAGAGCCCTGGGTGGTGCTGTGCACCAGACCCGGAGGCTCCCACTTGCTCAATCTCAGCGTGTCAACAGTAGGGCTGATGTAAGAGGCCACTGCCACATGTCACAGCACTTCCTCCCAGCGCCAGAACCGCAGCCCCCCTCTGGAGCAGCAGCGAATGGGTGGCATGCACCAGGGGCCTGGAGCAGGACACAGTGCGGCTGCCTGATATGCAGGGACCAGCCGCCCCACAGCCTGGGGCTAACGTGGCCTTCCTGTTGCGACTGGCACGTGCCCAGGGAGCAGCCACCTTCCCCTCACCCCACCCCTTCACAACATCTGGGCAGGGGCTGGTGCCTGGCAGGCAGCCCTAGAAGTCCATGGAGCTGTGGGCCAGGTAATCTTTGCGGCCGATGTTGCTGACTTGCTTGGTTTGCATGGCTTCCAGCTTGGGGCAGTCTGTGATGCGATGGCCCAGCCCCCCGCAGAAGGCACAGCCCCTCTCCCCTGCAACAGGAGGAAGGATCAGAGTGAGCTTGGGCAGGGGCAGGGGCAGGGGCAGGGGCACTGCCCGGGATGGGGGAGCCCCCACAGCTCTTGGAGACTATCAGTCCCAGAAGTGCAGCCACTGCCAGAGCGCATGGCTCAGGCTACCTGCAGCTGCTCTCGCCCTCCCCTACCTCAGAGCCCCCTTCCCTGGACAGGACCCAGCCCTTTCTAGGGCCAGAACAGCAGCAGAAGTGCTGCCGCCCCCAGCCTCTCACCTCCAATGTCCAGCATGGTCTCATCCCCGCAGTGCAGCACCTGGAGCACAGGTGGTACCTTCTGCTTGGCCTCCAGCAGCAGTGCCTTCAGGTCCATGAGCACTGACTCGTCTGGGGGCAGAGGGGCAGCTCAGCACAGGCTCCAGGCACAGATGCCAGAAGGAGCCTGTAGCGCAGGCCACACTGAGCACAAGGCTATAGGGCAGAGCTGGGCCTCAGAGGGGAAAGATGGCAGAATGCCCCCCTATAGTGCAACGTCATGGTGTGGGGCACAGGGCCGTTCGACCACAGAAGAGGAGCACCCTCGATACCCTCCCCACCCTGACCCCAGGCCAACACCACCTGAGCCACTGGGCTCCTCATGGCTCTACCAGTACCCACCTGGTGCTACCTCATCACTAGCTTGGCAATGCCCACAGGGCAAACGGAGGACACCTTGCCCAGCTCAGTGTGCCCCAGCCCAGCAGACCGCCCCCCACACGCTCACCGCAGGCTTTGTTGATGAAGGTGGTGGCAATGCCCGTGTTCCCTGAGCGGCCTGTACGCCCGATGCGGTGCACTGTGGGAAGACAAGTGTGGTCAGGGCCAGGGGACCAAAGCAGGAGCCTGAACATGGACCCCCACCCAGCTCCTGCCACCTGGGAGTCAAGCCTAGCACCAAGTGTCCCATCACAGTGCCCACAGCAAGCTGCCCACCCCCTGCAGGGCCCACAGGAAGGCCCAGAATGCCTGCCCACCATAGTTCTCGATCTCCTCTGGCATGTCGTAGTTGATGACGTGCTGGATAGCTGGGAAATCCAGGCCTTTGGAGGCCACGTCCGTGGCCACCAGGACATCCTTCTTTCCGTCCCGGAAGGCCTCAATGGCTTTCGTCCGCTCTTCTTGGTCTGTGGGGCCAGCGCCAGCAGTTAGTAGGGACCATACCCTGCTAGCACAACACCCCCACCCCCTGCACTGATGCTGGCTGGGGGACCTGGTGCAACCCATAGCTCAGACACAGGAGTTGAGCCCAACTGTCTGCACAGGGCTTGCCCTTGTGGTGAGCCCAGCACGTGCCCTGCAAGGGCATGTGGGCAGCTCCCACTGCACAGGGAAGCACTCTGCAGACTGCACGTGGCCCCCACGGGTGCACATGGCAGACATCCCCCCACTGCTTATGCTGACCTTTCCCTCCGTGTATGGCTACAGCCTCCACACCCTTGAGCAGCAGGTACTCATGGATCGCGTCGACATCCGCCTTCTTCTCCGCAAAGATCAGCACCTGCCGCAGGAGCTGGTGTCAGGGGCTGCAGGCCCAGCCTACCTAGCTGGCCAGGTAACAGTGCTGCCCTCCTTCCCCAACCCCCACTGGGTCCTGGAGAGACAGTTCACAGGTGCAGGCTCGTGGGCCCTCCTGCCCCAGCCCAGGGGCCGACAGCAGTGACAGTATCAGAAGCCTCTCTCATGTCAGCCCAAGCAGCTCCCATCTGGGCTGGGCCCCATCACCCACAGGCTTCCCAAGCCCCAAACAGCTGCAGCATGGAACTCACGGGCGGTGGGGTTTTCTGCAGGCACTCGAGCAGATACACCATCTTGGCCTCCTCCTTCACATACTCTACCTCCTGTGCATGAGCATGTGGCAAAAGTCAGAGCAGAGCACATGCGACCCAGCTGCTGTGCCCTGAGCCCTCAGCAGGGAAAGGCTGGGGACACTCAGACCCCAGGAGCCTGCTTGTGTGTCTCCCCTCCCCATGTAGACACTGGGGGTCCTCCAGGCCCTCACCTGCACGACATCCAGGCTGGCTGCTCCTGCTCGCCCCACGTTGATGGTGATGGGCTTCACCAGGGCACTCTTGGCAAAGTTCTGGATCTTCTTGGGCATGGTGGCGCTGAAGAGGAGGGTCTGCCGCTGGCCCTGCGAGAGCCAGGCAGGTGAACGTGACCCAATGTTACTCCGCAAGCCCCATACGCCTACTTTGGCAGCAGCCATGCCCAGTAGCTGTGCCCCGTGGGCCAGAAGCCAGGTGTGGCAAGTGGGAAGCCTGGCAACCATGGAAGCCACATGGAATCACAGGCCCAGCACAGGGCAGAGCCCTAGGGCTGAGACGCCTGAGCTGCTAGCCAGTGGTAGCCAGCAGGAGTCTGCCCAGGCAACAAGAAATCCAGCCATAGCACCACCATCCCCTCAGACAGCCAGGTGGCGGCCTGAAACTGGGCAGTACCCACTGCCCAGCATGGGAGGGCATTCTGCTGGCAGCAGGCCCCAGGGGCAGGAGCCCATGCTCACTGGCTTCCCCACTAGTACCTTGAAGTAGGAGAAGATGGTGCGGATATCTCCCTCAAAGCCCATGTCGATCATGCGGTCAGCCTCATCCAGCGCCAGGTAGCGGCAGATGTCCAGGCTCACCATCTTCTTCTGCAGCAGATCCATGAGGCGCCCGGGCGTGGCCACCATCATGTGAACGCCACTGCAGGCAGAAAACAAGCCCAGGGCACAAAGTAGCTGTGCTGCGTGGCCTCCCGTGTGCCCATCCTGCGAGCTCAGGCTCAGAGCCCTCCCCCAGGCTTGAAGCAACCCCCCAGGCAGGCCTGAGATAGCTGGCTGCTGCGTGCAAGCTTGTCCCTTGGTGCCAGGCTGGGGAGCAGAGCAAGAGCTCTGGCAGTGCTGCCTTGACTGGCTGGCAAATGAGACTTACTGCTTGATGGTCTCCATTTGTTCCTTGACAGACATGCCCCCAATGCAGAGGGCGCAGCGCAGCGGGGGCAGCCCGTCCTCCTGCAGCAGGCGGCAGTAGTACTCCAGGATGCCATGGGTCTGCCGGGCCAGCTCCCGCTGCAGAGAACAGTCTGTCACCCCAAAGACACGGCTCCCAGCTGGCTGGCACTAACACCTGCCTCCCCAGCCCCACCCCAAGCTGCCCCATCCTGACAGTTCTCGTGCGCTGGTGCCCACATCCCTTCATCATGACCCCCCACTGGGGGCATGTGTGCTCACCGAGGGGCAGATGATGAGCCCGTAGGGCCCCTCCCTCTTGGAGAATGGCAACCTCTTCTCCTGCTCCAAGCAGAACATAATAACTGGGAGGGTGAACACCAGGGTCTTCCCGGAGCCAGTGAATGCAATGCCAATCATGTCCCTGCCGGAGAGGCTGCCGGAGACGCAAGGGCAGGGTCAGCCTAGGGCTGAGGGTACCCTGCCAGCCACCTAGCCAGGGTGCTGCCAGCAGTCAGCCACCCCACCCACAACACTAGGCAGGGAACGAAGCAGCACTGCAGCTGGGCCAAGCACTCACATGGTGGGGATGCCCTGGATCTGGATGGGTGTCGGCTGCTGGATCCCCTTCTTCTTCAGGCCCCGCAGGATGGCTGTGCACATGATGGCAGGGAGGGATCAGCACCATGGCACTGCGGCCCCTCCACCGGACCCCGCGCCACCTTGGGCTAGCAACACGCATCCACCCAGGCCCCCAGCCAGCAGACAGAGGACTGGGGGCATGAAGCCACGCTCTCATGACCTGCAACCTGGCTAAGGGAGCTCTGCATTGGTCTGCACTCCTCCGCACACTTGTGCCCCCCGTCCAGCAACACCCCCTCCCCCCACATCACCTGCAGGGAACTTCATCTCCTTGAAGCTCTTGATGGGTGGTGGGATGCCCTCGCCCTCCACCAGGATGTGAAACTTCCTGCGCACACGCTCGTGCCGTGCCTCCGACATGCCCAAGATGTGGCGCGGCGCCCGCCAACTGACCAGGACACAGAGGGGGTCAGCCCGGAGCAGACCCGCTCAGTGTTCCCCCTTGTCCCTAAGGGCACCAGGCTCAGTGTGGCCCTAAGCCAAAACAGCCCCCACAACCCACAAGGAACCTTCCCCTCGTGTAAGCCAGTGATGGGGGAGCCCACGGCCAAGTCTAGGTCCTGCACTGTGCCCTCGACTCCCTGCTCTCCCCTTCTCGTCTCTTGGCTGGTTGCAGCTCTCGCCTGCCCTGCAACACGGTGTCAGGGCGCAGTGGGGAAGGGGCAGCCTTTTACTTTCCCCTCCTGCACGGGACACAGCTCCTTACTGGGACGAGGCAGAAACACCTCCCCTTGCCCACGCCCACACCCTGCTCGGTCCTGCCTGGCCTCAGAGTCTGAGCAGGCATCACCCGGCGGGCCTGCGGCAGAGGTGGGAGAGCAAGGAGGCTGCCAGAGCCCAGCCCAGTGCTCTGCGCACAAGCCCATGGGGCAGCCCCTTCCCTTCCGCTGCAGCCGGGGTCCCAGGAACGCACCTGGTTTTAATGGGGTCATCGTACGTGATGCCCTTTGCCATCTCCTTCACAGACATCAGCGCTGCGAGGAAGTCAAGAAGCAATTCAGCTGAAAGGGGCCTGCGGCAGGCGGCTCACGGGGCGCCGCTTTGGCTCCAAGGCAGCCACGACATGGAGGCCAACACAGCCGGCGCTGCTGTGCAGGGGTGGACGCCCAGACTCTGGGGCCGTGTAGGCCCCGGGCTGGGAGGCGCTCACTAGGGAGCAGCCGGGACCTGGCTCCGGGGGAAGGGAGCAGCAGGCGAGCAGCTCCCGGGACTCTCTCTCTGCCGGCCCCGAGCACAGCGCAGCGCGGGGTGAGGGGAGCAGACCCACCTCGGCCCTCGGCCACGCTCTCCAGGATCTTCTCCTCCTCCTTCAGCTGCTTCTCCTTGGCAGACTCCTTGCGGGCTGCGGGAGAGGGAGCGGGGTCCGGTTAGGGGCCGCAGCCCACGGGCGCCCCCAGCCCACGCCCCCCACCCGGCCCGGCTGCCCACCTTCAGCCTTCTCCTTGAGGTGCTGGTGCTGGTCCAGCAGGCTGACGTGGGACTGGGGGCCCAGCGGGATGTCGTCCTCGTCGCCCCGGGGCTCGCTGCCGCTGTCCCGCGGTTCCTCCTCCGTTGCCCCCTTGCGCCCCGTTACCATCTGCTGCCGCCGCTGCTTGACGGGCACGTAGGGCTCGTAGTCGTCCTCATCCTCCCCGGACGGGCCCGACACCTCCGCCGGCTCCTCGCGCGACCGCTGCGGACAGAGTCGCGGTCGCGGTCACGGTCCCTCCCCGCAGGACAGGACCCGCGCGCGGAACAGGCCTCAGGGAGAGCGGGACGGGACCGCGGCGCGTACCTTCCTCTCGCTTCCAGCCTCCATAGCGGTCTCGGCACAAGGCGGAAGACGCGTAGCCAATGAGCGGGCGGGGGCGGGCCCCATGTCCTAGCAACGCCGGGCGGCGCGGACGGGATGCGCCGAGGGACAAACGCGGCGGAAGCCGGGGCGCCCCCCACCCCCGCTGTAAACGCGGCCGGGCAGCCCCGCACAGCCCCCGCGCCGGGCGGGCACGGCGCACACAGCACACACACCCGCCCGCTCGGTGTCAAAGGCTCTTTATCTTTCAGCAGAAAGATTCACAGTATCAAAAGTAACGAACGGTTTAAGAAAACAGCAGAAGCCGGGCCGCCCCCGCGGCTTGGGCAGGGCCCGACCGGGCTGAGCGCAGCGCGCCCTGCGGTAACCCCGGGGCCGCCTGGCGCGCCCCAGCCCAGGGCCCTGCCCGCCGAGCGGCGCTAGCGGCCACGGGAGCCGGGCAGGAGCGACGCCCCGGCCCCTCAGCAGGGGCACTGCCTCCCGGTGCTGGGGGACGGGCCAGCCACGGCACGGGGGTGCCCCGACTGCCGCGGGCCCCTGCTCCCTCCAGGAGGGGATGCACCACGGTCCCAGGCCGCCTCCGCACCCAGAGCAGGGGCACGGATGCAGGCCCGCCCGGCCGCCTGGGGCAAGCGGGCGCTGCGCCAGGGGGTCCCACTGCCCCCGGTCAGGGGCTCCAGCAGCAGGGGGGCAACCCCAGGGCCAGCCTCTGCTGCAAGGGGCTGCCCCTTTCCTGGCAGGGGGGCCTGCGGGGCACTGATGGTTGGGGCAGGGGCACAGGGAGCCGTGAACAAACAACCAAAAAAGTTGTTTTTTGTTTTTTTTAAATAAAATAAAAAATTAAAAAGTTCTTTATTGGATCCAGCATGGTCCTTCCCCGCGGGGTGCGGGGCAGCGCCAGGCCAGTGAGCTCCCAGCAGGGCACCGCAGAGCGCCAGGAGGAGGCAGTACCCTTATGGGCTGGGTCAGGTCAGGGCAGGGCAGGGCGGGGCCGGGGGCAGCTGCCTATGGCCAAGGATGGGGACCCGGGGCTGCGCCAGGCTGGGGGGTGCAGTCCTGGCATTCCCAGGTTGGGGGCTCCACATTCGTGTGACAGGGAAGCCCAGGAGGTGGGGGGCACAGTGAGGCGAGTGTCTGTGGGCGGCGGGGGCGGCCGGGGCCCCCGCACCTCACTGAGCGGCACTCGAAGTGGTTTTCTTCAGGGTGAAGTTGGTCCAGTTCACAGCCACCTTCTGCCGGGTTTGCTTTGCCGAGTCCAGACAGAACCTGAGGGTGGGGGCAGCATGAGGAAGGGGTGTCCGGGGGGTCGCCCCCACCCCCAACCACTAGAGCCCAGGTGCAGGCCTGATCCCCCAGCCAGGCCTCCCCCCTGCCTCCAGCACCCTGTGCCCCGAGCCACCTCACCTCTTGAAATACTCCACTTCTCGGTCTGTCTCGTCCATCTCCACCCCATCCACATCCTTGGGCAGAAACACATCATCTGCAGGAGCAAAGCAGCACTAGGTCAGGGGCAGGACCCAGACAGCTGCCCCCCCCGGGCAGGGTCAGCCCTGGCAGCATGGGGGAGCAGGGGCACTGCTGCTATGCACAGGCTGACCCAGGGCACAGCTTGGGGAGCAGAGCCTGAGCCCCTGCCAGACCAGGGGGCTGGCCCTGTGGGCTGCGGCTGGGCATAGGCATGGGCCAGGCAGGCAGGGAGGGCCCTGCACACTCACCGATGGATGGGTTGGCCTTGTCCGCCTTGTTCCTGCTCTTCCGGCTCTTGCCCTTGGGCTGGGGGGAGCTGGCCAGGGCAGGGGGCTGGGCGGTCTGCCGCTCCCCGGAGGCCGCAGGGGGCAGCTGCATGGGCTCCGGCTGCTCGGCCCTGCCCTCACCCCTCCGGCCTTTCCGCTCACTGGTCCGCTCCTCGGGCCGGGGGCCGCCCCAGCCCCAGCCCTGCCCCTTGCCGACTTCGCCTGGCTCCACGCTGCCGCCCCACAGGAGCTCAGAGACAGTGCTGGGCTTCGAAGGGTGCTTGGCTCCCAGCACCTGCCCCTTCGTGCCAGGGCTGTCCAGCTGGGCTGGGCCCCCCAGTACTGCCGTACCATCCCCCTTCCTCCCTGGGCCGCTCTGCCGCTTGCTTTTCCTCTGCTTGCCTCCAGCAGGTGCTGGCTCCAGTGGCTCTGGCCCCTTGGGCTCTGGGCCAGACCCGCCGCTCTCCTGGCCAGAGTCCATCGCCTTGGGGGACTGGACCCAGATCATGCGGGACAGGCTGGGCACAGCACTCAGGCGCCGCACCACACCGTTCTCAGTGGCCTCGCCCGGGTGCTCACCCCACCGGGGGCCCGGGTCATGACCCGGCACAGGGCCCAGGCTGAGCGGCGCCAGGTCGAGGCCGATGTCAGGTGGGTCAGCAGAGCCGTTGAGGTGGGCAAGCAGGCCCTTCTGCTCCAGCACGGCCGCCTTCTTGGGGAAGTCGTCCACGTCCAGGTTGAGGTCATAGACACTGAAGCTGGCGCGGATGGAGTCCTTGATCTCCTGCAGCCGGCTGCTCAGGAAGCTGTTCACCCGCTCGAGCTCCAGCTCCGGCCACTCCAGCAGCTCATCCTCCGGCCCAGCCAGGGGCCTGCGCTCCACCCGCTTCTGTGCCTCCGCCTCCAGCTGCGCCTTCTCCTTCTCCTGCAGCACAGGGCAGGCAATGCCGGGGTCAGGGCCAGAGGCACAGAGGGTGGCTATGCCCAGGGGACACGGACTGGCCTCAGGCCACAGCAAGGCAAGCGCAGGGCTCAGCACCAGGTGAGCCACTCAGGGGCCTCCCTCTCCCTGGCGCTCATGGCCTCTGCACAGCTGCCTGCCAGCTCATGCTTGGCACTACAGTCACTGCACTGGACTGGAGCCAACATTGTGGGCTGCATGAGACCTGTGCCCTGGCAGCCGGCCACAGCCACGTGCACGTGCCCAGGCCAGGCCCAGCGCAGGTCCTGTCCGCAGAGCCAGGCGAGGTGGAGCACGCCATGAGGCACGGGCAGAGCCAGAGATGGGACCTCCCCAGCCAGCCTCACCTTCTTCTTCTGCTTGTGCCGGGCCCGCTTGGCGGCCTTAGCACTGTTCAGGGGCTTGGGCTCCGTGCTGTTGATGTAGTCCAGGAGCTCGTCCACATCACGGTGGTCCACGGCTGGCTCCCCTGCACCACTGCCCGGGCCCAGCTTCTGTGGCAGCTCCTCCTTGCGCTTGGTGAGGCGGGAGCGCAGCTTCTCCCGGATCTCTGCATAGTTCCGGCTCGTTGGGGCTGCTGGGGGCTGCAGGGGGAACCCAGAGTGGTGAGCCCCAGGCAGGGGTGGGGACGCACACTGCACAGCTGGACACAGAGCCCAGCCCAAGCCCCTCCACAAGCATAGCAAGTTTGCCAGGTCAGCGGGGCCGTCACAGACCTCTGCTCCACTGGGGCTGCTCAGAGCTCAGCTGAGGAGACGTTGGGGGCTGGGACACCCCTGATCCAGAGAGCAGAGATGGGGCACCGGGTTGGAGGTGCAGCAGCAGGGCAGTGTTGGGGAGCGGACAGGCCTTTTCAGGCAGGGCGTGGGGGTGGAGGAGCACGCGGAAGCCAGGCCAGCAGGCAGGCGAGCAGCAGGGCAGAGTTTGCCCAGCTCATGACCCTCCAGGCACCCCCAAGGCCGGGCAGGGCCGGGCTGGGTGCAGCCACACTCACCGCATTGTGGCCGAAGAACTCGCAGTAGCAGCAGTCGCAGAACTTCCCATCCTTCTGGGTGGTGGAAGATGAGGTGCAGGAGCTGCGCTCGGAGCTGCTGTCCTCGTCCTCGCCCAGGCCCTCATCTGCCTCACACGACTGGGGCGGGTGGCACCCGGCACCATTTGTGAACTTGTGCCCTTTGCACGAGGAGTCCCTGAGGGAGCAGGTGAGTGAGGGAGACCCTGGGAGCAGCAATAGGGGTCATGCTCCCTCCCCACATAACCAAGTGCTCATGAGCTGCTCCCATGTCCAGGACTTGCTCACCTGTTGGCGCTGGGCAGTGGGTGGGGGGTGGCCGGCGGGATCAGGGCACCGCTGCAGTGCCCGTTGCAGGGGTGGGAGCAGCCAGAGAGCGGTGGTGGCATCTTCAGAAGGGGCATGTTGGCGGGGGGCAGGTGCGGGCTCTTGTAGGACCCCTGGCCGTGCATGACGGGACCTGCAGAGGCTGGCTCAGCCACTGGCTTGGGGGCAGGCACGGGGAAGGGTGGCGCTGGTGGGGCAGTGCCCAGGGGGACGTGTGGCAGGGGGCCGAAGGGGCCTGGGTGGGCAGGCGGCTGCTTGGCAGGCGGCAGAGCAGGGGGCTGGGTGGGGAGGCCGGTGGGGCTGTTGGGCGGAGCGGTGAGGTCCGAGTGCCGGTGGTGCTCTGGGGCATGGAAGGCTTCGCCTGCGGGTGAACGGGGAGAATCAGCCCACAGCACGAGGCATCTGTGCATATACATGCTCCCTGGGCCACACACCCCCACCCCACCCCACTCCACTCCCATTCTGCCTCCACAGCCAGTCGTGTCCCCCCACCCCCAGCTAGCTCTGCACTCTAGGCTGCAGTGGTATGGATGAGGTGGCGGGCCAGGGGCTCTCGGACTGGAGACGGAGCAGCCCAGCGCTGTGGAGGGCACAGGTGGGTCCTGCACAGCCTGCTGGCCCGGCTACAGCCACTCTGCCCCCTGCCAAGGCAGGCCTTTGCCCTGGGGGGTGAAGCATCCCTGGGAAGCACATGCACCCACCTGGTGGGGTGGGTCTCCGGCACATGCTTTTGAACTGTTTGGGCAGCACCTTGCAGAAGTCGAGTGAGGTAGGCAGAGGCGTGCCCGGGGCAGTGCTGCCGGGGGCTGGGGAGACCGCATGGCTGTAGGGACAGGCCTTGAGCCCCGGTGCCACTGTGGGGGCCTGGCTAACGCACTCTGCAGACAGGGCCAGGCCCGTGTGCTTCTCACCTGGAACAGAGTCAGCGCTAGACATGGCTCCAGCCAGGGCCAGGCCGCGGTCTCCAGCTGCTGCTCTCTGCGCTCCCCATGAAGCACAGGGCGCTGGGAGGGGCAGCGCCGAGCAAGCAGACGGCCGGACACCCTGTCCCCAGCAGCCAGGACTCACCTAGCACGGTGGGGGGCCCCGCGGGGCTGCCCTGCGCAGCTCCATTGGCATGTGGGGAGTTCCAGAGGCCTGAGAGCTTGTGGGCGGACAAGAAAGAGCTGGGGTCCCAGTCCCCCGAGTTCCCGTGGCACGAGGAGGACGAGGACGAGGACGAGGACGAGGAGTGGGAGCCGCCACCGCAGGACTGTGCCTTGCAGGACGTGCGCGACAAGGAGACCTGCGGCAACATGCATCGTGAGAGGGCTGCGCAGGCTCCCCGGACAGGGATGCCCGCAGGCACCGTGCCCTAGCGCAACCCTGAGCCAAGGCTGCTGCTGCCCCAGCCCCATCTCTCAGCTGGGACCCTCGCTCCAAAGCCACCCGCAGACCTCGGGGAATGCCCGCCCGACAGCAGTGCCTGCCCAACACCTACCGCCAGTGCCTGCTCCTGCACCGCCCGCCGCTCCTCTTCCTCCACGCTCTTGCGGCAGCTCTGGCAGATCCACAGAGGCATCTCCCCCAGCAGGTTCTGCACCAGGGCTGGCACGAAATCTGGGGGCAGCCGCTCGCCCGGGGACACCAGCCCATTGTGGGATGGGCCGCCCCAGTCCTTGCGCTCCCGGTGGCAGAGCAGGCAGCACGTCTGCACTGACTGGCTGGCGGTGGGCAGCACCTGTGCAGGGACACGTGGCATCACTCGCCGTGCGGGGCAGGCCCAGCCATGCACAGGGCTGAACCCTTGGGACCCGGGGGCCTGAACGGCCCTGCCCACCCCTTCCCGAAAGCCAGCTCGTGGCTGCCTGCTGACAACACCCACCTCCTGCCGCGTGCAGAGCTGCCAGCAGGTGCCCGAGCACAAGGCGTGACCCCAGGGGTGCCTACAATGCCGGGAGAGGGGGTGCGGAGGGAATCCCAGGTGTGGGCAGGCAGCCTAGACCCCTTGCCAGCCCCAGCCCCAACCCCTGCCCCGTGCATCCCGCTGACAACAGCCTGGGCCGCGGCCTTTGTTCAGCAGATGGAGAGGCACGGCGACGGGAAGCAGAGCAGGGCGCAGCCCCACGCTGGGCGTCCCCCTGCATGGCCTGGCGCAGCTGGGGACAGCCTGCTGGCCATGGAGCGGGAGCCAGGCAGCTGCTGGGGGGTCCCATTGTCTGCCCAGAGCGGCGGTGGCCGCGGAGCAGATGGCGGCTCCCCGCCTCAAGGTGAAGCGGAGGTCAGAGGCTACAGGGAGGGAGCAGGTGGCAAAGCCTGGCCCTGGGGGCTGCGGCGGGGAAGGGGCCCTCCCCAGCGTGCCAGCATCGCGCCCAGCGCAGGCGGCACCAGGAGGCTGCAGAGCAGCGAGCACGGGAGGCTGCCAGGGCCCCCGCGCCGCACGGAGCAGGCAGCCCGGCCCCACCGGCTGCCTCCGGGGGCCGTCGCGGCAGCAGCTGCAGGCCTGTCCCGGCGCACAGTG
>NW_017728914.1:37636965-37641945 GCF_001723895.1 Crocodylus porosus | reverse complement strand
GAGCGCCGTGGCCGGGCCGCATCGCCCTGCCGCTCTGGGGCCGTGGCTGTCCTGCTCCTCTGCCGGCCTCGGGTGACAGTGCCGTGTCCCCGTGCCCCCAGCGCTCTGACCCGCGGCTGCTGGCCCAGTTCTTCCACGCCGATGAGCAGGTGACCCGGGTGGTGACGGAGATGAACTGCCTGGACGCGGAGATGGACCCGCAGCAGTACCTGGCACTGCTCAGCCAGCTGCACCTCAGCCAGGTACCCGGGGCAGCGTGGGGCCAGGGCAGGAGCGGGGGCCCCGGCCGTCCTGGCTGAACGGGCCAGCCCAGGGCTGCGGGAGGCAGTGGTGCCATGTCGCACTAGCCCAGGGCTGGGCCGTGCTGCAGCCTGACAGCGGTGCCCCTCGCCCAGGTGCGCCTGCTCACCGTGCTCCAGCGCATCATGGATGAGTGCATCCCCACGGCGCGGCACAGCCGCGACTACCACGCCAAGTTCCCGGAGGAGCTGCTGGCCGACGACCTGGGCAACCACCTGCTCTTTGCAGCTGAGGTCGGCCCAGACCGGGGGGGAGGGGAGGGGAGGGGAGGGGTGTCCAGTCCTGTCCTACGGCGAAGGGCTCGTTCTGGGGCTGCCTGCAACCTGTGACGCCTGGAAAAGCTGTCCCTCCCCCTGCATTGCACGGGCCTTGCCTGGGCAGGCCCCCGGCCAGCCCTGAATGAGTCCTTGTGCAGGGGTGCCCAGGGTGGGGGGCGCAGCCCCAGGCGGGTGCAGGGGGTCTGGGCTACACCCCGGGATCTGACCCGCCCCACGCTCTCCCTGCAGTGCCTGGTGGCTGGCACCTTCCTGGAGCTGGACGTGGCCGAGGGGCAGCACTTGCGTCCGCTGGCCAGGACCCTGCTGCGCAGCCTGGAGCTGGTGCGGGTGCTGCTGCGGGAACAGAGCCTGAGCCAGGCTGGGCCCTACCCAGAGTCCGTGCAGGCTGCACTGGTCCGGTTTGATGTGCTCTTTGCCGAGTTTGAACTGAGGTAGGCACAGCTCTGGGGGGCTCCTCCACCCCGGCCTGGGTCCCAGCCTCCTCTTGCAGCCCAGGGCACCTGGACACCTCCTGTGGTGCTGGGGATCCCGACAGGGAGGCTCAGGCAGGGCGGGGGGCATTGCTCCCAGGTCATGGGCTCTGGGGCAGGCAAGCTGGGCATCACGGGGCCTGTTCCCTTCAGCTACGTGTCCTCACTGGTCACGGTGAAGTCGCCAGAGGAACTCTACAAGCAGCAGGAGATCGTCGTGCTTTTCTGCGAGACGGTGCAGAGGTGAGAGGCCACAGTCCAGGCAACAGCTCTGGCTCTGGATGGCTGCAGGGCAGGGGTCCCGGGCAGGAGAGCAGAGTGCAGCGCTGGCCCCTGTGCCCAGCAGCTCTTTGCACCCCCACGGTGCCCCCTCCCCCAGACAACTAAGGCCCCCTAACCTCCTGCAGGGCCCTGAGACTCGGGTACCTGACGCAGGAGATGATTGATCAGTACGAGCCGCTGCTGATGTTCACCATTCCCCGCCTGGCCATCATCAGGTGGGCCCAGGGCAGGGCTGGTGGGGGAGGGCGTGCGGGGGCAGCCTGGCAGGCACCTGGCTTGGTCCACTGGACTCCGGGGGGCTGAGGGGGCAGGGAGCTCTTGGGCTCAGGCCACCATTTGAGCTACTGCCCCGTCACTCCCTGCCTGCAGCGGGCTCCTGATCTACCCCGAGGGGCCACTCAGCCTGGAGCGGCAGCCCGAGGAGATGTCCAGGGTCTTCAGCCCCTTCTACGTCCTGTTGAGAAAGATCAGGTGGGTGAGGCGGGGGCACAGGGCTCCAGGTTCGTGCAGAGCAATGTGCTGCTGGGCAGAGCGGTGGGACCCTCTGCAGAGCCCGGGGCCCTCACACCTGCCTTGGCCCCTTCAGGGACCTGCTGCGGGTGCTGTCTGCTGAGGAGCTGTCCCTGCTGGAGAGAAGCCTGTGCGCCGCGCAACTGGAGGAGCCCCGCGCTGCTGCTCTGCCTCAGCCCCAGCCCCTGCCCCCACCACCTGGCCCTGCTCCCCCGCAGGCTGCCGGGGGCCCTGGCACCGCATTGGGGTGCTGGGCGAGGCCAGGGGCAGGCTGCAATGTGGGTGTCCCAGGGGGGCCAGCGCTTGGGGGCACGGAGCGGGGCCTGCCTCACCTCCACAGGCCTCCTCCGAGTGCCTGTCCTGGTAACCTGACTACCACCTGTGACACCCCAGCACTGCTGGTCCCTGCCCCAGCCATGCCCAGCACAGGCTGGGATGCCCAGGAACCGCAGCCCCAGCTCCTGCCCGTGGCCTTTGGCCAGGCACCCAGGGCAGAGCAGTGCTGGGGACCCCATACCCACTCCCCGGCTGAGGGGACCAACCTGGGCCAGACCCCAGCTCTTCCTCCATTGCCATGCAGTGACCGAGGCCCTGGTGCCTGCAGTGGGTAGGTGGCCACAGGCAATAGGTGGGCAGCTGCTCCTGGGCAGCTTCCCCTGGGGGACCGGCACCAGAGTGTCTGAACTGCCTGATCCTTGGGGGCTGCTCCAGGTTGGATTGTGCTCCAGGGCCAGGCCCTTTACCTCTCTCCTCCACACAGGCCCCCAGGCAGCAAGCATGTCTGCGTACCTCCTGGCACAGTGCCGCACACCCGGCGGGCAGAGCTCCGATCCCGCTACAGCAGCACCTGGGACATGATCCACACGCTCTTCGTCTGCATCTCAGGTAAGTGCTGGGCACAGACACTGGGCTCTCCCAGCATGGGACCAGACTGCCCGCTGCGGGTGAGGGCTTGGGGACCTGCCGAGCCTGGGAGCTTGTGGCTCTGCAGCCCCCGCTGCGCCGCAGGCCTGCCTGCCAGCCCCGCCGGACGCTGCACTCTTCCCGCAGGGGTGGCCGACCAGCTGCAGACCAACTTTGCCAGCGACCTGCGGAGCATCCTTAGGACCGTGTTCGCCATTGTGATGTCCCAGCCTGAGGTGCCAGGCGCCGGCTGTGAGTGTCTGCTCTGTGCGGGTGGCCGGGCCAAGCAGGGATTCTTGCAGCTGGCCCTAGGCTGGATCCCAGCACTTGATGCTGCAGCCCGGTCCCTGTGCCTGGGTAGGGGCAGGGCCTGCCCTGGGGTCACCTTTCAGTGCAGGCGGGGCTGGCACCTGGGGTCCCTGCAAGCTGCCCTGCGGGATGAGAACCTTCTGTGCCCTGGCGCTACCAGGGCCCGGGTAGGGTCTCAGTACCCAAGCAGGGACAGGGTGGCAGGAAGCAGCCCCCGGAGTGGCCTGAGGTGGGGTGCAGAGTGAGCCTGCATGGTGCTAACACCCCCTCCGCCCCCAGCCATGGACAAGGAAGGTGACATGTGCCTGGCAGAGACTGGCCCCCGCATACCCAAGTGCGCCCTGTGCTCCACCAGCCACGAGGGAACAGGTGAGAGGGGCAGGGCACCGCTGGAAAGCCCCTGTGCTTGCCTTGGGGCCACCCCTCCCTGCCCCCGGCTCGGCTGGTCCGAGCGGCTTTGGGGATCATCGCGCATCGCGCCCCTCCAGCACACCCAAGTGACCCGGCCAAGCAGGGGGCATGTGCAGCTGGGTCCTAGCTCAGGGCCACTCCTCCGCCTGGTTCCTCATGGTGCCCGTCCTTCCCCAGGCACCACCAGGCTGCCGCGGTGGGTGCCAGACAGCACCTGCAGCCAGTGCTCTGCCTGCCACGCGCCCTTCACCCTGCTGCGCCGGCGGCACCACTGCCGCAACTGCGGGAAGGTAGGAGCCCAGGGCACCGCGACTGGACAGGGCCCACTCCCTCCTGCGAGGGCAGAGGGGCCCGCAGGGCCGTGCCGGTGGGAGGGGCGGCGCTGGGCACTTGTGGGACGATGCCGGGCTACCAGGCACTGCTTACCTCTGCCTCCCTTGGCAGATCTTCTGCGCCCGCTGCTCCCTGCACACGGCGCCGCTCCCGCACTATGGACAGCCGAAGCCGGTGCGCGTCTGCACCCACTGCTACACCATGCACCTGTCGCCCACCACCCGACCCTGCCACCCGTAGCCACGTGCCCCCCACCACGGGAGCCCACCAGGCTGCCCCACCACTGGCAGCCTGACCCTGCTTGGGCCCTGGGTGCGCCAGACCTGCTGCAGCGCCGTGGGCTCTGGGGCCCCAGCTCAGACCCATGTTCACCACTAAAGCCCCAGGGAGGCAGCAGCTGTGCTCGAGGCATCCCCGGGCCCGCGTGGCGCTGGAGGGCCTCGCAACCTGGTGCTGGCGCTGGGGACGCTGGCTGGGCTCCAGCACCGAGCCTAGACGCCTGGAGGCCCCGGTGCACTTCTGTTCTTGGCCCCATTCGCCAGAGACAACGATGATAATAATAATCAGATAACGGAAAAAACCTTATCACTTCCGAGCCCCCTTTCTGCCCTTGCCCAGACAGCCGCCCGGTTCACCCGAGTCCGGCCCTGCCAGGCTCCCACCTCCGACCGCTCCGGGCCTGCGGCTCCGCTTGTGCTGCTTCCCCGCGCGGTGCCGGGCCGGCCAGAGGCTGCGGCGGAGGGGCATCCCGCGGGGCCTGGCTGCGCGCGCAGGGACGCGGCGCCCGCGCTGGGGGCTGGAGAGAAGCCGCCCTCCCCCCGGGCACTTGCCAAGCTGCCGGCGGCGCGGGGCCGTGACAGGGCTGAGTCAAGCGGCGACCCCCGAGCCCGGCGGACACCGCCCCGACACCTCGCGCTGCTGCCCCCGGGGCCGGGCCGGGGCAGCACCGGGAGTCCCCGCGGGAGGGCGCCGTGGCGTCGAGCTCGGCCCGGGCGCGGGGGGCGTGCACTGCACGGAGGCGTGGTCTATCGGGAGGCGGCGGGACGCCAGAGAAGGGCGGGGCCTGACAGCCGGACCCGCCCCCTGCTCGGATTCAAATTTGAAGCCCGGCTCTTTCCCGCCCGAAGTTGTTGTCAAGGGGCGGTGACGACCCGCGGCCCCGGCCAATCGCGGCGCGGCTCGGC
>NW_017728914.1:37634247-37636865 GCF_001723895.1 Crocodylus porosus | reverse complement strand
CCCCGTGACCCGCGCTGCCCCGGGCAGGAGGGCGCAGCTCCGGCGCTGCCTGCAGCAGCTGCGGCAGCAGGTTCCTGGCGCTGAGGAGAGCTCCCGGCACACCACCCTCAGCCTCCTGCACTGGGCCCGGCTGCACATCCAGGTGAGGGCCCCCTCCCCCGTCCCGGGCTGGCAGGAGCAGGAGGCCCGGCAAGCAGGGAGGGTCTAACCCTGCTTCTGCCGCGGCCTGAAGAAGCTGGAGGAGCAGGAGCAGGGGGCCCAGAGGCTGAAGGACCGGCTGCAGCGTGAGCAGCGGAGCCTGCAGCGGCGGCTGGAGCAGCTGGTGCCAGGTGCTGGTGGCGAGCGCACAAGGGCCAACAGCCTGGACTCCTCCGCACTGTCCTCAGAGCGCTCCGACTCCGACCACGGTCAGTGGCAGCGGGGCCCAGCCCCCCTCCCCCCCCCAGGCAGACACTTACCCCAGCACCTCAGAGCACCTGGACCCCTGAGGGGTGGTCTGAGCAGGGCAAGTCCCACCCCGGCACTCCTGGCAGGACCTGTCAAGACTTTGCCTCCCCTCACAGAGGATGCAGAGATCAACGTGGAAATGACCGTGTTCGACAGCAGTGAGGGGGACGTGCTGGCCCGCTTCAGTGCTGGCAGGGAGCACAGCTACTCCAGCATCCATCGCACATGGCTATGATGGCACCCAGCCAGGCTGCCACAGCCTGAGCCCAAGAAGCCCTCATCCAGATGTGCACGCAGCCCCCAGCTTCCTCGCCCACCACCCTGCTGAGCCCATGGGCCCAGGAGGAGACCTGAAGACCTATCAGACACTTCCCCTGGAGCAGCGTGGGCCCCCCCTGCACATGCCCCACCACTCAGGCATGTGGTGGGAGGAACCTGCCCCTGCTTTCAACCGCTGCCAGCTGCCAGGACTGAGCTGCACGGCTCTGATGGCCACGGTGCACTGAGGGGGAGGGAAGAAAGTGGGGGCTCCTGCTCTGGGTGGCAGGAACTGGAACCACTTCAGAAAATGCTGCCCTGCTAGCAGGCAGGCAGCAGTGATGCTCCATGCCCTGTCAGGCCTTGTCTGCTCACACAGGGCCAAGTGCCAGCAGGGGTGGTGGGCACCCAAGCACCTCCCTTCTGCAGCCAGGACATTGCTGAATACAGCAGGAACAGGGAGCCAAAGCCAGCATCTCCTGGAGAGCTGCACCTGCTATCACAGCCCCAGCCCTCGCCCCCCCTAACTTGCTGGTGTCTGGCCCTGGCCCTGGCCGCAACGTGGACCTGTGCTGCCAGCCAGGCCCAGCCAAAATAAGTCCCAGGGAGTTGAATGTTTAATGATAATTACATCTCAGGAAGGTGCTCTCCACCACTGATTGTCAGACTTGTCCAGCATTGATTAAAAAATATAAAATCTACGGAGGTCATGTCTGGGGGGAGGGGCTGGTGGAGCTGCGCTCACACGTACTGCTTCTTGGTGGCTGCCTTGCTGGCCAAGTCCTTGGCTTTCTCCGTAGCTGCTAAGGCGGTCTCCTTGGCCTTCTCTGTTGCCTGCTTTGCAGTCTCCACCAGTGTTTTGGATGGAGCTTCCCCTGCAATGAGTCACTGACCTGTAACACCCTATGGGCCCAGGTGCCCCTGCCCCCAGAGAGCAGGGACAGCTTCCCCTATGCACGGGGAGGGCTGAGTAACTCCCTGCCCTGACAGTGCAGGTTTCACCACCCAGGCCGGCAGAGCTGGTGTTGCAGCAGGCAAAGCCGCTCCCGCAGTGTGGCAAGCGCCAGGGTGAGACACAAGGGCAGCAACAATCCACATGCCCAGCCGGTAACAACCCTGCCTACACACGCACCTTGGATCCTAGCCAGTGCGTACTCGAAGCCCTTGGTGCTCTTGGTCACGTTGCTCTTGAACCGGGCAAGGCCGAACTCCTGCAACAGGAGACGCTGTGAAGCTGCAGCTCGGACCCAGTGGTCCCAGGAGCAGATCAGCTGTCCAAGTGCTTCTTGCCCCACCCTACCGGGGCTGTCTGGGTGGCACGCCAGGCTCCTTGCGGCGGGGGGCCACACCAGGTGCCAGGAGCAGCTGGGACACGTTCCTGCCGGGCATGGGGGACCCTGGGAACACTGACCTGGACAGCCCGGGAAATGCCAAAAAGGCTGGAGGAAATCCAGGCTTCCCGCTGCACCTCCGTCCAGCCGCTGTTCTCTGGGTTCACACGGTAAACGCAGTGCTCTTCCACCACCTGCCAGGGAGTGAGAGAACAGCACGGCGTGAGCCCTGACCGTGGCTCCAGCCCCGTCCCAGGAGTGGGAGCCCTTCCTTCCCCAGGCAGACACCCCCCAGCCCCGCCCAGCCACCCACCATCAGGCGCGCGTGGTTGATGTTCCAGGTGAAGGTGGTCATGGTCCGGTTCTGGGGGTCCACGATGGAGTCCTCCAGGATGTACACCGAGTGCGCCACGTTGGCGGGGAAGAAGCGCTCGGCCCAGCGCGGCATCCTGTTGGTCTTGGTCAGGAGCCGCCGGGAGAGCAGCTTCTGGTCCGGCGTCACCTCCCGGTGCACGATGTCTTCAGTCAGCACGTGCTTGCTGTGGGGGCAGGGGGCATCAGGGGGGCCCGGCCCGTCCCGGC
>NW_017728914.1:37592660-37634147 GCF_001723895.1 Crocodylus porosus | reverse complement strand
GCCCGCCATGCGGCAACAGCGTCCCCACGGCAGCTTCCGGAGCCGCTCGCCCTCGTGACCGGAAGGGCCGAGGAACACTTCCGCTCCCGCGCCCCACTTCCGCTCCGGCGTCACGTGCTTCCGGAGTCCAGCCCCGAGCTGAGCCGGCTGGGCCATGGCGCGCGGCTGAGCGGGTCCGGGTCCCGCTCCTGCTCCCGGCCCCGGCCCGGCGGCAGCATGAGCGGCCCGCGCGTGGACGCCAAGGTGGTGCTGCTGGGCAAGGAGTACGTGGGCAAGACCAGCCTGGTGGAGCGCTACGTGCACCAGCGCTTCCTCGTGGGGCCCTACCAGAACGTGAGTGCTGGCCACCCCCCCCCGCCCCCACTCACCCCCTCCCCCCCCGTGCTTCCCCTCTCCCTCCTCTTGTAGACCATCGGCGCCGCCTTCGTGGCCAAGGTCATCGCCGTGGGGGACCGGGCCGTGACGCTGGGCATCTGGGTGAGTGGGCCCGGCCGGGGGGGTGGGGCGCGGGCGTGGAGCTGCAGCTGACCCTGACCCCGCCCGCAGGACACGGCAGGCTCGGAGCGCTATGAGGCCATGAGCCGCATCTATTACCGTGGGGCCAGGGCAGCCATCGTGTGCTACGGTAAGGGGACCAGTCTGTCCCGGGGGGCGGCCAGGGCCTGCCCTGCCGGCTCCCGCGGGGGGCTCCTGTGCCCGGCAGGTCCTGATCTGTGGTGCGTGGGGTCGGCGGTGTCCGACTCTTCCCTCCGGCAGATCTCACGGACGGCAGCAGCTTCCAGCGCGCCAAGTTCTGGGTGAACGAGCTGCAGAACTTCGAGGAGGTGAGTGGGGGCGGGGGCGCTTCCCCTTTGGGAGCCGTCGAGGGATTTCCCATCCTCCGAGGAGCTATTTCCTCAAGCTGTTGGGTAGCAGGTTCCTCAAGCGCCGGCCCCAGCTTCCTCCCTGCCGGCTGTGCCCCGGGTACCTGTGAGGGGGTGCTAATTCCCCTTCCCCGTGCACCGCAGCCCCAGGGGCTCCCCAGTGTGGGGGTGTTTGCCGTGGCTCCGTGCCTGGGCGCGGTGCATGGCTGACCCCCCGCTCCCTGCTTGGCCCAGAACTGCCGCATCTACTTGTGCGGCACCAAGAGCGACCTACTGGAGGAGGACAGGCGCCGGCGGGGGGTCGACTTCCATGACGTGCAGGACTACGCGGATGGTAGGTCCTGTCTCGGTCATGGCTCCTTTCCTCCTCCCACTGGGCATGGATCTTCTTTCAGGCCTTGGATCGATGTCTGCTTCATGCTGGTCAGGTGCAGCTTGGGGACCTGCCTGGTTCTGGTCCAGGTGGAAATGGGCCCTAGCGGGTGCTGGCCTTTGCGTCCACCTGTGTGGCAGGAATGGCTCTGGGGCTGGCGGTCCCTTGGGGGCAAGCCCTCAGCCACGCTGTGTTTGCTTGGGTTAGTGGGGGACAGGGCCAGCTGGGAAAGGGGGTGGGGGGGGCCGTGGTAGTTCCTGCCCTGTGGCCCATGCTTCTCAGGTACTCGCCTGTCATCTTCCTCAGAGATTAAGGCTGAGCTCTTCGAGACCTCCAGCAAGACAGGCCAGAGCGTGGGTGAGTGATCGCTTCTCCACGGAGCCGCAGCTGGAGCCAGGCCGGACCCTTCCCTCTAGAGTGGCCATGCAGATCAAGGACTTAGTGCTGCCCCATCTCTCGGTTCTTGGGCACAGAGCTCTGACTGGGTTGTGGGCATGATGCAGCCTCCTCCTTGGCCAGGACCCTGGGGCTGGTAGGGGGTGGGGGGCATGGCTGGGCCTGACTCTTTCTTGTCTCAGATGAGCTGTTTCAGAAGGTAGCAGAGGACTATGTGCGCTTCACTGCCTTCCAGCTGATGACAGGTGAGTGGGGGGAGAGGCATCTCTTGCTCTTCAACAGGCACAGGTCTGGTGTGGCAGCGTGGAGCCTTCTGCTCCCACAGTCTCTGCTTGGGGGCAGCTCCCATCGGCTGTGGGCCACGGCTGGCGGGGCACCCTCCTCACTGCTCCTTCTCTTGCAGAGGAGAAAGGAGGCATCGACCTGAGCCAGAAGAGCAGTCCCTACTTCTACAGCTGCTGCCACCACTGAGCTGGAGCAACACCCCTGCTCCTTGTGCTGGCCTGGTTTTAGCTGTGGGGCTGCAGAGACGGGGCCCTAGCTTGGCCCGGCCTGGCCCTCTGCTCCGAGCACTGGACAGGGACATGGTTGGGATGCTGGAGGGGACATAGCTCTGCTCTTGCTGCAGGACCCTGTGGCCATGGGTCCCCTGCTGCTGCCTGCTCCACGGCTGCATCCCCACCTAGCTCCTCCCAGCACAGGCTGCGCTGGCTGGCACTGCACCCTGGGCCCATGTGGATTGTCTCAACTTCTGTTAAGTTATAGAAATGTAAATAAAGTGCGTTGCGGTATGTGAGATGGCAGCGCTGGGCTTGCTGTGCTGGGACCAGGCTGGTGGCCTGAGGCCTTGGGGAGCAAGTGTAGGGATGGGGCAGGCAGGGGCCTTCTGGCTCCTCTGCCCATAGCAGGATCGGGGAGAAACCCCTGGTGTGAGCCCAGGAGGGGCCCAGACTGGCTGGGCTGAGAGTCCTGCAGGCAGCCTTACTCCTGCCTGTGCTGCTCTTAGCAGCAGGGAGCTCTGCTTCAGGCCTGGTCCTGGCCTTGCATGCACCTCCTGCATCCTCCTGACCTCTTAGAGCCCTTCTGGCTTGGGTGCTGGAGAAGTGCTCCTGTTCCTGGAAGGCGCCTGGCGCTCTGCCCTGCCACCACGTCTGAGCAGCTATCTGTGACAGTCCTGAGGTCCTGCCAAGCTAGCAGGTGTATCCTGATGCAGGGGGAGGGGACAGTTACTGCTGTGAGCACCCCTGCACCAGGGAGAGAACCAGAGCCCTGAGGCCTCCAGCCTAGGTCACCCAGGGGCACCATCTGTTGACCCTGCGGTGGAGGGGGAAGGTATACTTGCCCGTCAGGCGGCTGCAGCTACCCAGGGCAGATGGGTAGATTTCCCATGTGGGAAACCCCTGCTTGCTGCAAGCACCCCTTACCCTTTGCTCCCCCTCATGGGCAGAGGGGCCTGCATGCTACAGGGTAGTAGCTGGGGTGCACCAGCCCTTTCCTTTGCCCTGGCTGCTCAAATCTCTCAGCCTTGTGGGTTGTGTGCTGCGGGGAGGCAGGGACTCTGCACCTCAGCTTCCTGGAGTGAAAGCTCCCTCCCCGCAGAGGGCTTGGGTTGGGGAGAGACTCCCACTGGAGCACAGGGCTGAGCGGATGGACCAGGAGCAGCCTGGGCCCAAGGGCTCCCCACTGCACTGCTGCTGCCAGGGGTCAGTCACCGCCCACCACGGCCCAGGTCCATGCTCTGAGCAGGACTGTGCCCATGTTGCTGCCAGGCTGAAGCCTAACCCGCAGGCTGGCCTGGCAGAAAGAGACGTGCCAGCCCTGCTCCTTACCTATGCTACTCAGTCACCTACCTGGCGAAGCTGGAGCAACCTATCCCCAAGCTTCCCCGTGTGCACCAACATCTCTGCCAACTGTGGTCCTGGCTGCAGCCATGCACAGGTGCTGGGTGCCTGCTAACTCCATCAGCCCCTCCTTTCCTGCCATGAAGGGCTGCACTGGGGCCCGTACCCCACCCGCAATTGGTGCAGGGAGCGCTGGCCCTGACCTGCCAGTGCCCCCAAGACAAACCACACGAGAGGGCATCAGGAGTAAAGTTAAACTTTACTTTACAGTAATCGTTCATCTATGTACAGAGAATTACAGTACGTGTTCTGGGAGCACCTGGCAGGGCCACTCTGCCCATCACACGCAGCCTGGGGCGAGAGGAAGGCCGTGGCCCCAGATTCCCCCCTCTCACTGCACCTGCCGGCCACGGCTCTCCCCAGGCCAAGCAGTGCGGGTGCCGATGTGCTGCATCCACCTTCCTGCGTGCCTCGGGGCGCTGGGTGGCTGTGCCTGGTCCCTCCTGCCGCCACCGCTCCCCCCCGCTGGCCCTCTTCCAGTGTTGCCTGCATCGGTCCCCAAGGTGCCTGTGTTGCCTGGACCAGCCCCACCCAGCCAGGCCCCGCTGTGACGCAGGTAATGCTTCACTCGCACCTGGGTGCTGTCTAGACTAAAGCTTACTGCCCTCGCTGCCTCCTGCGACCCAGAACTGAGCCCTGGAGCAGGACCCCAGGATAGCTGAGGGCAAGGGCACCATCCCCAGCCAGAGCCTAGAGACATAGGAAGGGGCCCAGAGGCAGCAGCAGCAAACCCCAGCTCCATTCTCCTCGTCTGCAGCTGCTAGGGCCCTTCCGGGGCCCTGCTCCCGCCGCACCAGTCAAGGGGAGGGAAGGGATGAGCCCGGGCGGGAGCGGGGGTGGGGGCTGCGCTGGAGGGTGCCAGCTGTTCCCCAAGCAGGTGCGACTCCCACCCTGTTCTCGCCTTCCTGGGGGCCCAGTGGGAGCAGCTGGGACCCCAGGGCTGGCGCAGGACAGGCCGCCACACCCTTCTGCCACTGGCCCCAGTCTTGCCCATGCTCAGACCAACCAGTGCCCCGACTCCTGCCACGGCTCCATCCCACCCTGGCGAGAGGCTGTTCCCCAGTGTCAAGGTCAAAATCCGAGGCTCGGGTCCTCTGGGTCAGCACTCAGCAGGCACCACCGGACCGACGAGCCGGGGCCTGCTCAGCCCTGCCCCAGGCACAGGAGCTTCCAAACGGCTGGCGGGCGGCAGAGGAGCAGGGTGTCTCCAGGCTCAGAAGAGGGGAGATTCGGCTGGTGAGGGACCCACAGCCCGAGCCGGCAGGGGGTGGGGGGACAACACACAGAGCTGCCAAAAGTCTACAATAGCACCAGGAGCGCCGCAAGGGCAAACACAGATTAAACATGTCCTAGGAACACAACAGCGACGCGAATGCCGAGGTTTCCCTACGAGGTAGATTCACTCCTGCAGGGATCACCGGCACCAGGAGGCATGGAGCACCGCGAGGCACGGGCACGGGCCGGCCTCCAGGGCAGCATCCCGCCAGGATCGGTGAGCAGGGAGCCCACGCTCGCTGCCCACCGATGCTGTGGTGTAACAGCCCCGCAGGCGCCACTTCTCTGGGGCCTGAGTGCAGCGGGGCCTCGTCTACGTTAGAGAAGCTAGTGCCGGGGCAGCACAGACACGAGGGTAAACGGCGGGTACTGTGCCCCCATGCTGGCTGGCGGGGGTGCAGGAGCAGTGCAGGGCTGCTCCCAGACAGACGAAGCTCTGGTAAGAGGCAGCACGTGCCAGGGAGCGGCCCCAAGAGGCTGCCCCATTGCAGACGCGCTGCACGAACCCGGTGCACTGGCTGGATGGCATCAGGATCGGCTTGCTTCCAGGCGCACCTGCGCCCACCCTCCACCTGCGCTCGCACATTCACCAAGCTGCCTTGAGGCGCCCAGCGCCTTCAGGGCTTCGTCCTGCGCTCCTGACTGGGAGACCGGACGCTGCTGCTGCACAACCTCCCCGCCGACTTCCGGGGCAGAGAGGCCCAGTCCTGGCCCACCGGCTGCACCAAGCGGGAGTGGCACCCTCTGCCCCGAGGCTGTGGTGACGCCCTGTCCCTCGCTCTCGCCAGCACTCGACGGCCCAGGCACCGCGCTCTGCCCCCAAATCCCGCAGCGCAGAGCCACCAGCTCCAACAGCATGGCCTCGCCCCCGCCCCGGGGCAGCCCTGACACAGGTGCCTCCCCCAGGGCACACGTCAGCTGGCCCCAGCACCCCCTCTGCTGTGGACGCCGGTGCTGGACCACCCCACGGCCTGGCTCAGGGCAGAGCCCGGCTCCCGGGGCCCAGCCAGCAGGGTGGGCACAGGGGTGTCTCTGGTGCCCGTTCAGGCTCTGGGTGGGGCTGGGAATCAAAGCTCCTCTTGCCAGCACCACCCCTTGCCTCTTCCAGCCGGGGCAGCTCTGAGAGAGCCCCTGACTGCAGATCCCTGCCCAGCTGCAGCTTGGGCACAAGCCACCTCCCGTCTCGCTCCCTGGCAGCTGGCTCCCCCTGCCTGGGCACCCCTTGGGCAGGTGGCGTCCCCGCTCTGCCAGGGAGGAGCTCTTGGCTTGGGACCCATGACCCCGGTGCAGACTCACACTGCCTGGCTCGAGCCAGGTCCCCACGCGGCGGCTGGGCTGGGTGGCGTGGAGGGATCTGGCGCAGAGGGAGGCGGCCAGTTGAGGGGCACCAGCCCAGCAGAGCCCTGGGTTGCATGCTCAATGTAGCCAGCCTCGAACTGCACTGAGAATACCTCCATGCCACAGACCTCACGTTGCCTGCACCAAAGTATTCACAGTTTATTTGTGCGTGAAACAAGAAATGAGGAAACGCGACAGCGCAGAAGCCGGGCGGGGGCCTGGCCATGGCAGCTGCCACGACCCCACTCACCCCAGCCGGGCTCGTCCCAGGCGCGGGGAGAGCTGGGGCTGCAGTGCTGGCGCCAGCTTACTTCCTAAGTGGCCTTTTGTTTCAGAGCACAAGTGCGACACCCCGGGGCTCCTGCTCTTCTCCCCACAGCTTCCAGGCTTCTGCATCGCCTCAGCACCCACTCACGGCACGGACAGGACCCCTGCGACCCTGTGCCAGCAGCGGGAAGGCCTGGGAACAGCTGGTGGCCATGGTGCTGAGCCCCCCGCTGTGGCCATCCAGGCTCCCTGCCCACATGCTGGGGGCGGAGAGCACTGACCTATGGCACTGCCCCAACCCTTCCTGGCCCAGGCGGCGCAAGCCACAGGGGGGACTGGCTGCAATCCTGCCACGCGCCTCGCCACAGGCTGCTGGCCTGCCCCGAGATCAGCTGCACTGGGGAGGGGGCAGAGGAGGCAAAGCTGGAGCACCAACAGCCGCTGGCCCAGGGGCTCCAGTGCGAGAACCAGGAATGCTGGGTGGGGGGGCACACACACATGCCCGCACGGGCCGGGGTTCAAGTCTCCTGCAGGGATTTTTGGTTGTCTACGCACCAGGTCAGAGGCGGCACAAAGAGGGGCGGGGGGTGTGGAGGAAGCCACGGTTTCCTCCAGATGCAGCTGCAGGGGTGGAGTCCATAGGGAGCCCTGCAACCCATGCAGCTCAGCTCGGGGCCAGGTGCACGTAGTCCCTGGGCACATGCCTGGGGGGCGGGGAGCATTGGTCTGTGGCCAAGACCCCTGGGGCAGATACTGCAAGGCCCCAGCCCCTGTGGGACTTGCCCCTGCCCAGCCCTGCTGCCTTCTGCTTTCACCGAGACCCCAGTGGACGGTCCCCACAGCCTGACCGGCACGGCCCCTCACAATCGCTGCAGCCTCAGCTTGGAGGGGACAGTGACCAGTGACTCTGCCCCGTGTGCCCTTGCAACGCAGAGCCCCCGCGGGGGCAGCTGACTGCACACCTCGCCCCTCCTTCCACAAAGCCTGCTCTTCCCGGGCTGGCCGGCTGTGCCCTGGGCCGGGGGCCCTGGGGTGGGGTGGGGGAGCCCTGGCCCCTGGAGACCCCGACCAGTAATGTGACCTAGAGGCTTTATCCAGAGCGGACTCTTTATTTCAGCTTTACTGGTGTGGAAGGAAGAGGACAAGGTCCAGGGCGGTCTCTCCCCCCGGCCAGGCCAGGTGCGCTGGGGCTGGGCCAACGTCCTGGCTTGTGTCATGGGAGAGGGTGCAGGCCAGGGGCTGGGCGCAGGGCAGTGAATAAAAAACAGAAAGAGCCAAGAAACCCCGTCCCCCGCCCCAAGCAGACGGCGCTGGCCCCCCACCCTCTCACTCCGGGCTGGGCTCCGGCCGATCGCGGCAGGCGTGCTGCTCGGGCAGCAGCAAAGGGTCCTGCCCCCGGGGAGTCTGTGCTTTCCCGGAGAGCCAGATGGGCTCGAACGTCTGCACGGACCGGGCCAGCCACGGCGCCTGCTCGGGTGGGGCTGGCTCCAGAGCCCGCAACCGCTCTGCTGTCCACGGCGCCGGCTCTGGGGGCGCTGGCGCCACGTCCCAGCCCAGCGGTGGCGGCGGCTCCTGCAGCTTCTCTGCTGCCCGCGGGGGCGGCTCCGCGAGGGTCAGTGCTTTCGCGGGGGGCCAGCGGGGCAGCTCGTGCATCTGCAGCTTCTCTGGGGGCCACAGCACCTGCCCTGCGTGCGCCGCTCTCCCCGGCGGCCACGGCGGCGGCTCGGCCGGCGCGATAGTTCTGTCTTTCTGCTGGGCGCTCGGCTCCGCGCCCCTCTCCTGCGGCTGCGCGTTCTGGTCGACGGGCCGCAGCGCCTTCTCGGACAGCGGTGGCCGTGGCGCTGTGGCTGCCGGTGCCTTGTCTGGGACCTGAGGCCTCGGAGCCAGGGGGGCGGCCGGCTTGTCTGGTGCCTGAATCCGCAGGGCCCCGGTGGACGCTGGGGCGGGCTTGTCTGAGGTGGGGGGCCACGGGGCGGGCGGCTTGTCCAGCTGCAGGGGCCGTGGGGCCCCGGTACTGGGAGGTTTTTCGGGGGCCAGGGCCCAGGGTCCCTTGGGGGCAGGCTCGTCGGCCGGCGGAGGCTGCGGGGCCCCGGGTGCAGGAGGGGTCTCACCTGCGAGCGGTGGTGGCGGCGGGGTGCCAGCAGCAGCGAGAGGCTTGTCCGACAGCTGGGCCAGGGCGCGCAGCTCGTCCGGGGGCTGTGGCCGCGGGGCTGCAGTGGAGGTGCTGGAAGGCCTGTCCGTGGGCGCGGGCTGCAGGGCTCGCACGCACGGCAGGGGTGGCGGGGCCCCGGCTGGCGGCTCGTCTAGGGGCTGCAGCGGGGCCTTGGCTGGGGACACGTCCGAGGACTGAGACCACTGGGTGGTGTCGGCGACGGCCAGCTTATCCGAGGGCGGTGGCCTCAGCGCCACAATGGCGGGCAGCTTCTCGGACGGCAGCCGCAGCGCCAGGGCTGCCTGGGGCTTGTCCGATGGCTGCAGCCTCAGGGCGATGGTGGTGGGGGGCTTGTTGGAGGACTGCAGCCGCAGCGCCAGGGTGGTGGGGGGCTTGCTGGAGGGCTGCAGCCGCAGCGCCAGCGTGGAGGGGGGCTTGCTGGAGGGCTGCAGCCGCACGGCGAAGGTGGTGGTGGGCTTGTTGGGTGGCTGCAGCCGCAGCGCCAGCGTGGCCGGGGGCTTGTCGGAGGGCTGCAGCTGCAGCGCCAGCGTGGCCGGGGGCTTGTCGGAGGGCTGCAGCCGCACGGCCCCGGGCTGCGGCAGCCGGTCGGGTGGCGGGAGGCTGCGGGTGGTGTCCGGGGGTGGCGAGGCGCTCTCGCGGGCAGGAGGCGGTGGCGGCCCGGCCGGAGGCACGTACTCACGGATCTCTCCCGGCTCCAGGGGGTGGGGCCCGCAGGGGTCGTGCTCCGTGCAGCACAGCCGCCCATCCAGCTTGGAGATGAAGAGCATGCCCTCACGGTGCTGCTTGCAGAAGGACCGTGGACACATCTCGCAGAAGGAGGCTGCCTCCTTGCCACACTGGTCGCACTGGTGCCACGGGCACTCCCACTTCCCTGCGGCAAGAACAGGAGAGAAAGGCATGGCTGAGTGTGGCTGGGGGCAGCTGAGGGCTCCCCGCCAGGAGCTCACTCGGGACAAGTCCTGCGGACAGACTCCGAGGCCAGGCACCTCTGTGCCTCAGCCCTTTGCAAACCAGCTTTCAGCCTGGAGGCTGCCGCCAGGAAGCCCAGGCTCCGGCGCCTGGGGCTCTGCTACAGAGCCAGGCCGGCGCTGGCGGCTCACGGGTGCTCAGTGCCCCCCAAAGGGGCTTGGGCAGCTCCCCCTGCTTTCGCCACCATGGGAGGGGGCCACGGGCGGAGAGATGCAGGGTCCTGTCCCACCCCTGCCCCTTCGCTCTGGGCTTTTCCAGCTGGTGGAAGGGCCAGCGCCTCGCCCCAAGCCAGGCTGAGGAGGGGCCAGGCTCTTCCACTGTGGCCCCACGGGATGGGAGTGCCTTCCCCGGGCCACTGCTCCCCTCGCCAGCCAGCCTCGGCCTCCACCCATCCTCTCTCCTGAATCCACCTGGCTTTGCCTGCCAGCTCTGCCCCTCTCTGCGAGGCAAGCGGCCTGCCAGTCCCTGCATGCCCACCCTGGGAAGGTCTGGTAGAGTCATGGGCTGGGACGTAAGCACACAGACACCAACACTGCAGCACTGGATGCGTGGCTGGTCCAGTCCGGCACCGAGTCCGAGTGCGGCTGCAGCAGATGCCTACGCACCGGGACATCTAGTGCAACCCAGCCCTGCCAGACCCGCCCTGAATGCCAGCACCGGTGAAGGGCTGGCATAGGAGACGGCCCAGACAGCGATGCTCAGCCACTACCCAGGGCCCCATCCTCACTACACCTGCCCCTTTGCAAACCGGGCTGTGCTCATGCTCCAGAGGAGACCTGTTTAGGGGACAGGCCCTGGGAACAAGCCCTTCTGGCTCCTGACCACGACCACCACGCTTCTCCCCGCCAGCTCCTCCTGCAGCTCTCCTCCACCCATCTCACTGCCGGGCACCGTGCCAACAGGGCAAGAGCCTCCCACGCGCTGCGCCTGCCCGCCCCACGCTGCGGCATCGTGCTGGGAGCTGCCTGCTTGCTCCACCCAGCACAGCGGAGCCCCGGCTGCGCCACGGCCCAAACGCAGCCGGGCAGCCAGCCCGTCTCCGAGGCAAACAGAGGAGCAGGGGGTTACGGACCCATCGGCTCAGCTCTAACCCTGGGGAGACCCAGAACAAACCGCTGACCAGCTACCAGCAAGTGCCCAGAAGACAAGACGGAAATAACCCTCCCTCCCCCAGCTCCTCTCTCCTGGCTGAAAGCAGCCGGCCCAGACATGGCTGCTACTGCCCCTGTCTCAGTGAGGCCCTGGCCTGGACCAGAGTGAACACGTCCAGCGCCTGGGGGGACACTGACCTTGACCCGCAAGACAGCCCGTCTCAAATCAACTACGCCTCGCTCCGGGAGGACGTCACTTCACCTCCTCCTCTGCTGCCACCAGCTAACCCTACCTGGCTGCCCGGGCAGGGGAAATCCCAGGTGTGGACACGCAGGGGCAGCAGCTAGACCAGAAAGGCAGATCCCCAGATCGGGGGCTCGTGCCTGGAAGCGGAGGAGGGAACAATCCTGCTCTGGTCCACGCTGCTGAGGCCTCAGCTGGAAAGGCCCCACTGGGCAGGCCGTGGAGAGTCGAAGGAGCAGGCTGTTTGGTTGGGGGGAGGGATGAGCCTGTTTGCAAAAGGGTGCTCAGAGGACAGGCCGTGCCTGCTCTCCACACCCGCTGGGCACGAGGCAGGCGTAGGCTGGCACAGGACGGATATTTGTCCGGTTGGGGCAGGACCAGGCACCTCCGGGAAAGCGGTGGAGCCCTCTCACTCGGGGCCGTTCAGACAAAGGCCTGATGGATTCGGGCCAGGTCAGCAGCTCCCATCTGTTCCAGGCCCCAACCCCCCTCAGGAAACACCAGTTCTCAGCTCGGTTTTGCCCACAGAAAAATGCTGCAGCCATCCCTGCCCTGCAAAGACCTCAGAAGTCTATGGCAGGTCAGAGTGGTTTTGAAACCATGGTTCCTATTTCCAGTCTCTGGGTCAACCTTGTGAACGATGGCCCTGCCCCAGCCCCTGGCTGAGGATCCCTTTGCTCTGGTTCCCCCTTCCTGCCTCACCTGCCCGGCCCCCCGCCCCCAGGTGCACACCCTGCACCCTGCCCACGCGGCGCAACACGCCAGCGGGGTTGCAGCAGAGCAAGGCGGACGGACGGCTCTGCACGCTGGCCTGGCCTGGTCGCCGTTCGCCCCGTGCCAGGCCGTGTCACCTGGTGACGCTGGCAGCGATTCGACGGACTCCAACAGCACGGGCGATGCACCAACGGGAGCCGGGCACCGACGGCTGCGCCCACCCTGCTGCCGCCACCGGCTCTGCTACACAGGGCTCGTCTATGCGACCAGGCTGCCGCGGTTCGAGGGCCGAGGCTTCACGGGAGCGAGTTGGCTACAGCTGCGCAGTGCCCTCGATCGACCAAGCCACAGCCCGAGCCAGGTTTTCCTCGCTGGGCCCAGTCCTGCCCCATGGACCGGGACTTATGCGTTGTGCAGGCACTTGATTTTTCATCACTTGACACCTGTCTCAGCTCTTCCAGTCTTCTCCCCAGCACGCAGGTGCAACCTATGGCCACCGTGTCACCACTTCCCTTTCCAAGCCGGGCACGCTCAGGGCTTCCTCTGGCTGCTGGAATCTCCCTCAGGACCAGGCCCTGCGAGGCACGCGGCCTGGGCCACCCCTACACGTTGCTGCACATCCTCCTCCTCCGCTGCTCGGGGCTGCCAAACAGTTCCCCATGCCGTGCGGTGAGCACACCGCCCCCCTTCCTCCCGCCTGCGCCGCGCCGCGCCGCCAGCCCCCGTGGCAACGAGCTCGTTCCGTGCCCGCGACTCCCTGCTCCTCGGCGCACTCCAGGGACCTCTCCCTGCCTTTCCGGCCCCTGCGCTTCCCCGGCCGTCTCCTGCATCTCATCGCCACACCTTCCCCTGGTGCCCTTTGCTACACGCTGGCTTGCAGTACTTTGCAGGGACCTGGGACGGGCCTCCAGTCAAAGCCCCCTCCCTGGTTGCTTGTGAAGCCCTGGCTCATGGCTTCTTTTCAACAGCTCCTGCTCTTCCCTCCCAGCAGTCCCACACTATGGCCCCCCCCGGTTTGGGGAACCTGCCCTTTGGGGCACCACGGGCACTGGGCATGATCCCAGCCGCAGTGACTGGCCCACGGTTGGCGGCTGCCACGGGGCCCCAAGGCCTGAGCAGAGCCAGGGGCAACACCCGCGAGGCTCCCGTGGCCCGGGCACTGACCTGCAGGCCGCTTGGTCAGGTTGAGGCAGTCGGCGTGGTACACCTTGGGGCAGCCCGGCTTCTTGCAGGACACCAGCTGCCCCGCGTCCCCGCAGCTGAAGCACTCGTCCTCCCGCTCCTTCATGACCTCGGCCTGCGACCGGCGCTTCAGCGGCCGCCGCTTCAGCTTCTTGGACTTCTCCTCGGTAGGATTTGGCTGGCTCTGTGCGGGGGGACAGCACACGTCAGCTCTGGCTCCACTACACCGTGTACCACGGAGTGGAGCCAGCCTCCAAAATGAGACCCAAGCCACCGACCGCACCAGAGACGGGCTCTGAAAGCCCCTGGCCAAGGTGGGCTGGGCAGGCCTGGGTGCTCCGCGGCTGCCTCGCTCGCCCGACCCGCGAGCTCGCACTGCGAAGGGCAGGTCGGTGACCTCCCCAGGCAGGGAGCAGAGCAGAGCCCTGGGCCTGGGCCCGGATCAGCTGAAGTGAATGTGATGGGACAAGGGCAGGGAGCAGAGAAACCTCACCGCGCCCCGCGACGCGCTGCCAGCACTCTTGGCAACACCCAAGAGCCCCGTGTCCACGACCGACCCCGCTCGTGGCATGTGGGGCTCAGCCTTGGCTACGCGCGCCCACGGCATCATGAGTCGCCCTGCCCAGTGGCAGTCCTGTGGCGGTTTTAGGCTTTTAGCTTTTTATGCTTTTAAGCTTTTAGCCTTTTAAAGCACCGCCGACAACACCGAGCACCGGACGCCAACAGAAACCCTGATCCAGACTGTTTTAGTTGATGTCACCGTGGTGCTGGTTGCCAACGCTGGACGCCGTCGTGCGACGACGAGGACGACCAGCCGGGACCTGCCCAGTCGGGGCACAACATTGGACCGTTTCCGGGCCCCCACGTGGGACCCGGAGGACATTGACAACACGGCTGCCGACCGCCGGCAACCCCCAGATCCCAGCAGCTTCACCGCGATACATCAAATAGTCCACAGCGTCATGAGGCTAAGGGTGGCCAGGGGCTGCAGCTGCTGCCATACACAATGCTGCTGGGCCTCAGGAGGACAGAGGTGGGCATTTCTAGGTGCTTCTGCATGGACTGCCAGGGAGGCATTGCCTCCTCACGTAGAGGAACCAGCCCTGACTGGAGAAGGCTGTGCCCCTGGCAGACACTATCTGCACTGGGCCTTTGCAGCCTGCCCCGAGCTGCACCCAGTGCATTCCCCCAGTGACAGAGCCAGAGGTGCCTGCAGTAACCAAGCGCTCCCCGAGTGGCTCCCAGCTCGCACCCAAGGGGCACGGACACACCGGGTCCTGTGCGAGTCGGTGGCAGCCCAAAGCTGCACATGGAGCGGCAGGAGGGGAGGAGGCTACCCTGGGATCCCAGGGAGCCGGTTCAACATCAACGCTCTTGACCCTGGCATGGTCCTGACGTGCATCACTGCTGCAGCCCTGGGCCTGGCACCTACTGCTCCTGTCCCCCTGCAGAGCTCCAGCTGCCCCCACAACCCACGATGCGCTCACACGGCCAGGAGCAGGGCACAGGGTGGCTGGGGCACACAGCCAAGCACGACAGGGCGCAGCTGCCACCCGCTGGAAAGCCCCACAGCACAAAGCAAAACCGCAGTGGGACTCGCTCCGCCTGCCGGCGCAGACCTCGGTGGCTCCCGCGCCTGCCCGCTGCGGCCTCCGACGCTCTGCTCAGGCCGGGACTTTGAGGAAGCTCGTGGCACCAGCCTGGCTGCAGCTCAGCCCCAGCGAGGAAGCCTGCGGCCCTGCCCAGCGCTGCGGCACTCTCCCTGCCTCCTCGAGGAGCCCTGTGCAAACAGGGAGACCAGGCGTGGAAGCAGACGTCTGCTGTGCAATGCAGGGCAATAGACCCCAGGCCCTGGCAGCTGCAGGAGCCCAGTCTTCTGCACGGCAGCTCCCTGCGATGCCCTTGGCCCTGCTCTCCTTGCAGCTTCCCCAGCAGACGGGACCACCCTGGCCTGGGCTGTTGACTCTAGCACATGCTTCCCACGTCAACTGAGCAAGCCCCAGCGTGCGCCGGCCCTCCTGGCCTCCGTTCCAGGCTGTGGCCAGAGGAACCGAGCTCAGCAGCAGCCCGAGGGGAGCTCGCTCGCGGACAGCTTTGTTCTGGTTTATTGCTGGGGGTTATTACGCCCACGCTCTGGCCTGGCATGTTGGAGGCGGGCAGCTGCCAGGGGCCATTTTTACCACAAATGAGGGAATAAATCGTATTACAAAAAGGCCAGGGCTTGAGAGGAGCAATTGCTGCTCCCTATGGATGCAAACCACCCCCTGCCTACGCCGGACATTTGCGAATCCCCTCTGGCCACAGAGAAGACCCGTAACCCTCAACACCCCCGAGACATCGGGCTCCCGTGACCAGGCCCCTGCCGCCCGAGCTGCAGACAAGAGCGCTTGCCCAGATTAGACCACGGGTTTGTCTGGGCTGGTGCGGGCAGGGCTGACCTTGCCTCAGACGTGACCTTTGCAGGTCCCTCCTAATGCCACGTCTGTGGTGCGCTGCAAGCCCTGCGCTCCCGACAGGGCGCGGAGCCGCTGCGCTGGGGAGAAGAACGGCGCCAGAACGGCTGTCGTACCTTGGGCCGCACGCCGAGGAAGCCGCTGCAGTTGGGGGCCCCACACTTGCAAACCGTCTTCCCGTTCCCCAGACACTCCAGGTTGTAGTTGAAAGTCAGCTCCGTGCCTGGCAATGAAAGAGGCACCTGAGCTGTGACGACCCAAGGGCCGACCTGAACGGAGCGTGGCACCAAGTCCCCCATCCCTCAGACCAAGGGCTACGTGCAACAGTCGTCACCTGCCAGCCCACCCACCCCCTGCCCAGAGCCGTCCTGGGGCCGCAGTGCTGGGGCCCAAGGCCTGCACCACCAGGACTCTCCTGCCTGCCTGCGGCCTGGCTCTGGCGCTTGGCCCTAGCAGGTCTCACCTTCTCCCGTGGTTGTTGCCAGACAGGGCAGAAGACAAGGCACCCCTGTCCCTGCTCCCACCCCCCAGGCAGCCCCGCGGGCCCTTACCGGCTTTGATATTCACAATAGCAAAGAGCCCGACCCTCGTGTCGCCGTTCACGCACCACTTCTGCGTCTCGCAGTTGGGCTGGCAGCAGTGGTTCATGAACCGCGCATAGTTGCCCTTTGGCCCCGCGTCGATAATTCGATCCTGCAAGCACGAGGTGGGGGCACAGTCACCAGCTGGTGGGAGCCCTCCCTGCCCCAGCACAGGGGCAGCTGGCTGGCACCCGCCAGCCCAGGAGAGCACCTGCGGGAGCCAGCGCCCACCGGGCTCACGCAGCACCTGGGCCGGCGCTCCCCTCGGAGGGACTAGCTGACCACGCGCACAGCGCGGCAACCCCAGGGAGGGCAAGGGGGGCTCAATGTGGTGATCCGAGCCGGGGCGGTTTGCTGCTGTGCCCACAGCCCGTTTCCCTCCCTGCAGAGCTCTTGTGCCCCCAGCTCCTTTCACGTGAAGGCAGAGCAGCCGGTCCCTGCTGCCAGGGCTGTCCAGGAAACCTTGGGTGTCCAGGCAACTTGTGCACACAGAGCACTGTGAGGAGTCCTGGGCCCCTCCTGGACCCGGCAGTGCTGTGGGGCTTCCCCGTGCCATCCTGTGCACCTACAGGCAGGGCGGCCTTCCCCGCAGCCAGGGCCTAGGGACCCCATGGCCAAGCACAATGCTGGGGCAGGGGCAGAGCAGCTGGGCCATCCCAGCAGGGATCCCACCACCCGTGGGCCACATGCCCTGACATTTCCCTCCCTGGGGGAACTTAGGCACCTGGCATAAACCCCGTGGCTGTGCTGCAGCCTGTCCTGCTGTGCACACAGAGCGCGACTGGGCGCTGCCATCTCTGCAGCAGCCCTTGGTGCACGCCGGCCCAGGACCCAGGCGGCCGCCACGCACCTTGTCCAGCGTCAGCATGTAGAAGTTGGTGATGTCATGCTCCTGGGCATAGCGGATGCGGGCGCGACACTCCTCCTCGTCAATCAGCTCCCCCACATACTCGTTGACGAACTCACCCTGCATGGAGAGCAGCAGGCAGTCGCTCAGCGGGGGCTGCCCCATGCCGGCCCCCTGGTTGCGGGGAGTAGAGACCCCCGTGGCACCCCCCGCAGCGAGGGCAGGGCAGGATGCTGCTGTTAGCAAGGCTGCTGCTCCAAGCCAGAGCCGCAGTGCAGTGGGGTGCCTGGCTGCAGCCTCAGTGCAGACGAGCACCCCGTGCCGCTGAGGGGCCAGTTCCCCGCATTTCTGCAGGGACAGCGAAGCCACAGCCTCTCCCAGCCAGAACAATGCCTCCCTGCTGCTCGGGAAGGAACGGGGCCAGGCCCCGAGCGCTACCACCCCCTTGCTCGAGGGGGCCAGCGGGGCCGGTACCTTGCGGATGTCCGTCTTGGCCTGCAGGCCCCAGCCGCGGGCCAGCGTGCGGAAGATCTGCACCTCGGGGTACTGCCGCTTGGAGAAGCACTGGTTCTGGCAGCGCTCGCCGGCCGGGCACACCAGCGGGTGGCACTCGTACAGCAGCATGCGGTTGATGCACTCCGAGTCCAGCCCGCAGGGGTTCTCGTCCGTGGGCTTGCAGTTGCAGCGCGGGACCTCGGACAGGTCAGCCGTGAAGATCTGCACCTTGCCCACGGGCCGGTTCACCTGGGGCACAGGTAGGCGCACAGGTCGGAAAGTAGCCACGCAGCAGCTTCAGGCTTCGATAGCTCTGCCGGGCAGGCAGCTCGACGGGGGCAACAGCCCGACCTGTGCACACACTCGGGGCTTGCAGCCAGCCCCCGCGGAGACCCCTGGGCAGGCACCCCCAGCGGTCCCCGGCCGCCTGCTCATAGGACCGAAGCACCCAGGGGCCTGCAGCCCCAGCGCTGCACCCTCCCACCCACCCCGCTCTTCCTGGGGGCTGCTTCCTACCCTCACGCCATCAGCTCCCAAGGACTCGGGCTTCCCATGCCCAATACGTGGAGGCCCCAGGCCCGGAGAGCCAGCTGCTGGAGCAGGCTCAACCCCTGTCATTTGCACAGCCAGGAAGGCCTGGCCCTGCCACCCCCTGCCAAGGGACCCCATGTTTGGGCTCCTGCACAGATCCCTGCATCCCCAGGCTGCCAGCACTGCCCAGTGACACGGGATGGAGGAAGCAGAACTCCCCGTGGGCTGGGTGCTGGCCAGCTTCCCTTGCAGGGGTTGTCCCTGCCTGGCCCTGCCCCGAACCAGCTGCTGGTGCTGTCCTGGCTCATGGAGCCTGTGGGGCTTGGACCTCCTGGAGCCCCTGACAGAGCAGCTGGATGAAGGCAGGAGGAAGCAAGCAGGGATGAAGCTGAGGCAGGGCTCGGATGCATCTGGGGCCCGAGACACCATGTTCCCCATCCCTGAGGTCGTCCCCCACCAAGCACCAGGTGGCCCAGGACCTGCTGGGCTCCAGGCAGCTCCGTGCCTCAGGGTCCCCAGCCAAGAGGGGCCCGCTTAGCCTGAAGCCCCCTCCCTCATGCCCTCTCCTGTGCTTTGCCTGTGCGGGGGTCACAGCCCCACACAGCAGAGTGCAGAGAGGCTCCGTGGCAGCCACAAAGCTGATGCACAGGGGCTGTCTGCATGCTCCTTTCTGCTCCCCGAGGCTGCGATACCCCAGCACCTGCAACTTCTCCTGCTCCGGGGCCTCAGAGCCGTACAGCACTGCGCTCTCCCTGGCCAACCCACGTGGCAGGAGCCACCTGCATGGCAGAGCACCCCCGCCCCCGGGCTGCCAGCCAGGCCAGCACACCCTCGGGCAGGAGGTACACCCCCACCTTGATGTGCTTGTAGGGAGGAGGCTTCTTGTCATTCTTCTTGTCTTCCTGCAGCTGCCTCAGCTCCTTCTGCGCCTTCAGCTCCTCGAACCGTGCGGCTGCCTCCTGCAGAGCTGGGCAGAGCAGTGGCTGCATCACTTGGAGCTCCAGCACCAGCGCAATGCCTGCACCCCAGCCGCACAGGGAGCTGCCCAACAGCCCCTTCCCAGGGGTCTGGCTTGCTCCACCCACTAGGCCACTACCACACAAACCCTCCTGCACCAGCACTACTGCATCACGTACCCCAGGAGGGCACGGGGCAGGAGGCGGGCCAAGGCAGCAAGGAGGCGGCTAGGGGTCCCCACAGAGCGAGGCAGGGCAGGGCAGGGCAGGGCTGGATGGGGAGAGGCGGGCGTTACCTTTCTTGTAGATGCCGTCCACCCCCTTGCCCATTTTGTCCTTGCTGCTGGCATCGCCTTCCATGTAGGGGAAGACGCGAGCCTGGTGCGTCCACAGATAGTCCTTGGAGCCGAAAAAGAGCACCGGGAACTCCCCAATGTCGTGCTTCATCTTCTGGATGTTGGCCGGGATTGTGCGGGGATGGCAGATCTCAGCTGGCCACCACCTGTACGAGGGAGGGACACAGACTTCTGGTGCAGTGGCCCTGGGCGGCCCATGACAGCCCCACGCCGCAGCACAGGAAACCCAGTCAGGGAGAAAGGACTAGGAGGAAACAGTGCCCAGGACTGCCCGTGGGGCCCCAGACCAGACCCCCACTGCACCCCTGCTCTCCCAGCAACGTCTGCCACGAGGGAAGAGCCCCGGAAAAGTGTCGTCTGCCCACCTGTAGCGCCCAACTTTCACCCAGACCACCTCCTTGTAGTGCGGCTTCTTGCCCGCCTTGCAGTCGTTGCAGTACCAGCTGCCCTCAGGCATCTCGATGTTCAGACACTCACGGTGGAAGGCGGCCGGGCACGATTCACAGCACAGCAGGCTGCCCCCTGAGAGAGGGACGGCGTCAGCGCCACCAGGCGCCGCGGCCAGCCCTGGGCATGCCAGAGGACACCACGCCCAGGGGAGCTGCGTGGCGAGCCTGGTGCCCCACCACATGCGCCCAGCTCTGGCCCGCCCCAGGGCAGAGCGGCACCCCCGAGACTGGCTGTGGGCGTCTCCAGAAGCCAGCTCCAGGTCCAAGCCCGGCCCCCGGCCCCGGCTCACCTTCCGAGCAGACAAAGCACCAGCTGACGTTGACGTGCTCGTGGTTGCGGCAGCCCCGGCGCGCCGTGAAGTGGTTGGGGCAGATGATGCTGTTGGAGGCCAGGACCACGGAGCCAGCGGCAAGGCAGAAATCGTTGGAGTGGTAGGCCACTGGGCACCGCACACAGCGCATCAGGCGGCCTGCCCGGGGACATGGGGGCGTGAGTGGGGGCCACAGCAGCTGGGGGCTCAGCTCCCCAGCTCAGGCTGGGGCCGTGCTGCAGGGGAAGGGGCCCCCTCTGCAAACACAACCCTGACCCCCTGCACTGACCAGCAAACCCCGGTCACCCAGGGGGCCAGAACCCCTTTTGTCGGGGTGCTGAAGCGAGGGCTCAGGGCCGAGGCAGCTCCTCGCCCTGCACAGAGGCCAGTGACCAGTGCAGGGATGCAAGGATCACAGACACGCAAACCCAGCCCAGCACCTGCAACCACCAGCTCTCTCCTCTCCCATGCTGGGTGGCTCTGATGCCACCCAGGAATGGGGGATGGAGGAGAAGCAGCAGGCCTAAGCCCCACAGGCTGTCCATCTGGCCCCGCTGGCCCCGTGCAGATGGGCACAAGGACTGGGGTCCAGGATACAGGGGTGAAGTGCCACATGAGCCCCCGAGTGCTCTCCCCACATTGTCCCGGGGCAGCGCAGTGCAGTGCAGTGCAGTGCAGCTGCAAGCCGGTGTGGGCAGGCGCCAGGAACGTCTGAGCCCCGAGCCCACGCTCCACAATTCCTCTGGTTGCCACAGGGCAGCAGGGGCGACACTCAGAGGAAAAGGGTCAGCAGAAGCAGCTGGCACTAGGGGGGCTGTGTCAAACAGGGGTGGCAGGAGGCAGAGGAGGGGAGGGAAGTTGGTGGCACCCCTACCTTTGGAGGCAGAGACGTTGGTGGGGTTAGCAGCGTAGCAGGTCATGCAGATGTGCAGCGAGCAGCGGAAGCCCTTGCTCTGCAGCACGGCGGGCGGGTACTTCTGGACGCAGGCCTCGTGGTAGTACTTCCCGCACAGAGGCAGCAGGCATCGCTTCACATCCTCCCCACTGCTCTTGCACACGAAGCAGGTGTGGACGCCTGCAGCAACAACACACGACACAGCCCCGGTCACGTGGGCTCGTGGGGGAGAGGGCAGCCATGGCCCCTGCTGACTGCTGCACCCAGAGATGGGCGCCTGGCTCTCTCCCTCCCACAACAGCCGTGCTCTGGACCGTACCTGTGGAGCACTCGTTGCAGATGAACTTGCCCTTGGGCATCTCCGAGAGCCCCAGGCACTGCAGGTGGAAGGCGCCGCAGCACTGTGCCTCGCACAGCAGCAGCTCGCCCGGCTTCTCGCAGATCTGTAGGAAGGGAACATGGTTGGCACCAGCAGAAGCTCACCCGGGGCCAGGGGTCCCATGGCTGCCTGAGAACTTGCCCTTCCCCAAGTCCCACAGTCAGGCAACAGCACGAAAACGCTGGCCCCACTGCCGCGGCCCTGGGGTCTACCTGGCAGACGTTCTCCTTGAGGGCGGCTCCCCCGCCGCGCTCCCCCTGCATCTTCTTGGATGATGGCACCCCGTGGTCATTTTCCAAACCTTCCTCAATGCCCTCCTTGGGGCTCGTGGCAGCCCCGAGCACCGAAGTCTCTCCCTGGAGGAAAGAACCAGAGTTCAGCCCGTGAGCACCTCCTGGGCTGGGGCATGCACCGGTGGCAGCCGCTGCCCGAGCTGGGACTTGCCCCCACACCAAGCAAAGCCTCCCTGAGGTGCTGGCTGCTTGGACTGCAGGTGTGCTCCCTTTTGCCCTGGACACAGCTTAGCTTGGGGCCAGAGCAGTGCTGGGACCCCCCCACGATGGAGCTCACACGGACTCCCGGTCAATCATCCTGAAAACAACCACAGGTGCACCTACGGGCTGGAGCAGCAGGACTGGCCAAGGGATGGTGCCGGGGGGAAGAGCAGCAGTGTGGGGTCCCCGCCAGCTGCCTGTCTGGGGAGGGAGCTACTCCGTGTCCTGTGTGCTGCAGCCAGGGGCCTGTGATGACCGATGGTGCCTGGCTGCCACAGCCCAGGCCGCGATGCCTGGTGGCACAAGGAGCAGCTTCTGGGAAATGAGCCAGGAGGCTGAGGGCCATGGGGGGCACCTGCCACATCCCAGTACTGGGACAGCCAAAGCCAAGCTCCTCCCTGAGCGCGCTGTCCCAGGGACCCTGACCCTGCTGCGGTGCTAGGTGCGTGCATGGAGGCAGGCAACTATTTCTGGGGGCAGGGGTGCAGCAGGGAGCGGTGGGGTCAGCCATGCGTCTGCTCCATGGCCCCACGGAGCCGCCCCTGCTGCCCCAAGCCTTCAGGGCCCTGCGGCTGGCCAGGGCAGCGCCAGGGCCGGGCAGGTGCACAGCAGCAGGAGCACCAGACAAGCTCTCGCCACCCCCCGAGTTACTCAGAGGGCCGGTCCCAACACGCCCTTCCGGCACAGGGCTTTGCGAGGGGTCCTGCAGCAGGGACTTGGGGAGCCCTGGAGCGGGTCTGGCCCTGCGCTGTCCGGCTGAGGTGCACGGGGTCAGAGCAAGGATGGGTCACTGCACAGCACGAGCACCCCGGTGAGGGCGGCCTCGCTGCCTTGTCCGGCGGCTGCTCCCGGTGCCGACGCCAAAGCCCCGGGTCGGGTGAGGCACAGAGCGCAGCGCCAGGAGGCTGAAGCACGTGACACACAGACACGGGGCTGGTCTCCTTTATTGTGCACGGGAGCTGGGCCCTGGCTCCAGCGGTGAGTGCCAAACCGAGACGCTCCGCTGCACACGGCTTGGGCAGCAGATGTGTTTGTGGCTCGGCCCCACTCCCAGGGGTGGTGGCGAGTCTTGGGCAGATGCACGGCCCTGCCATCAGCGTCACGATGCTCGCTGCCTTTGGCCCCATGGGCTCCCTCAGGTAGGCCAGCTCCTGTAGCCTCCCACCTCTTCCTGCCCGCTTCCTTCCTGTCTTTCCAGGAGCCAAGCAGCGCCAGGCACTGAGCGCGCTGGTCCCGTGCGCAGTCCGGCCTGGCTCGGGGGCCTGCTCCTCCTGCTAGCCACGGCCTCAGTACAGCACGAGCCCTGTAATGAGAGGCAAGGGGCAGGCAGGATTAATCCATTTACTGGCTTCAGCGAACTCCAGAGCCAAGATGCGCAACACTGGGGACAGGCCACGCCTGCAGGGTCAAGGCACCAGCAAGTGGTGCTTCCCCAGATCGGATGCGCACAGCCAGTCTGGTCTGCCGAGGACCTGGAGATGGTCCCCGGGAGGCTCCGTGCTGGGTGGCTGGGGGAAGAGGGTCCCACCCGCTCCAAGCCCACTAGCAAAGCTGATGCAGTGCAGCCCGCTGCAGGTCTGCTTCTAGGTAGGAGCACACCGTCTCTGTCAGGGGCAAGACGTACGGCTCTACAGCTGGCTTGAGCCCAGGAAGCTGTCCAGCTGGGGCTCACCCAGAGCCCGGGATGTCCGAGCCCACAAGCCTGCTGGGGCCCCTGTGCGACAGCGCCATGCAGCCAAAGGGGGCAGGGAAAGCAGGCAGCCCTCAGGCTCTATGGGCCCCCCCACCCCGTGTCACATGCATGTATAACAGCAGCCCCCTGCCCCACTACCCGGGAGTCCAGAGAAGTCACATACCTCATATTGCAGGCAGGCACCTCCCTGCCTCCTGGCACTGTCCAAGCTGCTGCCGCGGCCTCAGGGGGACTCCAGGAACTCGCCTGTCCTTCGGGCTGGCTGCCTCTGCCCCCGCCCAAACCTGGCCACAGACCCACGTGCACCTTCCCCGCCAGGCTGAAGCCGTGCAGCTGCACCGGGCTCCACGGACAGGTGAGCTCTCACCACCCAGGCTCTCTGGCCGGCTCCCAGCCTGGGCACCCGGTGCAGACTCTGCCAGTGAGTTAGGCGCTTCCACGCCAGAGCCTTCCCAGTCCAGTACGACCAGCTCCCAGTCTGCCCAGTCTGCCTGAGGCCAGCAGGCAGCACGTGCTCACCCGGCTGCTTGGAGATGTCTTGCGAGGCAGCTGGCACAGACGCTGCAGGGCAGCATGCTGCAAGCTGTGCCCGGTGTCCAGCAGAGGAGGCTGCCCTGAGGAGCATCCCTCTGCCCCCAGAGGCACTGGGGCACACCAAACTTTTGCGTCGTGTGCCCGTCAGCGGGGTGCCCACTGGCTCTGGTGCATGCAGGTCCAAGAGGTGAGGGGGCACCCCTTAGGGGTGGGGAAGCGCCCAGCTCTTCCCTCCAGCTGGCAGGCAGGACTGTGATGGGGGATCCCAAGGTCCCCAGTCTCACTAGTGACCCTCAGTGCCCTCCACCACCGCCCTGCAGCTAGCCCAGACCGCAGGCTGCAGGCAGGACGGGGAGAACAGCAAGGCAGCAAGAAGCCCAGACTCCCGCAAACAGCTCTGGGGCGTGAGGACACGCCCGATCAGCCCAGTGAGCACAGCGGCGTCCCCATTCAGCATGCCCGCGCACGAGGCAGGGAGCTGAGCAGTGACACTGGCCTCCTGGAGCTCCAGCCAGCTGCTGGTCCAGAGCAACACCTTTGCCTGGGACCAGCACACACAGCCCCGGTGGCAGGACAGGAGCCCCCAGCCTTCGGGGGAGCGAGGGGGCATGGGACTCTCAGGTTCGTGGCACCAGGCAGAGGTCGCCCTACCTCGGAGTGGGGAGCATCCCCCAAGCCATCTTCGCTCCGCTCCTTCTTGCCACGGGCCACAGACAAAGGGTGCCGCTGCCTCTTGCGCTTGCGCTGCTTCTCAGAGGGCTTCTCGGGAGCTGAGAGGAGGCAGAGGCAGGTCTCAGGACCAGTGCAGCCTGGCTCGGGCTGGCCACAGCTGCACCACCCGGCCCAGCAACCCAGACCCAGCCCATGCCCGTGGTCGTGGTCAGCACAGAGCCCGGGGAGAAGAGACGTGCTGTCTGTGGCACCACCGCGCTGGGAGAGGGACATGGTTATGCCTGGGGTTGCTGCTCCCCCCGGCAAAGCAGCCATCCCAGGGCCACTGAAGGGCAGCCCAGCCCTTCCCTCCACCCTAGCTCTACATGGGGCAAGCAGATCCTGCTAGCATAGCAGCCCCAAGGCACATGCTGAGCACTGCCCACGCCTGCTTCCCATGTCCCAGAGCCCCGCACCGCCTACCTTCGCCGTGGTCAGAGAAATGGGCAGGTGAATACAGCTCCGAGCTGTCACTCTCCGAGCGGCCGGCACCCTGGGGGCACACACCGGGTACGAGTTACCAGCTGCACTCGCCCCAGCACAGAGCTGCTGCGCCCTGAGCCAGTCTGCCCTCCCAGCAGCTACTGCTACTGGCCACGTCTCAGCCAGAGGGAAACCCCTTAGACGAGCATGGCTCGGCGTGACCGGAGCGGTCTCTGGCACCGAGCGCTGCAGCAGCACTCGGCACCCCCAATGGCCGCGGCTCAAGGGCCCTGCGCAACGGGACACGCGCTTTGCCAGCAAGGCCTGGCCCACGTGCAGTGGGAGCAGCCTAGCCCTGGACTGGGGGCACGGGCACCTGCAGGAAGGGGGCTTTAAAGGAGGCTGTTTCAAGCGTAACCCCTGAGGGATGCCCCAGCCAGGGCCCCTCGGCTGCCCCAGGACGGGGGATGCGTGCTACGTCTGCTGCCTGCGTGGCATTCGTGTCTGGCCCAGCTGCAGGGATGCACCTTCTTTGGCGGAGTCCACTCCTTCTTTGGCATGAACGTGGTGTCCAGGTCATTGGACTCCAAGAGCTTCTTCGTGGGCTTCCTTTGCCGCTTGCTCTCAAAGCTCCCTGCAAGAGAGCGCTTCTCGTTAGGCCAGCACAGCCGTCCCTTGGCTCGCAAAGCACATCCATCAGAGACCAACTGGCAGGAAGCCTCAGCCCTGACGTTTCACCCCCTTGGATGGGGCTGCTGCTAGCAGTACAGTGCCCATGCAACGCAGCCCAGCCTGACTGCCGCGAGAGCACGGATGCAGGACCCAGGCTGCGGACAGGCCGCAGCGAGGCTGCCCAGGCCACAGGGCTTGCCTGATCCCTTCGGCGCCCGTCCCTGGCTTCATGCTTCCCTGCCCTCTGCCCCTGTAGTGCCCACATGAGCGATCAACACGTCTGCTTCACACTTGTGCCAACAGCAGCAGCACGGGGGGAGGCCGGCGGCCCAGAGCCAGACTCCTGCCCCTGCCTGGGCACTGCGTGGCCTCATGCCTACCTGCCTTCAGGAACCGCTCCTCTGCCTCCGGGGAAGCAGAGATCTCCGACAAATCCGGGGAAGACAGCGTCAGCTCAGGCAGCTCTGCGGGCCCCTCTCCAAGGCGGCTGGCCGGCTCCGCAGGCTCTTCCGAGAGGGGCGGCTCTCGCTCGAGGACCGGAGGAGACTCTTTGGTTGAAGAGGAAGATGGAGTTGAAACGAAAGGGCTGTGCTCTAGCCGCCTGCTCTGAGCGCCACGGCCAGGGCTGCGCGGTGCGGGAAGACCTTCCTCCTCTTGACACTCAGACCTCTCTAGGGCATTCACCTGGCACAGCAACACACACAGATGAAAGCGCGCTCGGCCCGGGCAGCACCATGCACACCGCAGAGGCGAAGCAAGCAGCGCCGGGCTGCTGGGGCAGGGTGCAGCGGCAGCGCCGGATCTTGCCTACCTTCCGCGATGGCTCGTGGCTTTTCCTGGGCTTCTTCTTGGGTGCGAAGATGTGGTCGTACTCCTCGGCATACTCCAGCAGCCGCTGGCTCGGCTTCCTCTGGCGCTTCCGCTCTGAAATGACTGCGAGCAACAGAAAGCGGGGTCAGCCCTTGGGGCTAGGACGAAACCCCCACCCAGGCCTCCCCCCAGGCCTGACAAACAGAAAGGCTTGGGGCCACCTGAGTCCTGGACCTCACTGCAGTCGCTTTGATCCCTGATCTCGACTGCCTGGGGCTGGCAGAAGGGCCCGAACTCCCGGAACGGGGCACCCTAGGAAGCCGCACCCGCATCCCGCGTCCCACGCTCCACGGCCCCTCTGGCGCCTGCACCCACAGCCCTGTCAGCGATGCCTGTGGCCAAGCCTCGCTCCAGCAGCCCCCAGCCTGGCCAGGCAGCCCCGGCTGTCCCACGCGCTGCGGTCCGGGCCGAGAGGGCTGCTCTCCTCGGCGCGGCTCGGGGGCAGCCCAAGTTCCACCGCCAGCTGCTGCAGATGCATCGCTCGGGTTGCAGGGTCGCCTCCCCCCACCCACGCTCTGTTTTCTTCCACGCAGCGCTGTGCCTGGAGGAGCCGGCAGCTCTTGCAAGACTCTGCAGGGAGGTGTCTGCACCAGGCGCTCTGCTTGCATCTTGAGGAGGCTGCCAGCCTCTCTGGACATGGAGCTGCCTTATCAGGGGGTCCCAAGCGCTCCTGGACAGGCTGCCAGGAGGTCACCATGGTGAGGGGGCAGCGTCCTCTCCATGCCAGGAGCCTGATGGAGCAGGAGCCATCTCCAGCCCTACCACTGGGCTACGGGGCAGGGCGCATGGTGCCCACAGCCTGCCATTGGCTTGCAAGTGCCCCTGGCTGCCTCCGGGCTGGGCAGTGCCCTGCACCCTCTGTCCCCTTCTGCCTTTGCTGGCTGAAGGGCTCCTTAAGGTCAACCCAGTGCCTCATGCTGGAAAGCCCTGGGGTCTTGAGAGCAAGGAGAGAATAGCTTCTGTTCTTCACAAGGCTCCAGCATGTGTGTGGGCTTGCATTTGTGTGTGCACATGAACATGCACATACACATGCACATGCATGTAGGAGCTGCCTATCTGTGTATATCTTGGCAGTCGTGTGCCAAGCAGAGGTCTCCCACACAACCCCCGTGCAATGGAGGCGCCTGGACAGGGCGGACAGGCCTCATGGTGGCATGTTGCTTAAACAAGCATAAACCCAAAGCGCAGGAAGCAATGCTGTCTGCTCATGACAGGTGCACTCTGTGTGGGGCAGCATGGGGTAACTCCAGGTACAGTGTGGGGCAGCCTGGGGCCCAAGCATTTATGGCCCCTGGTACCTAGGACACAGCAACTGCATCGTGTGGCCTTGTTGGGCTCTGCCGAGCCTCGTGGGCACCGGCGACCCAGTCCCTCCTTAGCCAGGCTGCTCGCTCTACAAGGACAACACCCACATTCAGCCACTTGCAGCAGCTCCTGCCCCGGCCCAACCCAAGACATGTCACTGGCCAGGAACACGTCAAATCTCCCCTCACTGCACATCCTGCTCAGTTGGCTGCAGGGGTGACCGCGGCTGCCGGGTGGTGACATTCAGGGCACTGCGGGTACCTGGGGAACACACAGCGCCAGGCGTTTCCCCACCTGCCAGGCACCGCGGTGACCCGTGGGTCCAACAGCTGCCAGGGCACGTTGCAAAGCCAGCCATGCTTTCCCAGGCGGGCTCCCAGGGAGGGCCAGGAGGGTAGAGTCTGGGCTGGACTTTGGTCTAGTTTCTACCTGCAGAGTTGGATGCCTGCTGGGAGCTCAGCCTCTGTCCCATGCACCCTTCTGCCTCTTCTCCTGGGGACACCCCACAACCTGCCCCCACTCCCCCAGGCCTGCTGCCTCCCTGGGCTCCAGGCTCCCCTTACTCAAACTGTCCCTGCACCACTGCTGATGCCCCTCGTCAGTTCATGGCTCTCATGCCTGCAGCATGCAGCAGGCTGGAGGCAGAGGTGGGTCTTCACTTGCTTGGTGAAACACCACCACTCCCCAGCACCCCCCCAAATGCACCAGCCACTAGCAGCCTGCGTGCTATTTGCAGTGGCACCATCACCCACGAAGCTCCCAGGGGCTCCCCCCAGCTTGGCCTGTGCATGGCCCCTGCGTCACCACCTCTCACCTCGCTCCTGCTTGCAGCAGCCAGATGTGGCTCCGCTGAGAGCGCGGTGCCAGAGGCAGGTTACGGACCTACGCAGGGAAAGGGAGCGGGACAGTGGGACTGGGCAGGAAGCTGGGCCGAGCGGTCACGGCTGCAGGCAGCAGGATAACACGAGGGAACCCCGTGTCCATGCAGGCCATGCCAAACCTGGAGCAGCTCTCAGCAGCATGCTCATCCTGTAGAGCAGAGCCATGTGAAGCGTGCAGATATGCACATGCGCACATATGCATGAACATACAACCACATGTGTGGAAGCCTCACTTCTTTACCTTGTGCAGGGAACTCAGCCCGGGGCGCAAAGCTGCCCAGATCCGGCTCCGTGTCGGGCTTGTCGCGTGCCGTCAGCCGTGGCATGGCCGAGTCCCGGTGGTTCTGGCAGCCCTGCCCCGCTGTGTCGCTTGGGCTGGGGGCAGGAGGCCTGTGCACTGTGCACTTGCTTCCCTTCAGTGGGAAGGTGCTGGGAGTCCGGCCCTGGACGGCCCGCTGCGAGCTCCCCGGGGCCCGAGGCCGGCGGCCTTGCTTACTGGCTTTCGCACTGCTTTGGTTAAAACGCTGCCAGCGCTTCTTGGGCGCCACGTGGTTGGCACCGCTGGACTCCTCACCCAGGGAGCACTCGCTGTTGGCCTCCGAGTCCAGCTCCGGGCTCTCGCTGTTCTCGGCGGACGTGCAGCTCGGGACGCTCTTCTCCAGCGCCGGCATCCCGCGGAGGGGGTCTGAGCTGTCGGAGGAGGAGCACACCGAGTCCTCGTCGGTGGAGTGCCCCAGCAGCCCCAGGGGCCCTTTCCTTTCCGAGCTGCCCGTGTCCTTGCCCAGGGGACCCGTCCCTGCCCCCAGCACCTCTCTGCGCTTGCGGGACCCGCCGGCAGCTGCATCCCGCGAGAACCGCCCGAGGGCTGGGGCAGGCCTGTCCAGCTTCGCCTCCTTCCTGCTCCCTGCCCGCTTGGGCGGCGGCTTGGGCTTAGCCCCGTGGCGCCTGGCGATGCAGTTGGTGCCGTTGGAGCTGGAGGCCGGAGCACCGCCTGGCTCCCTCTTGCTGGCCCCGAGTCCAGGAAGCTTGGCCATGGTGCTAGACAGGGAGGGCTCGCTCGCACTCGGGCTCTGCCGCGCCACCTCCGGGAGACAATCCCCGTTCCGCTCCACCTTGAAGGGGTGGCCCAGCGCAGGCAGCAGCTTCGGGGCGCTGGCCGCGCCACTCCCGGGGCCATCACCACAATACGGGACCATGTTCTGCGTCGCCATGAGCTGCTGCTCCTTGGTCTTGCTGTCGTGCATGTCCTTCAGCATCATCAGCAGGGTGCTGAACTTGTAGTCCGGCTCGATAGGCAGGCCGTGGCCAGAGGCAGATGTGAAGAGCGAGGGCACAGCGGGCTTTGGGGGCCCACCGCTGCTCGCCTCCTCGCTGAGGGACCGGAAGGACAGCGAGTGCTTCACCACGGCCGCCTCCACCTCGGCCGCCTCCTGGCGCTTCTCGTGCACGTTGTTCAGCAGCCGCTGGCCGTCCGCCTTGCTGCTTTTGCTGAGCGGCTCCCGGGCGGCGCCGGGGAAACCTTTGGTGTTGGCAGTGCCGCGACGCGTGCCACTCTCCTCCCGGGCCAGGCCGGGCTCTGGCCCCGCGGCGCGCAGGGTGCTTCTGCCCGACAGCAGCTGGAGGCTGTGAGGCGGTGCAGCCCCCTGGCTGGGCGCCCGGGCAGGAGGGCCAGCACCAAGGGGCGTAGTGTGCTTGTCTGCGGGGGGGAGACTGTCGCGTCGGGCAGGCGCAGGGCACAGGCGGGCAGGGATGGGTGGCTCAGCGTCTGAGGAGGCTTCTTCAACCTCCCCTTCTTCGGGTCCCGACTCGATGCTGCTGGCATGGGAGCTCTGCAGGGGTCGGTGGTCCCGATAGGCCCGTTTCCTGGCTCTCCGGGCACTGCTCTGAGCCAGGCGCACAGCACGGCTCAGGCTCCCACTGGCCCCGACAGGAAAGTCCTCATCCAGCGTCTCGTCACTGATGTGCAGGGCGCCAAAAGCTCTCTCAGGGCTCTGGTCCATGAGGTCCAGGTCGCTATCCCCATTGTCCTCAGAGGAGGAGGAGGAGGAGGAAGAGGAAGAGGAGGAGGAGGAGGAGGAGGAGGAGGAGGAGGAGGACGAGGTTGGCGAGTCGGAGTCGCTGTCCAGGTCCCTGGCACCAGGCATGGAGTAACGGCTGTGCTGGTGGGAGCTGCGGTAGAAGGTGCCAGGGCTGCCCCCCTCCGTGGAGGGGCTGGAGCGCGAGTCCCGCGGGGCGGCGCTGCTCGGGGCCCCGTACGTGTGCTCCTTCTCGAAGCGCCTGTCCCCAAATGATGCCAGCAGGTGGTTTTCCTTGGTGCCGCTGGAGATCGTCAAGCTGCTTGCGATGCGCCGCAGCTCATGGGACGCGTGCTTCTCCGGCAGGTTCCCCCCCAGCAAGTTCCTGGCCATGCTCCTGGGCGCCTGCCCCCCGAGCCCCCTCTCCGCCGTCTCCATCCGCACTTTGCTCTTTTTTACCCTCGTCCTCTTTCGGCTATCGGAGTTCTTCTTCACTTGTGATTTGGTGCCCGACTTGCCCTTCTCGTTGCCTGCGTACCCGGAGGGAAACACCAGGGAGCCAAAGCAGCCATTGAGCTGCCGGCCCCGCACCGTGCTGGGGCCATTTGTGCATGGTGGCTGCAGCTGTGCCCTCTTCCTGCGGCCCGGCTTGCGGGGGCTCGGGCTGCGCATCCACTCCTCCAGTCCCTGCAGGAGCAGGTCTTCTGCCTGGGAGACACCGACCTTCCACTTGGCCATGAACCGCTGAGGCACCTGTGAAAGGAGACAAAAACACAGGGACCATCAGTGACACGCGGAGGAGGGGGGAGCCTTGCTGAATGCCACCCTGCACACGTGCACGAGGCGCCAGAAATCCCCTCGGTAGCCCGGCTGCAGGCCCGGCCCCTCGGTACCTCAGCCTCCAGGAGTCACAGAAATCACAAGAGTCCCAGGGCCGTGGGGCTGGCAGGGACCCCCCGTCCAGTCCAGGTCCTGCCTGAGGCAGGATCAGCCCTGTCCAGACCAGCCCAGACGAGTCCATCATCTAAGATACCATCAACCCTGGCACAACACAGACATCACACCTGACCCTGCCACAGGGGAAGCAGGGCACCACAGCCACCAGCATCCTGCTTCTACATGAGGTTGTTAACAGACGCTCCAGAGACCCAGGCCAAGGCCGTACCCCCAATGCCGAGAAGGACCCGCCACGCAAGCCCAGAGCACACGGCATGGAGCCCTACCTTGTGCTTGTAGCCTTTTTCTTTTTGCTTCCCTCTCTTCCGCAGAACCGGCAGCTCGTCAAACTGGTGTCTGCCCTCAAAGGGCATGATTGCTTTCCCGGCCACCCAGGCCTTCTCCGAGGGGTCCCCCAGGGCTTCGACATAGTATTCACGGTACGGTCTCCGGTTGGACACTGCGGAAGGGACCAGAGGGGGTCAGGTCAGCACCTTGCGTGCAATGGAGCAAAGGTGTGGGGAGCACGGCACGGACAGTGACATCTGCCCATGCAACCAGCACTGGCCTAACTCCCCGTGCTCCTGTGTTACCGCTGTCCCGGGAGAGGGTGCCCCTGCCTCAGTGCTCCAGGCTCCTCGGCTGGCACCGTACACCCAGCAACGGGGACTGCTCCGAAACAGGTGATCTACAGGCCCATGCACCTGCCTCCACCGCAGCAAAGGCTCAAAGCTGGAGGGCAACAGGTTGCCAACTCCCCCCCATGAACACACACACCTGTCTCCCCCTGCCACAGGAACATGTCCAGTGGCCACTTCTGCCTGGACTGCAACTCACTCATGTGACATCGTCTCCCTGGAAGTGAGCCTTGCTGTGCACAGGCTGTGACCCTAGGGAGAGAGCTCTCATCTCCCACCTTTGTTCCCCCTTCCTTGTTCAGCTGGTTACTGCCAGGCACAGCCCATCTACTCCGGATGCAAGGGGATGGGGCACCTCTGCAGGATGTTCCTCCCCACCCCACCCCGTGAGCATGCAGGCGGTGCCGGAGGAGCTGCACAGTTACACAGGGTGCGCACATGGCAGGCAGGTCAGAGGGCTCTGGGCAAAGAGGACCCAGAGCGGACACTGGGCCCGTGCACGGACGGGACGGCCACGGGGTCCCAGCCCTGGTCGCGTTCTGCCCAGCAGCGCATGGAGATGCCTTCCAGCTCCAAGGCACCCCCGTGCTTGAGACAGGGGAACAGCTCCAGCCCTGGGCCGGTGGGAAGAGCAGCGTGCAATTCTGCCCAGGTGCAACGAAGCACCAGCCTGAACCTCTTTGGGCTCCTGATCCATCCCCCACCGCACCCCTTTTCCCTGCTGGCGCTGGCTCCCACTGGCTAGGGCTGGGCCACCTCTCTTCACCTCCGCCCTGGTCTCTAATCGGTGCCACCCAGCACCGTTGCCCATCTCAGGGCAGCAGAGCCCCACACATCTGGCACATCCATTGAGTTGGGTTGTGGGGCTGCTACAGCGCACCCCTCACCCTCGGAGCAGCAGGGGCGCGGCGCAGCTCACCAGCGGCCCCAGCCATGCAGGGGCGTTACCTTTCATCTTCGAGTGGCAATCCAGTGTCGGGTCAAAGCAGATGGTGCAGGGCCACCAGGGCCGGCGGCTGAACTTGGCCCAGACGAGGTCGTCCATGTCATACTTCACTGGTGTGGGCTTCTTCTTCACATGATGCTTTGGACAGAAACCAGAGCAGGAGTCAGTGGCAGCGGGTCAGGCATGGGGGTCACATCCTGAGGGGTCACCCTGGGTCGTGTTCTCACTAACGTCCCTGTGGGGCTTGCCTGTCCCCTCAGCTGGCACCAGCACAGCCTGCAGTGTCCTAATGATGGGCACGAGGGCCAAAACATACACCTGCCCACACGCTCATCTCTGCGGCTTCTATGGCTCACCAAACCACGATGCTGAAGCTGCTAGGAACCTACTTGCTACAGGGCAGTTGCTCACATTTACATTATTAGTGAAGACGAATTGACCCGGGGGGTGCAACAGCAGAGATCTGCTGGGCACAGAAACAGTGACAGTAAATCTGAGGCCCCAACACACTGATGTGCTGAGCTGGGAGCCAGAACTGCACCCACAGCGTCAGCAGAGATATGCACCACGGCGTCCCTTGACCCACCGGTCCGCCTTCAAGGCCACAGCATGATTATAGTAAACACTGGTTACACTAGTTTTTTTTGGGTGGGAGCAGAAGCAGCTGCAGAACAGCAGCGCTGCACCGAACCGCTAGATGTGCCACGAGCCCCAACCCGCAACGTCAGACCAGGGAGACGGGCAATTCCTCCGCTCTGCTCAGCACTGGGGAGGCTTCACCTGGAGATCCAGGTCCAGTTTGGGGCCCTGCACTTCAAGAAATTTGGGATGAGCCCAGTGCAGAGCAACAAAAAATGATTAGGGGCCAGGAAGTAGGACTGAGGAAAGGCTGAAAGAGCCAGGGCTATGTAAAGTGGAGAAGGGAAGGCTGAGGGGGGACTGGATAAGTCTTCCAACACCTGCAGGGTGATTAGAGGGAGGACAGAGATGGGCTTTACTCTGTGGCTGCAGGGGACAGGACGAGAAGCAATGGCCTCAAGCTGCAGCAGGGGAAACTGAGGCTGGAGAGGAGGAGCTTTCTGGCTGTGAGGGGGGTCCAGCACTGAAACAGGCATGGAAAAGCTGCAGCGTCTCCACCCCTGAAGTTTTCAAGAGCAGGCTGGACAAGTCCCTGACTGGGAGGGTTTAGCCAGGGCTGATCCTGCCTGGACTAGATACGACCTTGTGAGGTCCCCTCCTGCCTGCTGTCCTGTGACCCTGCCACTTTCAATATTTAGACTGGGGATCTTCCCCCTGCCCCCAAAACCTTAGACACAAGTCACTGACAATGCCTGGGAAGCCCTGGGACCAGGGAGGGCCTGCCGGAAAGTACAGCACCACAGCAGCTTCTGGCACAGAGCTCAACGTGCCCTTTGCCGCTGGGCAAAGCCGCCCGCAGCAGTCCCAGCAGGTTGGAGCACACTGCATCAACCCGCAGCCAGGACCAGGTCCTGAACTGGACTGTGGACGGTTTCATATGCTGGAGGGAGCAAGAATGGACTGAGGTGGCTTGGAGCAAGGATCACGTGTCAGTGCGCAGCCCCCAAGTGATTGGCGGTTGGTAGGAGCTCAGCTACGTGGCCCTAGACCTTTTCCGCAACACACGCACACACGTCCACACCCCCTTGGTACAGGAGATGGCTGCAACTTGCTGAGGACCTCACCAGGGCATCAACATTCAGGGAAAAGGCAGAGGCTCTCTGGAAGACACCACAGCAACAACCTGGTGGCAGCATGCACACCCGTGCCTAAACCCACCCATCCCGTTACCAGGCCCCGCGCAACACAGACAGAGCAGGCATGGCCAAGGGGCAGGGCCCTCCCATCTCAACAACTTTCTCCCCTATAAAGGGGCTGCATCGTGCAGTGGGACAAGGGCTGCATGTGGCTAGCGATGCCCATCCCAGCATCCTGCCATGCCGCTGCTTGTCCCGCTCCCCTCACAAAGAGCCAGTGCCGAGAAGCCCACTGCAAGCAGCCCTGGCTGGGAAGGCGCTGTCCTGCCCCAGGCAGGCGCTGGCGGGAAGGCGAGTCCTCCAGCGCACGTGCCCCCATGCAGCAATCTCCTGCCCCTGGTTAAGGCTGATAGGTAGCAGCTTCCCCCAGATGCCCTGCTGGGATCCCTGCTTCCTGCCCAGCATCGCTGCCTGCCCCGTGGCAACCACGGCTGCCTCCCACAAGCGAGGGGAAGGGAAGGGATCTCCGGGCAGGTGGCCAGGATCTCAGCAGGCACCATGAGGCTGGGAGAAGGGGCAACAGAGCCAGAGCAAGGACAGGCACCGGCCCCTGCGGGCACCATCATCTGGTGCAGAAGGATGGGCACGCAGTCCCTCAAAGCCATTCTGAACCTGCTGGCAGGCACCTGTGCCCCAGCCCCTCCAGCAGCCCCACATAAGGGGACGTGGGCTGCCTGCGCAGCAGCCCCTGTACCCTGGGGATTCGTCCCCCCCAGATGGCTGCTGGCGAGTGGCCGTGTGGGGACCAGGCAGTGCTGTGGGGAGGCAGGAAGCAGTGCAGGGGAAGGGCAGGGGGATACGGGAGAGCAGGGGGAGGGGAAAAGGAAACCAGAGACAGTGATGCAGGGGAGGCTGCCGGCCCAGCCACCGCAGCGCAGGCGTGGAACGAAGCCAGGGCAGGAAGGGAGATAAAGAGCCTGAGACACACAAGGCCCACAGACACCAGGCGCCGCGGAGGACTGAGGCAGGACCGCCCGGCCGAGCACGTGAACGGCACGTAACGGCGTGCTGCACCCGGCCACGGGGGCTGGGTCAAGGAACAACTGCCAGGCCTGCGCACAAGCGAATGCTGGTGCCAGGAGGAGGCCCTGCCAGCTCGGGCAGGAGACGTCCCTTTGCAGCACTCGGGGGCCCGTGCCAGGCCACAGGGGCTGTGGGAACTGAGCAGCGGGGCCTGGCACCACCTGCACTTCAAGCGCAGGGATCACTGGCTTCACCAGGCAAGGGCGGCTGCCACAGAGCACGTACGTGCCAGGCAGCTGCTGACAGCAGGTGTCTCCCGTGGCCAGCTGCAGGGAAGGAAAGCCATTGCTTGCAGGGGTTCAGCTAGAGGGCCCTGGTGTAGACAAGGCCCCAAGGGGCCCCAGGAAGGCTGAGCTAAGCTTGCCAGGAAGTGACTGCAGTCACTGTCCTGCCACCCAGGGCAGGGCTCAGCACCTGTGTGACCGTGGGCAGACCTGGCTGCCCGGTCCCTGCCTCTGGAGAGCCGTGGCCAACTTCCTCCCACTTCCCTATCAGACCCGAGTCCAGACACCTCCACCCACAGCGCGCAGCAGGCCCTTGCTGCCGCAGCCACGTCTAGGCAGGAGGCCCAGGCCTGGACCACAAGACGTGGTCTGCACAGGCTGGGCCTTGCTCCTTAGGGCTGCAGCAGGGGCTGTTTGTGCCTCTCCTGTGCCCACGCTGAACACAGTGGAGCCACTTGGCGCTGGTCGTGGGAGCAGAGGCCACCTCCCAGAGGCAGCAGGGCAGCACCAGGCACACCAGGGCTGGGACTGCGGTGGGGGATCAAGGGATGCAAGCAGGTCATGATCACCAGTGCAGAAGCAGAAAACTGAGCTGTAGCTGCCCCTGCCTGTGATCCCTGCACATAGGCTCCAGCCCCAGGGCTGCCCTGAGGGAGCCTCCCCGCGTTCCCGGGTGCTGGGCTGTGAGGGGAGTCAGAGGAGGGAGAGGCCGGCAGCTGTTTGCTTGCTGGGGTGGGGAGGTGAGATTAGACCAACCCGGGGCAGAGTCAAGAACGGGGACACGAGCCGAAGTTGCAGCCACCACAACTGTGTCTAGCTACAGACACGTCCAGTCCAGCACCTCTCAACTCTGGCAGACTCAGGGCCATGTTGGAAATGCCACCTCTTAGCACCGGCTCATTGCTTGACCACTGGAAAATAACAGAGTGGTTCTTCTGAGGCAAAGGCTCAGAAAGCCCCGTCAGGGCAGGGGGCTCGGGACGCTCCAGATTCCTGTTGGAAATCTCAGGGTTTGTCCCGGCCTTGGGGCTGAGAAGCGCAGGCAGCAGGAACTGCAGGACACAACCCAGCCTGGAGGGAGCTAGCACGAGGGCCTGCCAGCACACAGATCACACGAACACCCGCCCTGCTCTGCTGGATCAGGCCCTGGGCAGCAACCACATGGGCTGGGCCCACCCAACCCACAGAGACTGGAGGACCACGACTGGACACCCTCATCCTGCCTTTGCGCTCGATCGAGCCCACAAGCTTCCTTGTCGCTGGCCAGCACCAGCCTGGATTGGGCCCTGCAGTTTCAACCTTGCCCAAGCTGCCTGCTGGAGGAACGGAGCTGGGTGCTCCTGAGCGTGGCAGGATCAGGCCTTGCTCATGTGCTGGTCTGGAGCTCTAGTGACCCCCTTAAACCCAGCATGTGCTTGCACTGCCCCCCCCTGCCCAAACACAGCCCAGGGCTTGCCCCACTCTGGGAGCCCAGGACCCTGCCCTGGGTCTTTGTTCAGGTTTGCAGAGACCATGGCGGCAGAAAGCAAACATCACTGATTTCCATCCATGTCTGCAAAGGTCCAACGTCTCTGAGCCAACTGCGATGATCATAAAAGGAGCGTTAAACATTCACCAGTTCACTCAGTTCCAACACAGGGAAGCGTGAGGTGGGACCGTAAATGCCAGTCCTGCTTGCCTTGCTTTGGGGGCAGGAGACCGCACTGGGCGTGAGCACACAAGCCCAGTTCCTAGTGCCGGGGAGGCACATGTTTCTGTTCACAGCTGCTGGGGGAACATGAGGTTTTCCAGCTCCTGACTGAAAGCATGACTGTGCAGCCTTAGTGTGGGATTCATACAGGTTTGCTTGAAAGGCCGCGTGTCCTCATTAACATCCAAGGCTAATGGGAAGGCTGGAGAGGGGCAGGTCCATTGGCCAAGTCCCCCTGGTTCTCTGCTCGTGACACCGAGTGCAGACATGGGTCCGACACAGACGCCGGCATCCTGCACAGCTGCACGGCAGGGGGACCACATGGATCAGCCACTTTATTGATGGGGTCCGAGTCTCCGCACCTTATCATCATAGGAACCAGGCAGAAGCCAGGGTGGTTGGCACCTTAGAGACTAACTAGTTTAGAGGTAGTGGCTCTCATAGGCAACAGCCAACATTCAGATGCGGAGATGAAGGTTGTCGCCTGCGAGAGCCCATGCTTCTCTGAGCTGCTCCTGCCCAGCCGTCCACCTGACTTCAGGCCAAGACGGCTCTGTGCTCATTGACCAGAACATATGGGTGGGCAATGACTGCATGACCGGGGGGGGGCTCAGCCCCATGGCCCCCAGGAGCCCGCAGCACAAATTAGCACAGGTATTAGCAGCCTCGGCAGCAGAGGCACGACTTGAGCACGCAGGGAGGTTCTGGCCCAGGCAGGAGCGAGACCACGGCCCAGGGTCAGCATGAGAGCACCACGCTTTGATCAGCTGCAGAGGAGCTACAGATAAACGAGATGCCCGTCTCCTGAGCTGGCTCCTTCATAACAGCACTGAAAACATGGGGAATTGCACCTACCACGTCTTGCACCAGTGATCTTCAACCAGGTGCCACAGTGCCCTGGGATGCCTTGAGATCCTTTCAAAGGTGACGCTGGTAATCAGTTAGCACCTTTAGGTGCGCAAACATGATTCACAAGGTGAACTGAGGGATTTCAAACAGGAACCCACAGCCATGCTCTTTCCAAGTTCTCTGCAGCAGAAAAACTGCTCGATTATTTTTCTGTAGGCAATAAAAGAGCGACCAGGAAGAGCTGGTGTTTTCCCAAGAGGTAGCACAAGTCTGTCTAGGGTGCCACAAGTAAAAGGTTTCTACATAGCTCTTGCAGGAATGGACAGATGTCTTGCAAGATCTTCAATATTAGAGAACTAGGGAAACTTGGCCAATGGGTCTGGCCCTCTCTAGTCTCCCCACTAGTCCCAGATGTTTGGGAGAACACGCAGCCTTCCAAGCAAACTCCACATGAATCCCATGCTGAGGCCACACAATCAGGTGTGCCATCAAGAACGAGAAAACCTCACATTCACCCAGCAGCATTCCCTTGGTGGTACTGCAGCTCTGGCCTGTGGAGCAGGCATCTTGTGAACAGAACTACATTGAACTGACTTCGTTACCCAGAAAAGGCGACTCAGGAACAGAAGTAGCTCGTACGTGCAATGCAACCTCAGTTCACACGTGCAATGCAATCTCGCTGACGGCAGTTGGCAACTTTGCTCCAATTGTGCAGCTGCAAAGCCAGGTCAGCCTTGCATTTTGTGCTGAACTCCCTGGGATTCTCAGAAGCTGCAGAAACCCAGGGGGGCTCACAAGCTTCCAACAGAGCTGCTCTTGCAGCACTGCCAGGCAAGCAGGCAAGGCGAACTGCAGCCCAGCACTGCCATGCACAGAGCTCATGGCTGCTGGGAGCCAGCTAGCGCATGCAAGCAGCATCCGTGTCCTAAACCCAACCCTCTGCCCAAATGAGCAGGGCAACGAGGCTGTGCCCATGCCAAGCTGCCAGCGGCACCAGAGCTGCCAAGCATGCCCAGGGCACGGCTGGGAGTTCTGCATGTTCCACATTTTCTTTTGTAACATGTTAATAAACCAGAGCTCCTGGCCCTCCTGGTTGCCAAGGAAACCTCCTAACCGTACACGAGGCAGGTGCCCCTGCTCCTCCTCACGGCGATCAGAGGGCGGAAGAGAGATCAACACGAATATGCCTGTGTCACTGCTGCTATCCCGGAGCCCGTGGGCAGCTTCCTACTACCCAGAGCCTGGCAACACCCAACGGCTGCTTGGGGGACCAGGTGGCATGGGGGTAGGCGTCCAAGTCATCCGCGGAGAGCCAAGCACCTGCACTGGCCTGACGGCTCCGCAGGGGTAAGTTACAGGGGTCACCCTTGCCCCCGGCAGACACAGAAGAGAGAGGAGTTTCCTCATCCTTTCCAACCCTCAGAGAGGGACATACCACTGCAGGTGCCAGAAACCAATAAGCCAGGCTGGTGGGAAGCTGGAAGGGACCAGAAGCAGCCACCGACACTGTCCTGAGGACAGCCCAGCTGCAGGGTCCCCAGGGCAGTCCTGGGCATCAGCTCGTTACAGCACTTTTAACCCGACTCAGACCCTGTGCTGTGGGGAGCCCCAGCACCAGCCAGACAGCTCAGCCCCAAGCCGGGGCTCCCGGAAGATGTGAGCAGCTCTGCTGCACTCACGGCAAAGCCACTGCTTTAAAAACAAACCTTTTTAAAAACCCAACTTCTACCAAAATCCCACAAGGGGGATCATGTCCTGTCTCTAATGGAGCTCAGAAGTGTCCAGCATCACCGTCCTACTGCAGCACCCGACGGCCCGAGCACCCTGGCAGAATTAGCAGATGCAGCTCAGCAGCAGGGGCCGCACTGAGACGCTCGACCCGCCCAGACCCTGGAAGGATGGCACCACCATGGGCAGGTCCCTGCAACCTCAGTGGTGACCAGCTCCCAGCAGCGCTCACTTCATCTTCAGCACCTACCAGAGGCGCCCGCACCACATCCATCAGTAGCACAGAGCCATGAGGGCAATGCCATCACAGGCTGCAACCAGCAGGTCTGTCTGCCATCCGTCTCATCCTTCAGGAGTTACCATTGTGGTCACCATTGTGGCTCTGAGGTGGCTGAGGCATGCAGTGCCGCCTGGCCTGTGCTAGAGACCAACTCAAATGGTTGGTGGCTGGCATTGTCATCACTTGCGAGTCATTGAGGATGAAAGCAGAAAGGTTTCCCTTTACTTATGCATTGCTCTGCTTTCCGGGATTTGGGGCGCATCTCCCCACAGCCAAAAGAGAGATAAAACCAAGCTCACACGTCAGCTGAGTCCTTCAGCAACGCTGGCGGCCCACGGCTCTAGGGCAGGGAGGCCGGATGCTGCAGGGCTGCTGCTGGCCAGGCCGAGGTGTGATGGCCTCTTGCAGGCCGGTTCCCAAGGGCAGGGATGCTGGGGCACCCCCCGCACTCAGTGGTGCAACTCGCCAGCTGACGGCAGCATCTTTTGGGAATGGGATGCAGCCCAGAGCCCCTGCCTCCCTCGGCCGCCTGAGCCTGCTGCCCACAGCATCAACCCTCTGCCCTATCCCCAACCCTAAACCTCATGCTGCTGCAACGTGTGAGTGGCAGGAACAGGGCGCTACCCCCGTGGGAGCCCCCACTGACACACAGCACCCTGCCATACCAGCAGCTGTACTGCATCCATAGATGCTTCTCGAGCAAATCCCGGGACGTCATTCTCCCCTTGTACTCGGCCTTGGTGAGGCCGCAGCTGGAGTAC
>NW_017728914.1:37586020-37592448 GCF_001723895.1 Crocodylus porosus | reverse complement strand
TTCAAGCACTTACACTGAACACCTTCAAGAGTAAATTGGATGCTTATCTTGCTGGGATCCTATGACCCCAGCTGACTTCCTGCCCTTTGAGCAGAGGGCTGGACTTGATGATCTCCCGAGGTCCCTTCCAGCCCTGATGTTGCCTACCACACTGCTGCCCACTGTCCCCCTCTCCTGGGAACACAGCCCCTGGCACTTGCACAGGCTGGGTCCATGCCTGTCACTGCCACGCGTGCAGTGGAGTCCATGCACCCACTCCAGCTCAAGCAGCAGCAGTGCCCTTAGGCCTGGGGCGCAGGGCCCAGTCCCTGGGAAAGGCCTGGCCAGGGCATTGCTACACAGCCTGCTGCTGGGAGCCTGTCACATGCAGGAGCATGCATCAGCTGAAGGCCCTGAGGGGCCGGCAGGACCACACCTGGGCCTTGCAGGTGGGAAAGCACAAGCTCTACCTGGGCTGACAGGCACAACTGCATCGAGAGCAGCCCCACCGCTCACGCCTGCGCCCGCCCTTGGAAGAGGGGCAGAAACTGGCACATCTGAGACGCACGCAACTGTCATCCCCGACAGTGCCAGGATCACACCCGGACGTCCTCACACCTGGTGCCAGCACATCCACCTCAGCGGCAACACTGTATCCATGTCAACATCCGCCCAGGGAACTTTTAAACCTCAAGTAGCCACTTCAGGAGACCATGTTGCAACTTTTATCTCCAGCCCTGGCAGGGAGCTCCGGCGAGGGAGCACACCTGACTGCGCCCAGGCCCGCGGCAGCCGCATGGCTGGGACTCGGGTCCTTGGCAGGCGTGGAAGTCGTCACAGACAGACTGTAACAGAGCACGGGAGCAGCCAAACATGCAGGTTGGGATGGGACAATGGCCTAAGCGAGACCTCTGCAGGTCCCTTCCAGCCCAGCTTCTGAACCACAACAGGGCCTCGCTCTCAGACCTCCTCTACCAGCTTACATGAAAACCCTGGCATGCCCTTGCCCTATCGGCACGCGTGCCCATAGCCATGCACACCTGAACTCCCGGCTCCCAGAGCCAGACGGCACCGTGCAGCACAGACAGGACCTACCCTTCCCCAGCTGAAGGGACACCACTGCACCATGGAATCCAGCCTTTTTTAAAAGGAGATTAAAAATAGCCCCAGATATGTCTCCTTAGCCCGCGTCAGTCTCTGTGGTTTCACAATGAGGTGTTTCTCTGCTGCCATTGCTCCCCTCCCCCAGACACACACCCAGTGCCTGCATTCAAGACCTGGGCAAACAGGGAGCAGAGGAAAGGGCTGCACACAATGGAGCAGAGCATTTACAGCCACGCTTCCATAGGCAGGAGGTGCAGAGAAACTGCTGCTCCTGGTCTCTCAGCGACAGCCACCTTCGCTGCGACTCCCAGCTATGCGGAAGTGTGGTCCCTACACTGGCTGTCCCTTTAAGACCACAAACTGTTTACACTGGGTTTAAGACGATGCCACATGGATTTGTCTTGTGCCTGCTTGTTAGTTCCTCAAATTCAGAGCTCCTTAACAGTGAAACAAACGAAAAGGCCGTATCTCCACTGACCCTGCCAACTTCAGCGCACCTTGGGCTATAGTTTGCTTCACTGGTACTTGAAAGAACTTCCAATTTCTATGGAAGAAGTAAGAAAAACAAGTCATCTCAGAACTCCTGCTCACAAGCAACTGTCTCACAAGAAAACCACAAGTCCTAATTCTACCCCTGGAAATGGTCTGCAACATGCTTCAAAGGCAGCTCTTGTGCTGCAGCAGGAAGTTACCAAACTCATGCAACTTTTTGGGACAAAACAGTTGGGTTTCGCACCGTCTTCAGGAGCTGTTCCATCATCAGACTGAAACTCTGATCTTTCATGGGCATTAGTGAGGAAAGGACTGGAAGGGCTGCTCTCGGGAACCTGCCATTTGTTATAAAGAAGCTGAAAGTTCTGGGAGACAGAAGAGTCCTCAAGCAGCTAAACAGAGACAGGCGGGCAGCACCAGGGGAGGCTGCATGTTAGCCCAAAAGGCTGTGGCCTACCACTGTTTTTTTCTTTATAGGGAAACATAAGCTCTGCTCAGCTCCCCTGTATTTGATATAACTGTTTAGCTCAGGGGTGGGCAAAATGCGGCCCGGGGGCCGGACATAGCCTGCCAGGCCATTCTATCCGGCCTGCGGGGCCCTTAAAAAGTTTAGAAAATGAATATTAATCTGCCCTGGGCTGCCTGTCATGCGGCCCTTGATGGCTTGTCAAAACTCAGTAAGTGGCCCTCTGCCCAAAATAATTGCCCGCCCTTGGTTTAGCTGTGTCCTCAGTTTCAATGGAAGTCTCTCTAACATCACCAATATGTGGTTAACTGACAAACTGCAAAGAAAAGAAAAGGTTAGGACATGGGACGAGCACGGTTCCTCTCCCTCAACATTGAGCCAGCATGACAAACGGCAAACGGAAATCACTGCAGACGCTTTGCCATGACCTTCAACTCCAAATCCTGGTTGCGAGGCAGAGCCAGGCCTCGCTCTCAGGATCAGGACCCATTGCTCTACCAACTGGCAAGGACCCACTGGAGGTCTGGGTACGCACAACTGCAGCTTCAGATGCTCGTGAGGCCTTGTGACGAGCAGTGCTGTGGTCATACAGGTGCTGCGTGCTGCACAACGGGTAGCCCAAGGATGCACCTTGCTAAGGAAACCCTGTTGTTTACAGCCAAAATGCAGAGGCAAATACACAGCTCCCACCTCCTCTTCTGGTCACCGCAGGTAATGGGGGAACAAACAGAGCGCCTGAGATTGCAGATGTGGGCAGGACCCCAGAGATCTCTATGCCTTGGAACAGCTACTCAGACAGCTGCAGACCCCAAACACAGGCAGCCCCTACCCAAGGCCAGCATCCAACCCAGTGCAGTGGGCTCCGAGCACCTGAGAAGCTTCCCTGCACCTTCCTTCAGAAGCCCCCTTGCATGCTGCCCTGCCACACCTCCACGGGAGCCACAGGCACGAAGCAGCTTGCCCGAGGTCCCGTGGGTTGTTTCTGATGGAGCAGGGACACCGCCTAGCACTCCCAGGCCCAGCTGAGACTCCAGCCACCAGCCCTGGCACTCGAAGCCTTTGGGACAGCAGGTCAATTCCGATCTTGAAAAAGGTACACGCTTTAAGAGGGCTGGGCACAGCCGTGCGGATCGGCAATGCCTGCCTCTGCAGCTCCCCGGCACTGCAGCGATCTCCAAACAGGGCTCCTAGGCTTGGACGTGCCTCCGGGGTCATCCCTCAGCCTTCCTCGGAGAGGCAGAAGTCACTGCTCCTGAACCAGCCCGGACAGACGTGGATCCAGATGCTTCTCAAATGCCCCCCGGCAAAGGAGACTCTATCGCTTCCCCAGGCAGCTTGCCCCATTGCCTTGCTGCTCTGGCAGGTCTTCCTGGGGTTCAGTCCAAGTCTGCCTTGCTGCAGTTTCAAGCCCTCACCTGTGCGGCAATGTTCTCCCCTCTTCTTGATGGCAGCCTTTCAGTGACTGAGAGCTGCTATCCGTCCCCTCCCCAGGCAAGGTCTCCAAACAGAACCAATTTCAGCACTGAAGAGAGGTCTTTGAATGATAAAACATCCCTACAGCCTCCCATAGCCCTGGGGCATGCAGATGGCCTCTCTCCTCCAGGCACAGACAGAGAGCGCATCACCTGCTTTCCCTCTAGAAAAGATCCCAACCTTGGGAATTTGCGTTCCTTGAATATACATTAAAAAGTACTCGAGCATTTCCCGTCTACCTCAGGATCTCCTGTTACCCAGACCAGTTTGGACTCAAGTCAATGGGGAACTTTAATGGTTGAAGCTACACGGGGTGGGGGGGGGGTGCCATTGAAGATCCTTCTGGAAATCGTCATCCTTGCAACAGACTGCAAAGAGCCAAGGAGCAACACAGGGAGGTCGGAGAAGCCGAGCTGCTGCCTACCAGGACTCAGCAGCTGCAGCTCCTACCGCGAAGCTGCCTGACACTCGCCGGGACAGACGGGCACGTTCCTGGAAGTGCTCGCAGGCCCCGGGGGCTGCCCCTGCACCCCAAGGCTGAGGTTGGTTTCCACAATAGCCCTTCAGACATGGCAACTGCATGTCCACACTTCCCGCTGGCCCGCGGGCTCTAGGCAGCGCAGAACCTGGCCGCCCTCTGCTCACGCTGCACGTGCTCTCGGCCCAGCACGGCACGGAGGTCAAAAACCCTGGGACCCAGGGCCTCCCGGTGCCTTAGCATCTCGTCAGAAAACCAGGACTGCACCAGGCTCCCTCAGGGGACAGGGCAGAAGAAAGGGCGAGATGTGGAACAGCTGCCTCGTTCCCTAGGCGCGCAGCACCCTGCAGCCAGAGCCAGGCACAGTCCTGCGGGAAGGACTAGCCTATGCCCGGGTCGTTACCAAGTGCCAGGCGCATGGCAGACGTGCTCTGACACTGAGCTGCTGACCTGAAACCCAGCACCTCCCGCCTCCCCGGCGCTGGGCTCCAGCACGCAGACAGCTCCAATCGGCCAGGCTCATTCACCGGCAACACAATTAAAGTCAGCAAAACACTGGAGCAAGGAGTAAACTAGCACAACCACCAAAACCGCATCATCCAAACACGCGCTAAGGAGGGCCGTTTTATGGGCACTGGCCACCTGGCAGTGCATGCCGGCACCGCCGGCCCTGGCTGCACCTTCCCCTGCCAAGGCCAGAACCGTAAGGAGCTAAGGATGGGCGTCCTTCACAACAGTAAAAACACAGCAGAGGAGCTCGCACGGCCCAGTCATCTGGACCTGGAATGATCAGCCGCAGTCCACCACCAACACGGACCGAGGGGAAACCGCCACTGCAGCCAGCAGTAGCCGCCACCCCGACCCCACCACCCAGACGCTGCTGCTACCGCTTGGTGCTCTGTGGGTCGAGGGAGACCTGCTGCTGGAGCTCCCCTCAGCCTAGCATTTAAAAACACCAGCCTGGGACACAGGCATGACCCTGCTCAGCATGACCTGAGCACCCTCTTCTCCGGGAGATGCAGAGATCAGAGGGCAATTAACACATCCGGGCAAACTGCATGGGCTTTGCATCCCACCTCAATGGAGGCACTTTGCATGCACTGTCCCTCTCCCCACCCCAGCCTAATCCCTTCCAGCTGATCCTGCAGAGTGGCAGGGCCAGGAGGGAAGCCAGCCCCTGAGAGCACAGCCCAAGGCCCCTTTGGGCAGGCACAGGGCCTTTTGCTCAGGGGCAGACAGGAGTTACCTGCGCCCACCGGGCCAGGCCCCAGGACCTTGCTTTCAAGAGCTGCCCAACTATGAAGAGCTGCTCTAAAAATAGCACGGCAGAGTTCCTGTTTCTTATTTGGTGTTGCTGAAACCTCTAAAAAAATGGCCCAAACTAAGCACTAAGGTCACAGGGGCTGGGGGACAGGTGGGGGCTGGGTGCCAATGCCCCACACAGGACTTGGGGCCGGCTAGCCAGCTTGGCTCTTTTGACCAACTGCATCACCACCGGGGCTAGACGCGCTGCAGCGAGCGGCTCTGCGAGGAAAACCTGCTTTGGCCCCCCAAACTCGGGGGGAACGGGGGAGCTTGGTCGAAGCCAGCCAGGCAGCGGATTGCCCCTGTGATCGGGGGGTGCCCGTGGACCAGAGGAGATTCCCCTGTATCAATCCTGCCAGGTGCTGCCATAGGGCAGGCGGGGACAGCTCCGCGGCGGGCGGCAGGAGGCCAGGCTGGAGCCTCGGAGCCGCCGGCCCACGAGCACTGGACTCCTGCAGCCCCCGTGACGTCAGCACACGGCCAAAGTGCTTCCGTGCCAAGGGCTGTTGTGAAAGCACCTCCACAGGCTTCTGTTTACAAAGCCCGGCCCTCCCACCGCGGCATCACCGAGCACATGTCGCTGCTGCAAGGTACCCGCTTGGCTTTCAAAACAAAGAAAGTTGAAGTAAATATCCAAGAGATGCGGAGCAGCAGCCCGCTCTCCCCCGCGTCCTGCCTCCTCTGGCCTCGCCTGCCTGGAAAGCATCCCTGGGCCAGCACGGGGCCTAAGATGGCACCACTGCCCATGCACCACGGCCGCCTGCCAAGGTCACCCTCTGCACGGGGGCGCGGATGCGACTGCTCCCACCTCCGGAGAAGGCCACACAGAAATGGTGGCGGGCCCACAGAGAGGCCTCGTCCGCCCAGCACACGCCTGAACAGGAGCCGCTCGCACGAGGCCGCGCCACCCGGGTGGGGTGAAAAAAGAATTAAGTAAAAAAACCCCAGAGGTCGGTGATGTCACAGCCATTAATTTCTGCAGCACGAGCGCCAGGGGAGGCCGGAGCCAGGCCCTGAGAGACCTCGGAGCCGCTGGAAGAAACCCCTGGCCCGGGCGGCTGCGAGGCTGCGCCCTCCTGACAGCCGGCCCCGAGGGGGAAGTGGAGCCTGCGGCCCCGCGCTGCTGCCCCC
>NW_017728914.1:37572075-37585018 GCF_001723895.1 Crocodylus porosus | reverse complement strand
GCGCTGCCCGGGCCCGGCCGCCGGCGCGGCTCAGGCTCTCGGCACACTCAGGCAGGCCGCAGGCTGCCCTCCCCAGCCCGCCGCTTCCCTCCGTCCTCCGGGCCTGGAGGGCGGTGCGGCAGGGGCTCTGCGGCAGCCAGCCGGGGCCAGGTCCACAGGGTGCTGGCGCTGCCCAGCCAGGCACAGGGAGCAGCCTGCCAGGCCTCCGCCCCCTCCCTGCCTCCCAGGACGCACATGGAGAGACCTCGGGGCTGGATGCGGCCGCGGAGCACCTCGTCCCGCGCGTCCTGCCTCAGCGCCTGGCCTGCTGCAGCCCCGGCCCCAGTTCTGCCTGCTCTGGCGCCTCGTGCCAGGACCGTACTCGGTGCCCACATGCTTGCCGCCGGCTGACCGGGGCCGCGCCGCAGGGTGCCGGTCGCTGTGCCCCGGGCCCTGTGCAGGGCGCTCCGGCAGTTTCAGCCTGTGGCTCACCCGCCCCCACGTGCTCCGCATCTGGACCGCGGGGCTGTTGGTGGGGGTCGACCCCGTTCACAGCCCAGCCAGTGGGACACTGTAGGTGGCCGGCAGCCAGGCTCTTCTCAGCTGCTCAGCACTGGTGTGGGGGTGATGCCCGTGGGGGTGATGCCGGTGGGGGTGGGGGCCACGGTGCCTGGGCACTGGGGTGGTGGGAGCCCTGGGCCTGGCCAGGCCTAGGTGCAGGTGCCAGGCCCAGGCCTCAGCTGCTGGGCCCTGCTCCAGACGCCCTCTGCTGGTCGCTGCCCCCCAGGCGGCAGGGGGGTGCTGTGCCCCCCCACAGCCGGGCCTGCAGCCCCTCAGCTTCCAGGATCCCTGGCAACAGCCACAGCCCACGAGGGTGCTGGGGTCTGCAGGATCCCGTCCAGCAGGATAATGTGCAGCACTAGTGACGGCACGCAGCACATTCATGGCGTGTGGCACCCTGCTGCAAGCCTCTACGAGGGGAGGGGAGGGTCGTGCCTCACTCCCACCCCATCCCCCCTCCTGCAGGAGCTCAGCAGGGAGTGGGGCTCCTCCGGCTGCCAGGGAGAAGCCTCCTCAGCCGGGGCACGGGCACGCAGGCACCAGCCTGGCCCCGTCCCCAGCCGTTTCACAGGCCCCCCTGGCAGCCCTGATGACTGGCTCAGCCCGCTTGGCGGTCAGTGTTGCCAGGGCAGGGCACAGGCCTCGCTCTGTGCTCGGGTGGGAACATGCAAAGAATTTCCCCTGCAGGGAAGCCCTGGACTCTCTCCACCCCAGGGGCTGATGTGCAGGGCAGGCCTCCATGCTGCTCCAGCCAGGTGCAGCTGCGTTCCTGCAGGCCTGCCAGCTGCGCCCGCTGTGACACGGGGGACACGCGGGGCGGCACACAGCGTGCATCCCCCCAGCCGGTCCCAGGCCCATGAGCTCCCCTTGCTGCAGCTCCTGCCAGGAGGGCCCAGCTCTGCTAGGAGGCCGCAGCGCTGGGCATGGTGTTCTCACCCTGACCCTTGGCTGGGGCAGGTCGGAGCTGGGGGGGTTATGCTAGCTGCCGCCAGGCTGGGGGCAGCAGGAGCTGGGTCTCGTATCCGGGGCAGCAGATCAGTGCAGACACAGGCTGGAAGTGCAGAAGTGAATCCCTCCAGCCCGGAGAGCCGCTTGGAGGCCCTGGGGCTGGTGCTGGGCAGCATGGAGGGTGCTGCTGGGGGACGGCAGGCCCCGCCCAGGAGGCTGCGGGGATCAGCTGGGCTCGGGTGGTGGCACTGCCCCGGGCCGCGGATGAAGGGGTTAAAGGCAGGAAGCTCCGTGGAGCGGCTGTGCTGGGGAGGCTGACGGCCCTGGCTGCCCCCCCACTGGCTGCAGAGGAAGGAAGTGGGGAGGACGATGGAGGAAGGCTTCCTGCCCGGGTGGGGGGACCTGCTGGGGGAGTTGCTTCCCGGGGGAAGGGGCTGGAGATGTTTCTGGAAGGCCGGGGCCGAGGAGGGGAGGAGCCTGGCGCAGCGGGCCGGCCGTGGGCTGGCGGGCGGCCGCAGAAGGCCCGTGGGGTCGCGCAGGGCGCTGGCGGGGGGCTGCGGCCTGGGGGCCTGGGCTGGCACCTCGCTGGGCTGCGTGTGCCCACCAGGGGGCGCCGTGACTCCGCCGCGGAGGGGGGGCGCGGCCCAGCCCACGCGGGGATGCAGGCCAGCCCGCCCCCTCCGGGGTCCAGCCCCCCCGGCAGGAGGAGCCGGCCCAGCCTGCTCAGCCCCAGGGCCTGGCAGCTTCCTGCCAACCGGTCAATGCTGGAGGCAGCCCAGGCGCAGAGCCCTGGCACCCTCCGGCAGGCCCTGCGGCCAGGGAGCGGGGAGGGGGTCGGCATCCATGCTGAGGGCCACTCTGGCTTTAGCACCCAACCCCAGGGCACAGGAGCCGGGCTTGGGGCTGTCCCCATCCCTGCCAGCCAGAAGCAGCAGGAAGGGAGAGGGAAGGAGTCCTGCAGCCCTTCCCATGCCAGGCCCCATGGCTCAAGTGCCCCAAGGCAGGGGGGACCTGTTCTGCCCCCAGGGCCTGTGTCCACGGCTGAGCTGCCCCCCCGGCTGCTTGCAGGTAGCGCCAGGGCTGACACAGCTCCCCAGGCCGGGGGATCCAGGCTGCAAGGCCAGGAGCAGCCCCAATGCAGGGGCCAGAGCTCCCCCGCTGAGGGCAGCAGCCCCGAGCTAATCACCCTCCTCTGCAGGACCACAGCACCTTGGGGTCACTGGGCCACCCAGACTCTCCGGACCCCCAGCCACGGACAGCTGCGGCTCCACCACAGCCGAGAGCCGCCTCGGGGTCTGCCCCCTGCAACGCCAGATCCATGGCCGAGGCGCTGCACCACGCCCGGGGGGTTCGTGGCCTTCCTGCCAGGCTGCTCAGGCCACGGGGCAGCTCCTGGTCCCCAGCTCTGCTCCTGGCTGGCAGGATCTAGCCCACCCCCAGCTGCTGCCTGCCTGCTTCAGGCCTCTGGCCCAAGCCCACAGGTCAGCCAGCCCCAAACCTGGGACCAGCCCACCTCAGCCCCCACAGACTGCATCCCTGCCCAGGGCCTGCTCCTCTCAGGCCTGCACCCAGGGCTGCTCCTGGCAGCTCAGAGCCTGGGAGGGGGCTCCAGGGGCAGCACCAGCGGGGAGGCAGCAGGGCCCCCTGCCCATGCAAGGACCAGACACCCTGCGCCAGGCAGCTCTGCAGCACAGAGGGGCCCCAACCCCTGCACCCTCAGGCTCTCGGAGGGTCCCAGACCAGCCCCTCCCTGCCCTGCCGGGCACAGGGACCAGCCCCCCGTCCCAGAGCCCCGACACCCGCGCTGCAGGGCAGAGCAGAGCAGAGCAAATCAGGGCCAGGTGAGATCACGGGGGCTGCCCCAGGCACCGGAGGAGCCAGCTCCACACTGGGGCTCTTGCCCACTGCCCTGGACCCGCCAGGGACCAGCCCCTCCAGATTCAGAGCCGTGCCTGGCTTCACTGCAGGCACTGGCCAGGCCACGGTGGGACTGCAGCCGCACCGGGACCCCCAGGCACGGTAGGATCCGGACGTGGAGGGGCAAGGCCAGATGCAGCTGCTCCTGTGCCCACGCTGCCTACGGTCCCTGGCCCTAGACTTGCCCCCATTTGTGGCCCAGGGGTGGCCTCAAAAAGAGGCACCAAGGAGCAGAGCAGCCTCCACACACAGCCCAGGGGCCGAGGGGCAGCCCAGGCAAGCAGGGGCCACGGGCCCCACAGCCACGGCCAGCGCTGTGCAGCTTGGCCTGGTCCCACCAGGGGGCGCTGGCAGCCCACCGGGCCCAGCCCTGGCTGCAGGAGCAGGGCTCCGGCCTGGCCAACCCCTCCCTCCCCCACGGCCATCCCATCTGTCCCCCCGGCTGGGAATGCATGTGTGCATTTGCATATACCTGCATGTGTGCAGGAGTGCGCACACCTGTGCGTGTGTGGCACTGGGCCTGGGCTCCAGCACCGATTCCCCTGTGAGAGCAGGACACACTCCAGCCCCAGCTCTGCTCGCTGGCCCCTGGCCCGAGTCCTGCAGCCCCCAGCTGATGCAGCGTGGGAGGCGGATGCAGAGGCTGGGGGCTGGAACGGCCCTGCCACTCGTGCCCTGTGGGCGCGGGGCTGGGGGACAAGGCAGGTCCCAGCAGCCGGCTGTGCCTGAAGCTCTTTGCTTGAGAAAGGGCACGGTCGTCCCGCAGCACTGGTGCCAGGGGAGCCTGGGGCACAACGCATCTTCAGTCTCTGCCTGTTCCCCTCCCGTTGGCCCACGAAGCCCACCCCTGCCATCGCGCGCTGCCCGGGGGGCCAGGCAAGGGAGGCAGCCCCGCACCTGGGGAGCTGGGAGCAGACAGCACCGTGGCCTCATTGCACGGGGTTGCCCGAGGGAACCGGCTGCCCCCGCACTCAGCTCTGCCCCTCCTGGTCTGGGCAGAGGGTCCAGACTTGGGCTCGCTGGGGCTGGGGCTGGGGCGGTGCCTGGGCGGCCGCGTGGGAATGCAGCCTCAGGAAGCGAGCGAGATTTCCTGGGCTGCGCTGTAAATCCCGGCACACAAAAGGGGCCTGTTTGCCTGGACCGCACTTGTCCTGCCAGCAGAGCCGGCGGATTAGGGGCGATTGGTTCAGGCCTGACAGCAAGGATCAGGAATGTTCTGCCGTCAAACCGCCGGCAGTTGTCAGGGCCGCGGGGCTCACCATGGCCGCCCCTGCCCCTGCCCCTGCCCCGCTCAGCTGCAGCCTCCCGCAGCTGCTGCAGCCCCAGGCCCGGCGCTGCGCCGGCAGGCGGCTCCCGCGGCCCGTCCGAGCAGGCAGGGCCGAGGGCCGTGACCCTTGGGCTCAGCCCCGCGTGGCTTTGGCTGGGAGGAGCTCGGGGCCAACTGGGGCTGGGGGATGTCGGCACCTCCCTGAACCCGGGGCTGCAGGTGCCTGGCAGCTCTGGGCCCCAAGGCCCCAGCAGTGCCTGGTGTGGGGGCGGACGCTGCTCAGAGCTGCTTGCCCCCGCTCCTGAGGCAGGAGCAGGGCTCTGGGCCCCGAAGGGGGGAGCACAGACCCCCTTGGAGACCTGGGGGGTGCAAGGGGGGTGGCGAGCCCCACCCTGCTGACCGGGGGTCCTGCTTGGGAGGGACTAGGCAGGGATGTGGGGTCCTAGCTTGGGGGCAGCACAGAGGAGCCTGCTGGCACGGACCGCAGCTGCACCCGCAGCCCCTTCCCTTCCCACCACTGAGGACGGAGGATGGAGGATGGGCTGCAGGCTCTGGCTTCTCCGCTGCACCAGTTCCCCCCTCATTTCCTGCTCCAGTGGGCTAATTAAGGCGTCACCTAAATGAGGAGGGACAGAGGACAGGTGCCCTGCACCAGCCCATCCGTGCACAGTGGGGAGACCCCAGTCCACCGGCCCCAGGCACTGCGCGCAGCCTCCTGCCCCACAGCAAGGCCCCGGCCCTCCTGCGGACCCTGGGCAGGGGCAGTTCCTCCCAGGACGAGGCCCCTGTGCTGGCAGCGGGGCACCGGGCACTCTCACGCAAGTGCGTGGCCCTCAGCCATTCCCCACAAGCGGGCACCACCGAAGCCCCAGCCTTGTGTCCGTGGCATGCCCGGGGGTGAGAGCGCCTGCCACGTGGGCCTTGCTAGCGAGTCTCTTCCCACCGTGCTTCAGCTCAGGGACCCCGCTACCACCAGGCCTGCGCGCAGAGGCCCCAGCCCTGGCTGGCTGCAGCCTGCGCCCAGGGCTGTGGCGTGGCGTAGCGTGGCAGGGCTGCCAGCTGCCGCGCACAATCCCCCCTTGTCTCCTCCACCTGGCTGCACCGCTGGAAGCATTCGTGAGCGCACCTCCTCCTGGCCTGCGCCGGCCATTGGCCGCGGCACCTCCCGGGGGCCCAGCAGGCCGGGAAAACAGGAACGAGGGAGGAGGGAGAGAGGGACCAGGGAGCCGGGCGCCGAGGCTGCGTGCTTCCGAAACCACATCCTTCCCTGGTCCGAGCAGCTCCGCGCTGGCCTCACCGGGGCCCTCCCCCACCCGCGGGGACCCAGAGAGGCTGGGGGGCCTGGGTGGAGCGAGGACAACCCCCACCCCGAGGTGCCATGCCCCCCCTTCTGCTCGTGCTCCCTGGACAGGGTCTGGTGGGGCGGAAGGGGGGGCTGAGACCCTCAGCAAACGCCCCCCGCCCTCTCGCCAGGGGAGCCGGGGCAGGACGGGAGGGGCCGTGTTCCCCCTCCCGCGGGCTGAATGCCCCCATTCACGGGCTGTGATGAATGCATTGGTTCTGGCACATTAGCAGACAGCTGGGTTTCTTCTCCATGGCACAGAGGCTGCGGGACAGGCAGGTTTCACACCTGCTGGTGGTCTGTCTGCCTTCCCGGGCAGGGGAGGGGGCCGGCAGGGGCTGTGGGAGCCGGAGCCAGGCCTGGGGTGGGAGCGGCCTCCAAGCCGCCGGCTGCAGGGAGCTGCTCTGCTTCCGCTCGGCCCCGCAGCGGCTCGGCTCGGCTCGGCCTGGCCCCGCGTGCCCGGAGCATGGGGGTGTTTGCAAGCAGCTGCACCGGGCAGGCGCCCCGAATGCAGGCGCGTGAGCCCGCGTGGGACATGCCAGGCAGGTGGTGGGGCTGGGAGCCCTGCGTGGGCCTCTCGCGCTTTGGCAGGTCCCTGGCGCCGGCGGAGGCCACGGTGGAAGCAGCTTTGCGTTGTCTCAGGGCAAAGGCTGGGGCTGACCTGGTGCCGCCTGCTCCAGCTCCATCCCTAGGCCGGGCTTGTGCCCCTCGCAGTGGTGGCTGCTGGAGCTGGGGCGGGGGGCCGTGCCAGGCTGGTTCAGGCACGAGCCCTCAGGCTGCAGTGGGCCAGTGGAGCCCCGTGCAGGTCGTCTGGGGTGGGGGGACCAGCTGCAGCTGCCTGCGTGGCAGGTCTTGCCCAGGGCTGGGAGAGGAGACGGCCTAGAGCACGCTGGAGCTCCCTGACCTGCCTGCTCCTGCCAGGGGCCCGGGCAGCAGACGAGGGGATTGCCCACCCCCCACCCTCGGCTGCAGCTGGGGCACGAGGAGGAAACCGGATCCTGGGGCTAAGGCCCCCGCGAAACCCAACCCCTGCCTGGGCCAGAGCTGAGCTCCGCTCGCTCTGGAGAAACCCTAAACCCTGCTGAGCCCTGAGCGCGGGGGTGAGGGACAGCTGCAACCCCCCTGCCCCGCTGTGCCCACACTCCCTTCCTGGCTGGCGGGGGGGCTGAGCCTGCCTGGCTCCAGGAGTGAGAGCAAGGGCCCAGGCCCCTTCCCCTCCCCACTGGCCCTGCCCTGGCAGCGCAGCAGCAGCCCCAGGCCCCTGGGCTGGGGGCTGCGGCCCGGCAGGTGGGCAGGCAGAGCAGGGGGAGGGGAGCAGAGGCCCTTTCCCAGCCCTGGCCATGGCAGTTGCCAGATCGGTTTCAGGGCGATGCGGGCAGCGGCGTTCACGGTGGCTTAGCGGGGCAGCGGCTAATGCACACCAGCTGCGCGGCTCTTTGTGCACGGGCCAGCCCTGCCCCCGCACCAAGGAGGGGGCACAGGTGCACACGCAGCCAACACGCCTGGGCACAGCACGCTCATGCCTGGGTGCAGCCCCTGTCCCGAGTGCCGGGACTGCGAACAGGGCCCAGCCCTTGGCTGCGCTGCACTACATGCATGCACGAGCCCTGGAGACCAGCCCCTTCCGGGGACACGGGGGGAGCAGGGGCAGCCCCACAGCTGCAAGGGGCAGCACAACTCCCAGCCACAGGGGGTGGGGACCAGGCTACAAGGCCCTTAAGGAGACACATTCATGCCGCCCCTTGGAGAGGGGCCTTGGGGTCAGGCCCTCCAGTGCCTGCAGCTCCAAAACCGCCAGCACGAGGGTCTTACTCCAAAAAATAATTTATCAAGGCTGCCGGACGCACACAGATATAAAAATCCTCTGGGACACGAAGAGGGGGCCTGGGCCCACCAGTGAGAGGAGAGGCACTGCACAGTCCGTGGAGGGGGCAGGCAGCCCGCAGGGCCCGCACGCAGCTCCCCGGTGCCCAGCGCTGCTCCCTCTGCTGTGCCCGCGGGGGCATCCCGGGCAGGAAGCAGGGGCATCACAGGGCAGCCGCGGAGAAGTCCTGTCTCTGGGGCGGCTGCTTGCAGTCCTCCTGGGAGCGCGCTGGGCCCCAGCGCTGGGTGGCACCAACCACCGGGCCCTGATGCCATCAGCAGCTCTGCCAGGTGCTTGCAGGGCCTCATGTCCGGCCACCCGGGTAGGTGAAGAGGCAGGGCGCCAGGGGCAGGGGATCGTGGGTGAAGACGGAGTCGTCGGAGGAGCAGGTGCTGGTGGTGTCCTCACAGGAGGGCGAGTACTGCTCGAAGGGCATGGACAGGTCCAGGTACTGCGGGAGAGATGGGCATAAATGCGCGGGTGGAGTTGCAGCCCCACTGCCCCCATCCCAGGGACCGAGCTGGGACCATGCGCACTCGCCCAGGGCCAAGCAGGGTCCCTCCGGCCTGTGCCCCCGGAAGCCGCCCGCACCGCCCAGCCCTACCTCCTCGGAGACAGCGGCCAAGATCTTGTCCAGCGCCTCCACCAGCTGCTTGAAGGTGGGGCGCTGCGAGGGCACGGCGTGCCAGCACTCCCGCATCAGCATGTACCTGCGGGGGGGAGCCATCAGCCTGGGGGTCCCAGACCCCTGCTCCCGGCTGCAGGGGACCCCAGCCCCGGAGCTACTCACAGCTCGTGCGTGCAGTTGGCTGGCTTGTCCATGCGGTGCCCTTCGCGCAGGAGCTTGAAGAGCTCCTCCACGGGGATGCCGGGGTAGGGTGACCCACCCAGCGTGAAGATCTCCCACATCAGGATGCCAAATGACCACCTGCAATGCCACCCGCCGTCAGGGCTGGGCGAGGCCACGGCCGTGGCCCAGGCGCGCCTCCCAGGTGCTTGCCGGGGGGACTCGGTCTCTGAGGGACGTGCCTGACGGTGTCCGTCCCACAGCCTCCGAGCCCACCCGCCACCCACTGCCTTTGCCCCTACAGCCAGGGCACTCCTGAGCGCACCGCCAGGCCTCGCCTGACCCCATCGCTGCCCGCACCACGGCACTCACACGTCGCTCTGGTGCGTGTACACGCGGTCAAACAGGGCCTCTGGCGCCATCCACTTCACCGGCAGGCGGCCCTACAGGGACAGGCAGACCTCAGCCCCGCGCGCCAGCGCTGCCTGCTCCCAGACCCCTCCCTAGCCCCCACGCTCACGTTGCTCGTCTTCTTGTAGTAGTCGATGTCGTGGACGTCACGGGCCAGCCCGAAGTCAGCAATCTTCATCACGTTCTCCTCTGTCACCAGCACGTTGCGGGCGGCCAGGTCTCGGTGGATGCACTGCAGTGAGATGGGCCCTCAAAGCGGGGGGCACCAGAGCAGCACCTCTCCCTACCCCTGCCCCTGCACGGGTCCAAAAGCCTCCCGCAAAGAGACAGGCCATAGCCCTGGCATCGTGAGGGGCGTGGAGCCAGGCCTGGCGCACCCAGGTGCTGTTCCCTGCCTTGTTGGGCGGTGTGAGCATGGCGCCCGGCCCCACCCCACGGACTCACTGCCACCCCCGAGCCAGACCAGGCCTCACCCGCTTGGACTCCAGGTACTCCATGCCGCGGGCCACCTGGTAGACGCAGGACACGAGGTCCTTGAAGGAGAGCTGCTCGTCAGGCAGGCGGGCGGCGTCAAAGGCGTAGTCGGGCGTGGGTGGGCGCCGGGCGCGCAGGAACTCACGCAGGTTCCCCTTGGCAGCAAACTCCACAATAACATACAGTGGCCCTGCGTGGCGCAGGGGCACCAGTCAGTGCCGTGGCCTGGCTGGGCACGTGGGCTCCGGCCAGACTGACTGCACAGCCCTGCCCCTCCCCACCCCGTAGCGCTGAGAGCAGCTGTCTGTAGTGCTCTCCAGCCTCCGCACAGCAGTGCCCACGCCAGGGGTGTGGCCCCGCAGAGCCCCTCACCGTCCTGCGTGCAGACCCCCAGCAGGTTGATGATGTTCTTGTGCTTGTCCATCAGCTTCATCATCTCCATCTCTGAGATCAGGTCAGCCAAGTCCTTGTCTGTGGCACTGTCTGGAGGGGTGTGAGAAGAGGGTCCCTGGGCTGGAGGCCTGGGCAGAGCCTGAGCTCCCCATGTGCATGCACACACACACACACATGCATGCGTGCACACAGGCACGCGCCCCAGAGGACACCGGTACCTTTGAGCATCTTGACGGCCACCGTGACTGCTCTCTCGGGCTGGTCACGGTCGATGCCGTAGGCCTCTGCCCGCACCACCTGCCCGAAGCAGCCTTCCCCCAGGGGCTTGCTGAGTGCCAGCCTGTGGGACAGAGCATGGGACTGAGCCCTGGGGGCAAAGGAGAGGGCCCCGGCGTGGCCTGGACACAGCGCCAGACAGGGCACCCCCTCCCCCCCACCCCACGGCCCCCCATACTTGTCACGGGGGAACTCCCACATGGAGTCCAGGGGCAGCTCGAGCTCCAGGACGCCGGCCAGCATCGGGGTGCAGCTGGACGACAGGCGGGTGACACGCATCAAGGACGTGCTGGACTTCCCCGACGAGCTCGAGTCCAGCGAGAACTGCAGGGCAACCGCAGAGCCCATTACTGCCGGGCCTGGGGTGGGCACAGGCCCTGCCCCACCCCCCAGGTCCCCCATGCGCCCCCCATGCCCACAGGGCGCCCGCACGCACCTGCCTCATGAGCGGGAACTTGGAGAGCTTGTGGACGGGCACGGGCTCCAGGGGCTGCTTGCTCGGCCGCGTCTGCATCCGGCACAAGACCATGATGACGGCCGCCATGACGACGGCCAAGGAGCCGGACGTGTAGATGATGATGTCGGTGGACTTGACCTCCGGGGCCTCCACCTCCCAGGCCCACTCCTCCTCTGGGCACAGCAAGCCTGCCGTCAGCCTGGGCTCCTGGGCCACGGCCGCCACCTCCCTGCCCCAGCCCGGCCGGCCGGCCCATACCTGGGAGCACGGTGAGCCAGGCCGACTGGTGGGACAGGCCGATGGAGTTCCCGGCCAGGCAGGTGTACTCGCCGGCATCCTCCATGGAGACGTTGCGCAGATACAGCACCTCGATCCCCGAGCTGTTGATGTCGGCAGTCTGGGGGGAGCAGCGCCAGGCTGAGCTCCAGGGTCATCCCCCTCCCAAGTGGGACCCAGGTCCAGGGAAGTCTCCCCAGCCCCCACCGCTCTCGCCTTGCTCAGAGGCGGGACACGCGCAGCCCTGATTCTCCCGGGACCCCAGCTCCACCTGTTCCCCTGGTGCCCAGCCGCCTCCCGCTGCTCCCCAGAGGCCTGCCTCGGGTGGGCTCAGCTCCTCAGAGCACCACGGGGCTTGCCCAGCAGTGATCAGGCCTGGCCGGGCCCCACGACGCCCCCGCGCCCCCTCCGCCAGTACCTTGAGCACTTGGACGTAGGGGATGCCGTCAGGGCCGTAGCTGCTGCCGTTCAGCTTGATGTGCTTGAGCCACTGGATGTGGGGCTGGGCGTCGCTGTACACCTTGCAGAAGAACTCCACGTCGCTGCCGGCCTGGGCCGTGGTGTTGGCCGGCAGGCCGGCCTGCAGGATGGGCCTGTGCGGGGACCGCTCTGCCGGCGGCGCGGCTGCGTCAGCCAACGGCCCTGCCCGTGGAGCAGGGGCACCGTGCCTGGGAAACCTCTGCCCCACAGAACCAGCCTCCCCCAGCCGGCCTACCCATCTGTCCCTCCCCATGGGGCCGTGGATCCTCAGGCCCCCGCCTGCCCGGCCCCTCCCCGCCCTGCCTGGCCCTGATAAGGAGCAGTCGGGAGATAAGGGGGGGGGGGCTGGTATGCTGGCTCCTCGCTTTGGACTTTACAACCCTGATGCTCCCAGAGGCCCTTTGAAGTCTGCCGAGGGATCAGTGACCTCTTATCTCGCAGCTCCCAAGGGCAACAGCAAGGCCCTGATGCTGCGCCAGGAGCTGCACAGAAGGGGCCCGACTGAGGCAGCCCACGGGGGAGCAGAGCCTTCCCTGGGGGTCTGCACCAGCTGAGAGGCCCCTTCGTTGCAGGCTTCCCGCTGGGGGAGGACCCCAGGACCAGCCCCCCGCGCTGCCGGCCAGCGGGGCTCACCCAGCACGTCCAGCAGGTAGCTGTAGCGGATCCTGCCGAACTTGTTCTCCACCAGGCAGGTGTAGTTGCCGCGGTCGGAGGGCACCACGCTCTCCATGACCAGGCTCCAGTGCTGGTGCCGCAGCTGCGGGGGGACGGGACAGAGCACGGTGAGGGGCAGAGCTCTCTGCAGGGCACCCGGTTCCTGGAGCTGGTGCCTGGCCCGGCAGGACCTCTGCTGCAGGCTCAGCCCAGAGGCCCCTGGAGAAGGCAGGGGCAGCCCCGCTCCCTCACCCGGATGCCGCCGATGCGATGCTCGCCCCGAAACTCGTGCCCATTCTTCAGCCAGCGGATGCCGGGGCTGGGGCTCCCCGATGCCGGGCAGCGAAACTTGACGGTGTTGCCCGCGGGCACCGCGTACAGCTTCTTGTCCATGCGGTGGGGGTGTGTCCAGAAGGGCGCTGAGGACGACATGGGAGCTCCAGTGACGGTGCCACGGGAACAGGGTGCATGTGGGTGGGGGGCTCTGCCCGGGCAGGCGCCCAGCGCTCGGGGCTGCGCTGCAGGGCAGGCGCAGGCGCAGCGTGCAGGAAGGGGCACCGTGCATGCTCCGCGCTCCCCAGCCAGGGCCTGATCCAGCCGGCCGGCTGGGGCAGCCGTGGTGGAGCGCAAAGGGCCTGGGGCAGCATGTGGTAGGGCCAGGCTGCAGGCAAGGGGGACTCCCTGCCCACCGGGCCTGGGGCAGCCTGGCCACAGCACTGACCTCTGCGGACGTGCTGGAGCTCCTCGCGCGAATCCCCCGGAGGGACGTCCCCGTCCCCGTCCCCGTCCCCGTCCTCGTCGTCGTCGCCCGACGCCAGGGAGTCTGCAGCGAAGGGCCCCAGGGTGTCACGCTGCTG
>NW_017728914.1:37563846-37571442 GCF_001723895.1 Crocodylus porosus | reverse complement strand
GCTGCTGGGGTGCCCCGCTCTGGCCCCCACCCCGTGCCCGGGGGCGGCAGGCGGAGCCCGGCGCTGACCCACGGCCCTGCAGCCCCGCGGCTCGTCCTCAGCCCGGCGGAGTCCCGGCCTGCAGCGTGTCAGGGCTGGGGAACCTTCTCTGCCCTGCTCTTCCACGGCTTGGCTGTGGGAGCCACCCCAAAAATGCGGGCACTGGGTTTCCCACCCAGCAGAGCAGTGGGGCCTGGCTGCCCCTCGGGCGAGGCTATCCAGGGCAATCATCAACACGCCTCGGCTGTGCCCAGTGCCGCAAACACACACACGCAGCTTGTAACAAACAGGCTGTATTCTGAGAACTGACGGCCCGGACGTGGACACGGGCAGGTGGCCTCCAAGGAGGCGGAACGGAGCAGTGGGGACACGCGTGGAGTGAGCTGTGCAACCTGGGGCAGAGCCCAGGCCCTTGCAGGGTGCCAGAAGCACAGCTGAGACAGGAGCCACGGGCTAGGGCATAGCCTGCCACACATTATTCATCGGGCTGTGAGGGCTCAAAGGCTCCCCCAGAAGGTGCCAAGCCCAGACATCAGACACGTGGCAAGGCTCAGAGCAGCAGGTGCCAAAGGAGACAGTGGGTACCTGCTCTGTGATGGTGGAGGGCACCAGCGCAGCCAGAGGCAGCATCCAGCTCCAGCCCCTGCCTAGGGGCTTCACTGCAAGGGCACAGCCAGTGCCAATGGCATGGCAGTGCCTCATCCAGGCCAGGCACAGCAGCATGCAGGTCGGTCTGGACTGCCACTTGCTTTGCCCACTCAGCTCTCATGCCCCTTGCCTGTGCTGGGCAAGCTGGAGCCCAGAGGCATATCTCCCTCCTTAGCAGGAGGCTTCCTGCCAAGTGGGGGAAGCAGCATCACACGCACGTACGGCTGAGGCTGCCCCAGGACCCACAGTACAGGCCTCATGAGAGACAGGGAGCAGCAGGGGGGGAGCCGTGGCCCTTCATGACCTGCCTGCTCAGCTCAGCCTGGCGCAGGCACTGCCCTGGCAGGGAGGGGGATACCACAGGGGGAGGACAAGGCGCATACAAACTGGATTCAAAATGCATAAAGGGGGCTGTGCTGCCCACTCTTCCTGCAGGGGCCTCCTCCAGCAGAGCCCTGCCCTGCCAGCAGCTGGAGGGGCATGCACAGTGCGGGGGGAGCACTGGTGGAGAAGGCTAGGCCACCCCCGAACTTCCAAGTTGGAAGGGCAGCAAGTATGCAGCAACCTCCAGAGCCAGGCAGCTCCACTGCTGCACCCAGGGGTTGCACAGCGCATGCTGCACCTGGGGGTGACGGGCCAGGGCTCCAGGGTGACGACAGCATCCCAGCAGCAGGGAAGGGCTGGACAAGCGGAGCCCTGAAAGGCTGGGTCCATATGTGCCGCCAAGGGTGCAATCCACCGCAGCTACCAGAGCCTTGGCCCAGGCGTCTACAGGAACTTGCTGCGGTGTGTTGTGGGGGTTGGGAGGGGACCAGAGACAGGCTGCTTGCAGGCGAGACCCTCCTGGCCCAACAGCCCCTGCCTCCTTCCCCTCCCCCACCACAAGAAGACATGCCTAGTGATGGCTAGACAGACTAAGGGCCGAGTTAGGCTGTCTGGAGTCTGCTCCGGCCAGCCCCTCTCCCAAGGCACGGGCAGTGCTGGTTCTGCTCGCCAGGTCTTGCCCACCCTGGGGACAAGGAAATCGTGGGTTGGCAAGGGATGTTTGTTCTTGGAGCACCAGCTGGGCCCAGGGTAGTGCTGCAGCCAGCTCTAGAAGTCTTGGCTGAAGTAGCTGTAGCCCCCTGGGCCAGTCGACTCTTCCCGGACGTACTGCTGCCTTGGGAACCGGCCCACGACCGGCACTGATCCTGGCATCCTGCAGGTTGGAGGGAGGGAGGGAGAAGGGAGGAAATGGCGTGTCAGAACTGTCTGGAGTCCACTGTCTCCCGCTGCGTGCACGCCGTCGTCACAGAACATGCCATGTGTGCACGTGTGTGGAACTCATGGACTGCAACAGCTTTCAGTGACCTGCTGCCGCCTCCATGCCAATCCACCTGAGCTCCGAGTGGCGCCGCTGGCCCTGGGGATGCGAGCAGGCCCATCACGCCCTGTGTGGGGGTTCTCTTCTGGGTCAGGCTGGAGTCCAGCACACACTGCACCAAGGCCCAGGCCCCCAAAACTACATCAGCAAGCGCAAGCTTGGCTGCAAGATGTGGAAAGCTTCATTTGTGTCCACAGGTACTGCAGGCTGCTCAGAGCTCAGCTCCCTGCTCCCAGAGTTGCTCTAGAAGGGGCTGGCATGGCTCGGCATAGCCAGAGCAAGGCTCCAGCGTGGGCAGACACCATCGTGGGGCCAGGCGTTGCACCGTTAGTTAAGCAGCAAGCAAGGCAGACAGTGTCCGTGCGTGTAGGGACGCAGGTTGTCAGGCACTGGAGGTGGGGGTCCTGACTCAAGCATTTTCTTGGCACGCTCACGGCTCTGCAAAGCAAGTGACCTCCGTCAGCGAGGTTGCACAGCCCACAGCTCAGAACAGATGTTGGGAGGCTCTGGCGTCCTTCCAGCCTGCTGGGACAGGAGGGTGCCGCACGTGCAAAACCACCATGGGACCAGGGAAAGAAAAGGTCAATCGTTTCCCTGTCTTGGGTGACTCTGGGTCACCAGGCTGGGCACACGTTCTTACCCAACTGATCTAGGCTCTGGAGAGTGAGGCCCCAACCTCAGCCAGGTCCAGCCCAGCTGTTTGAGGCAACACCAAAAACGTGCCTGCACCTCACAGGTCAGCAACAGAGCAACCCAGTGGTAGGCTCCTGAAGACATGCAGCCTTAGGCTCTACCAGACTCTGGCCTGCTGCCCGCACCTGTGGGGCATGTTGACACCAGAGAGGGGATCCCGCAGGACAAGTGCCGGAAAGAGCTGGAGCTTGAGCTGCAGCCCCAGCCCCATCTCCTGCTGACTGCGTCTGTGCTGCAGCTTTGCTGCTGCAGAACTGCAGCTCCATGACTGTGAGGCTGTGCTGGTCCCTGCAGGCTCTGTTACCATGGTCTGGCTTTGACATCACCTCTGTCCCCGTTCCCAGTTGGCTGCTTGGTGGTTTTAGGGCAGGGCTGGCAAACAGTGCTTTCATGTGGCATCCCGGGCTGCTTGAACTGCATGGACTGAGCAGAGAGCAATGCCACGGATCACAGCTTGAGAACAGCAGAGCCGACTGGCAGGAACAGGATCATTTGGGTCACAATCCCAGTGAAACAGTACTGCGAGCCAACAGCACGAATGAAACAGCACTGCGACTCCTCCCCTGGAATGGCCCCAACACCACAGGTCACTTACTGGTTCTTGTGTTTGAAGCCACTGATGTGAGCCTGGTACTGCTCTATGGAGTTGAGCACGATGTTACAGGTGCTGCAGGGGTACCCCTTCCCAGCTGAAACAGACAGCAATGTTAGTGCACATGCTAGCCGACAGCATGGGGCCTCAGATAAAAAGAGGCAGGAGAAGCAGTCGCTTGACTTGCTAATTAAACAGCTGCTAAACAAAAAGAAGCATCAAGGAAAGGCCCGGCATTCTGCCCAGCCAAGGGCCTCACAGGCCTGTACTCTACCCCCTGCTCCCACTGAGCCTCCATATGGGCCAGGTGGTCAGCCAAGGCAGCTGAGCAGCCTGCACCTCAGCTATGAGATGCTGCCGTTATGGCAATGCAGCTGAGCTCATGCTCCTTCCGCAAGCTCCAAGCACTTGCAAGCCAGGCTGATCATGCCCTGCCTCCACAGGTCCCTGCTCTCTAAATCCTCCATCTGCCCTCCTGACTCGTGCACCTTCCTACCAGAGCAGAGGAAGCCACACACGTATCGCTCGAAGCGCTTGGGCAGGCAGCTGCTGAAGAAGCAGCATAACAGCAGGCTGCAACACATCTCCCACTTGGATCAGTGCTCATCTGGAGCGATGAGCTCTGCCCTCTGGCATGTCAACAGCAGTCCACGCTCTCTGCAACCATCCCCGCTTCTCCAGCACCACTGCTCCAGAGACCAGCACCCCGAGTGACATGGCAGCTCCAGCTGGACAGAGCTTTGGTGGGCATGCACTGAACCTCAGTGGGGCTCAGTGGCAGAGCTGGTACACAGGGGACTGCTGCAGACAGTCAACAAGAGGCAAGACGGGCCCCAGCTATTCCCAGCTCTCTAGGAGTCAGAACGCATGTTCTTTCTGTGTACACATAGGGGGATACATGGGACGCAGCAGATGCTCCCATCTGGCTGCTGCACTGCAGAGGGCTCAGACTCGTCCAGGCCATTTCACCCTGACAACCATGGTCCAGCATCCGATCTGAAAGGCCAAAGGGGCACCAGGGTGATCCAGCCTGGCCTTCTGTAACCCATGTTGGATGGTCACTTTTAGATAGCTACATCCTCGTCTCCAAAATCCTGCCTGCAGTGCTTGATATGATGCAAGCTGCATATGTGGGGCACCGTGGGAGAGCTCTGTTGCAATAGACAGCTATACCCCGTACCCCAGCACCTGGCACGGACAGAGCACAAGGAACTCAGCTCCATCTTCACTTGAACTGTAAGACTGCAACACTAACCCAAGGTTCAATATACAAGGAAAGAAGCAGGCATCAGCCCAGGAAACCCCTTGACTGCTCAGTTGTTCCCCACCCGAGAGCCCCTCCCACACTGCACACAGGGGGGAGAGGGAATGCTGCCCCGTGTAAAAGACACCCATCATTCGCTAGTACTGTCAGTGCCTCAAAACGTGCCCCAAAAACTATTTGCCACCCTGCTTGGGCTATTTGTGTCTCTTTAGAATGGAGAAGGGACTTGAGAGGGTTTCTCTAGATCAGCGATTCCCAACATGGTGCCCATGGGCACCATGGATAAAACTTCAAAAGAATACAAAGTAAAGGGAAGCTGCATTTTAAAGTTGAGGATCTAATGCAATTTTAAGTAATGGATTGATCTAAATTCTAAACTTTAATATTCATATTGGTGCCCACTACTTTTTCTTTTAAATTTGAATGTGCCCTTGGGCACACAAACGTTGGGAACTCCTGCTCTCAACGGACTTTGCTGCTTGCTTTTCCCTTGCAGCTGAAGCTGTGATGTCTCTGGCGGAATGGAAGAGCAGCAGGGGGCCAAGAGTTTACTGCCAGATTTTAACAGCTCCACTGGTCCCTCAAGAACTTCTTTACTCACACAGGGCACTTCAAGAGAAAGAAGCACTCAGAGGATTGTCAGCTATCTGAAGAAAGTGCTTCTCAACCGTAGTGAGCGTCCATCACCTGTGGGCCATGAGTGCACGAGCCGGGCCACTGGTGGTGGAACTGCCAGTGCAAAGCAGGGCAGGAAGCACTCTGTAAACCCGTCCCTGCACGCAGGTCAGAGCAGCAAGGGTACACGAGCCCAGGTTTCCCTCTTCTCACAGGTCACCTCCCTGGGGCCTCGTTCCAGCATCAAGTGGCATCTTCACAGTTGGCACTAGGAATGGTCCCCTCAGCTGGGAGCTCAGTGCACCGAGGGGCTCAGGTTACCCAGGCAGGCAAGGGAAACAGGCATCAAAATGGACAACCTGCAAAACAGCCTCCAACTGAGGCTTACGTCAGGCACAAACCCCAGCAGCAAGAGGGATTTTAACGGAACCACCAGGCAATCCTACCCCACTGTGCAAGGCAGGTTTTTTTCCAGCCCTTTCTGTCCCCAGCCTGCCCACAGGTCCCTACCGCAACCCTGGCACAGACACGGCTGGCAAGGACTCACCAGCAGAGGTGGCGGCAGGAGCATCGGGAGTACGGCCGTAGTGCGCCATCAGCTTGAGTTTGGTCTCCTGCTTCCTGTGCTTCTTGCCTGTGTAGTGCTGCTTGGCCATGAGTGGGTTGTTGAAGGTAGCATGACAGAGGCTGCAGAACTTGTCTGGGTCGGCCGTGCACTTGGTCTCCTCGTTAGAGGGCACTGTGGCAGGAGGGAGCTGAGCGGGACATTTCTGTGAAGGTGCAGCCACTGGGGAGCAAAGCCCAGCCCTGTCAGCGATGGCTGGCACAGCCCCTGCGCCACACTAGACAGTACCCACGGGTGCTGCTACCGGGGCAGGGAATGCCCACAGCACAGCTCAGACCAGAATCTCCATACAAGGGTCACTCGCCTCCTCCTCTCACCCCCCGTCAGACTCGCATGGCAACACTGTGCCCCTCCGAGTCAGCCAAGGGGATTCTCCTGGGTCAGACCTGCAGCTTCCTTCCAACAGACCTGGCCCCGCAGTGAGCAACAGGCACGTTTAAAGGCCACTGGGAACAAGTTGCCTTCCAGCCACGAGTATGGTCTGGGCAAAGGAGAGGGGGATGGAGACAGAGCAGCTGTTCACCAGGCAGCTCCGAGAGAGAACAGAGGATGGGTGTAAAACCTCATGCCTCCGCACCCTCAAGGGTTCCCTCCATGCATCGTGGGCCCAGCCAGCATCCCTTTCTACATCTGCTCATGTGATACAAGGCCAGGCCCCAAAAGCGAGGGGATGAGCTGGCAAAGTCAGCTCTCTCCCAGGACACAACTAGCACGAGACCTGGGCCATCTGGTTGCTCTGCACGATGACTCCTCCTCCTGGGAAAGCTCTGGCCAAGCCGTGAGGGCCAGGCGCGGAGAGGGAGCAGAGTCTTGCTGGCCCACAAGGCTCCCAACTTCTGACAGCTCTTGTGCCATCAGGAGGCTTCATGGAGCACTGGAAGCCCCAAAACCTCTGGGCCGCAAGACGCACAGACCCCAGGGCGAGGTGGAGGGGAAGGCTCCCTGCTTGGTCATACCCACCCAGCCCCCTCAGCAGTGGTCTGGCCCGCCGTACCTTCCGCTTTGGAGGCTTGCTGCTTCAGCTTCAGGTTCTTGGCATGTGTCTTGCCTAGATAGTGAGACATGGCCACAACAGGAGAGGAAAAGGTCATGTTACAGATGGCACAGCACTTGTTCCTGTCTTCGCTGTTGCTGCTCTCCTGTTTGCAAGAAGAACACTGAGGTTTGTGCATCGGACAAGACCAAGACAGCGGGCAGCTCAGGGCGCGAGCTCAGGGCAGGCGGCTGGGCGGCCGGCGCCTCCACGGGGCAGCTCCAGAGCCCCCTTGCCCGGCCCGGCCCGGCCGGCCCCACCACCACCACGCTGCCCCGAGCGCCGGGTGGGCCAGGGGCTGACGTGAGGGACAGCGCCGAGAGCGCTGCCGGCGAGACGGCCCCCATGCGCTCAGGCGAGCCGCACCCCCCAGCCCAAAGCGCGCGGCCGTCACAGTGCCCAGCGAGCCCCCGCGCGCCGCACCTGCTTGCTCTCCAGCTTCATCTTCTTGCCGTGCGCGAGCTCCGCCTCGCCATGGATGGCCATGTAGCGCCGCACCTTGTTGGCGTGCTTCTTGCTCTGCGGGGACGGGACGAGACGAGACGTGACGTGACGACGAGCCCCGCCGCGGGGCCGGGGAAGGGCGGGGGGGCCGGGCCCCTACCTGGTAGTGCGCCAGCTTCTGCGACTCGGAGATGAGCAGCGCGCTGCACACCTTGCACTGCGCCGCCGTGAACAGCTGCCCGTGCTCCCGGATCAGCCGCTCCACTGCGGGCACACGCGC
>NW_017728914.1:37561253-37563746 GCF_001723895.1 Crocodylus porosus | reverse complement strand
CCCCGTTGCTACCGGCCTCGTCCGCCATGTTGTCCCCGCGCTTGGCCGGCCCGGCCCGGCCCCGCCCCCGGCCTCCTCTCGCGGGGCTTGCCTGCAGCAACGCTCTCGCGAGACGTCCCACCTGAACGTCACGCCGCTCTAACGTGGCCCCCCCCCTCGCCAGGAGGCCTCGGCGACCATTTTGGTCGTGGGCAAAATGGGTCTGTCTGCCTGTCTTTCCCTCCCCTTCCCTCCAGGTTTTCACGGGGATGGCGGGGGCAGCTCCGTGTCCTCTGTGCTCCACCAGCACCGAGCCCCGTGTCCCCCACCTTCCTCTTAACAACACGAAACCCCCCGCCCATGCGGGGGAGACGAGCAGAAGACACGCGGTGCAGGCTGTTGTAGGTGCGGAGGAGCGGGACCTGGGCTGCCCCCACGACACCGTCCTGGCAGCGCCAGGTGAGGCACGTGCCAGCGCAGCGCTGGGCTGAGGCTGCTACACCAGGCGCCTCCGAACACGTAGCGAACGCGGCCTCCATGTCCAGGTTCATAACAATCAGTCGGTAAATAAAGCGCATGTGGAGAAACGATGCTCTAAACACGCCGGCTGTCCAGGTTCTGGCCAAGGAAAAGGCGATCGGGACTCGCGGTAGAGGTAATCTCTTGGGCTGCAGCATGAGTTTTGCAAAAAGCTTGCCATTAAAGGCATTTTCTTGCTGGTCTAGTCAAAGAGATCACCTCTACCATGAGTCTCCAAACATAACAAGAATACACACAGTTACGGCTCCACAGTTGTTATTCATGTTGAGTTCATACATTTGTGCAGAAATAACAACCATTCATCTTAAAATTTCCATTTTCATGGATTATTTCTATCCAATGGGGCCTCTTTAGAGGGACACAGTATGGTCACCCTCTGTCCTCTCTTGATACGAAACCCAGCCCCTTTGCTGCCGGCGTTTGTATCGGGAGCAGGCTGCAGATGCCATAACCTGGGGCTTTCTTCCCAGCTGCTTGGTTCGAGGCGTTCAGACCGTACTGACTTCTCCCAGGCGCCGATGGCTGGAGACAGAGATGCTTTCCGCGGCAGGGGCTTAACCCACAGCATCAAGCATCTCCAAACTGCCACTAAATGGTGCCAGGCCCAGACTCGACTGGGATCGGGACCAGGTCTGAAATGAGGAATGGAAAAGTACTGAAAGAGGTGTATACGTGTCGAGGCAGGATGGGGGATGTGTGCGAAGGCCAAGTGGGAATAACAAGACGGCCTTCAGGATAAGCTTATCGGGAAACAGCTTGAGAAAACGTGCTTGGTTCAGCAAGACAACAAGATGAGTCGCTGTCAGACTGCCAAGGGTGTGTTACAGGACAGGTTGACCTGTATGTGACTTATCAGTTTATAAAGGAGTCTGTGTTTTCCTCTCGTTGAGAACTAGCTGCCCCTTGCTTTTTCTCCCGTGACCATGCAAAATAAAGCGCTTCTGACAGCCAAACAGTGATCCTGTCTCAATTTCCTTGTCAATCCCGGGCGACCAGGCATGGACAGAGCCCCACAAGGCCCAGCCTGGCCCTTGGCCTGGACAGCGCCGTCTGTCCGAGATGAGAGCCGCCGTCAGCACCAATGGACGCCCCACTGATCCTTGTCAAGGCATCCCCGGAGCAGCACGCACAGGCAAACCTGGGGAAGCGCAGGCGGGCGGCTGTACTTGGTGTGTGTCCAATCGACTGTTTGGCAGAAGGGAGATTGAAAATAGCCCCCGTGACGCTTCTGGCGAGTGGCGTCTCGTTTGTGCGGCCTGCGTCCATGCTCAGACGTCAGGGTCTGGTGGCGGTTCCTCTCGGCGGGGCCCAAGGCGGCGCCTCAGACTCGTGTGAGACGCCCTGACAGGTACAAAGTTAACCCCCCGCCGAGGCACGATGCAACGGGCCAGTGACCCCCTCGCGGCATGTGGGGGGGGCGGCACATTGACCCGGCTGCATGGGAGCATCGAGGCGAGGCGCTAGCGCTCGTGGATGCGTGGGAAGCTTGGGGAGTTTTGCTCCTGGCTCTGGCATTGCTCAGGTTTGGCCCTGGAGAGGGTTGCACGATGCTCAGTGACAATGCACCGCCCAAGGCACGAGGCTGGCTGGCGGGTGTGTGGAGGGAGCGACGCGAGCTGGCCGGTGGCAGCACCTCTTGCCGCTGTCCGGGCGGGACGAGGACGGGGCCGGTGCTGGGCCGCGGGAGCCCAACGCCGGGCAGCCGGGGTCCGCTGCCCGCGCCCAAGATGGCGGCGGCCCCCGCGCGCCGGCGTCACGCCGGGCAGGCTGCGCACGTGACCCGCGGCTGAGGTGCCGGCCGCCATCTTGCACGAGGGCAGCAAGGCCTCCGGCGCCGACTTGAGTGTGGGCAACGGACCCGCCGGTCGCAAGGTAGGTCGGCTCTGGGAGCGCCGCCCGGAGCCCGCTGCACGGTCGCCGCCGCCTCCGGCCTCCTGGGGGCAAGGGCTGGGCTGGGGCTGGGGCTGGGGCTGG
>NW_017728914.1:37510671-37561104 GCF_001723895.1 Crocodylus porosus | reverse complement strand
TCCCGGGAGCGAGAGAGCGGCTGCCCGCCGCGGGGGCTCGGGCTCGGCGCCAGGCCTCTCGCCGTGGTGCTGGACAGGGGGCCGGCAGCGGCGCCAGCTGCCTTGTCAGGCTGAATCCCCGGCCCCACCGCAGCCCGCAGCGCGCCTTGTCTGTCGCTTGTACTTGAAGCCGGCGCCGGCGGGAACGCCGCCCGCGCTCGGTCCTTGCTGGGCGGCGGGACGGAGCAGGGACTCCTTGTCGGGTGCCAGACCCGAGCAGGAGGTCCCGCGGCCCTCCCGCGCCCGCCGTGCGACGGCTGCCGCTCGGCGGCTCGTTTCGAGAGGGCGGCGGCGGTTGGCCGAGTGGAGGATGGGGTCCGTGGAGGGGCAGTCGCGCCCGGGGAGCTCTGTGCTACCGCTCTCCAGGCCATCCCGCTGCTCCCCTCGTTCGGCCGGACTCCCCAGCCTTCCTGGCATGGCCTCGCTGAAGGGGGCGGTTCTGTCTTTCCTGTGCAGGCAGCCCCCCAGGTGTGTGGGCACAGCCCCTCGGCCTGCCTGGGGCTGCTCCACAGGTCCTGCCTGCCCCACTCTAGCATGGATGGCCGGAGGCTGCTTGCGGGGACACCTGCGCCTGCCCTGCCAGGCACACAACTGTTCCCCACCCACTTCTGCCCTTGCCCTGGGCTGGCGCCACCCTCCTCTCAGCCCTGCGGTAACCCTGTACCAGGGCCAGACGCTCCCCTGCCCAGCTGCATGCAGACGCTCCCATCCAGGAGTGGCGGTGTGCCTGGCCTGCGGCCTGCTGACCTCTGTCCGGGCTGTGGGCGCTGTGCAGGGGAGGCCAGGGTGTGGGGCTCGGCGTGGCGCAGGCCGAGGATCCCTACCTGCAGGGTGACTGGCTCTGGCCCAGCTGGCTGATGTGCTCTGACAGGAGCCGTCGAGGGGGAGCTGAGGCACTGCGTGGGAGCGGGTCTGCAAGGCAGGTCTCAGCAGTGCTGCGTTTGCCCAGAGCAGTCAGCTCCACAGGGTAGCATCGCCTCACCCGGCAGGCATGGATGTGGGTCCTGGCAGCACCGAACACGCCATGTGCTGCACCAGCGCTGGAATGCTGGGGGTGTTGGTCTAAGGGCAGCATGCCGGCTGGCTGCTGGGGGCATGCTCAGCTCTTCATGCTTGTCTCTGTTCCAGGGGCAGGATGCCGAAGAAGAAGAAGCCCGTGGAGGACTGCGACTCACAGACCCTGGCTGGGGACGAGGATGAGCAGAGGGGCCCAGCTAGTGCCAGGAAGAAGCGCAGCTTTGTGGATGCCTTTATTGTCATCTCTGACAGCGATGGGGAGGTCAGCGAGCAGGAAGGGGAGATCACAGGCCTGGCCGGACCCTGCTTCCTGACCGGCGGGCCCTGGCCAAGAGGCGGTCGTGAGCATGAGGCCTTGGGGTGGGGCTCTGGGCTGGCATGGGTGTGCTGTCCTGCCTCTCAAGGTGCACTTGCAAGGCCCGGAGGGCATTTGGCTAGGGACCGTCCCTGCACCCAAAGAGGCCAGTTCTGCTCGACCTTTGACATTTGGCCTTGTCCCCAGGGGGTGATTGGCAAAGCCAGGCTCCAGCTAGTGTCAAGGGTAACCTTTCTCTGACCTCTGTGCTGGTCTCCCCTTTCCATCCCTCCCCACAGTTTTGCTTCCCTGAGGGCTGATGAGCCCACCGGAGCGTAGTTCTGTGCAGCGTACTAGTAGGTTCCAGTGCAGCTGGCCTCCAGTCAGGAAACGAGTCACAAAAGCTCAGCTCTCCAGGTAAAGGAGCTGCAAAGCATGTTCATGCACTATGATGCGAGAGCCCAGGGCTCGGGGAGGGCCTGACCTGCCGTCACTGAGAAGAACGGACCTGTATCGGTTGCCTCATGATGGCTGAGTCCTTGCCCTGCCCCGGCAGCAAGCTGACATCTTAAGCTGCTGTCTGCCATTTCCAAAGTGTCTGTGTCTGCTTTGCAAGCTCCAGCTCTTAAATCAAGCCCCCTGCATGGCCGGCTGCATTTGGAGCCCACGTCTCTGCCACAAGGTAATGATTGCATGGGGAGGGGAAACGTGCTAGTGATAAAGACAGAAAAGCTGCGGGGCAGATGATAGTGGCTGTAATGGCTTTGCATTATCCAAGCTGTTCCCTGTTGGGACACTCCCTTAAAGACATAGAAGCAGAGCATATGGCAACAGCCATTCACCAGGGTTAAACCCTTCGGCTGCCGTCAGTGAAGGTGACTTCCTCCAGCTGCTGCAGCACCGGTGAGGGGCAGGGGGATCAGAGCAGTCCGATACTGCAGGGCATAAAAGATCAGGACCCCTCGTTACAGCCAGTTCTTCCTCTCAGTGTGCACACGAGGAAACAAAGCGTCCCTCAAACGCCTCTCTGTAAGGTTGGACACCCTGATGGCGCCGCGCGCAGCCTATAAACAGTAAACGCTGCTGGCATAATCGGTGGTATCACAAAAAGGATGTGCTCAGAGAGACCGTTAAAGAGCCAATTAGCTTCTGTTTAAATGACAACCGTTTGCAATCAGTTGAATAAGTGGCTTTGTTCACTTCAGGCTGTCTGTGTCTCTGAGTCATCGGCTGCTGGAGAGCCGCAGTCCCTGCCTGTATCCTAACCTGGTTCCCCTGGGGCCTGATGCAGCCTGTCAGCCTCACTCCAGCCAGCCCCGGCGCGTGCCTGGGAAAGGGGCTCAGCAGTCCAGGCAGGTGGGGTCTTCAGAGACCCTCATTCTCCATTCAGCTTGCACCTCTTAGGACGCAACCCCCAAGGATTCAAAGGCTGCAGAGATGCCTGGGGCAGTGTGGGTTTGGGTAGCTTTCTTAGCCATCGCCTTGCAGGGGTCCACAGAACCCAGGCCCAGCTCCTTCCAGGGCAGCAGGTCTCACAGCAGGTGCCTCTGGAAAGCCTCCAGCATCTCCCTGCACTGCCCTGGCAGCCTGGCTCACTCTGGGGCTCAGCTGCACTCTCTCATCAGGCAAGCTGATTTTTGTACTCGAGGCTTGACTGCAGCATCTGCAAAGCCTCTTGGGCAGGACCTTTCTGGACGTTGGGCTGTCCACATGTCTGGTCCCAGACCCTCCTGCGGAAAGGGCTGAGCAAGCCCCCTGTGGATGGAGCTCCAGGTATGCTGCAGGACGTCCATGCCACAGTGGATGCAGTGGCTGGGCCCTTTTCTCTTGAACATGGCCCCTCGCAGCTCCTTGCCTACTGCCACATCCAGGCTAAGCTCCTCAGCCAAGTCTCCAGGGACTCTGGAACAGCAAGGCCCTGCCTCTTATTGACAGCTGCCTCCATGAGGAGGCTGAACCTTCAGTCCCCAGGGGGAGGCCAAGGGCCATAGTGCTGTTGGGAAGGCTGATGGCAGGCATGAGCCCCACCCCCCAAGCTGCCTCCGTAGCTCGGTGAAAGCCCCTGTTCTGCCCCAGGCTTCCCTCATGTGCTGGGAGCTGGTGCTGGCATGAGCCCAGCTGCACCACGGTGTTCGGGCGTTTGCCTTCGGCAGGTTTGTTCTAACGAGCAGGGAGCTGGAGGGGAGCTGCCGCAGGTCCTGAGCTGCTGCTGTACAAGGCCCTTGAAGCCGCCGGCAGCCCCGGCTGGTGCCTGTGGAGCACTCTGAACATCCACTCGGCTTTTAAATGCCAATTAGCCTCGCTCCTGTTGGAGCCACCCCCAGGCAGGCCCGCTTGCGCCTTAGCCCTCTTGTCCACTGCTCAATATGGCTGCTGGAGAGCTGGACTGGCTGGCCCTTTCACTGGGACAGGAGCTATCCCAGGCTGCTGGAAGTGAGCTCTGTCTCCAGGGAGCAGCCAGGGTCAGTCAATGCTGCAGAGACAGGGTGTCACATCCACACACAGGGGCTGCAGTGTGCCCTGGGGGGCAGGACAACGCTCTTTGGGACAGAGGTTTGCATTTCTGCTGCCTGTTCCAAGCCTCAGGGTGGAACAGGGATAAGAACCCCAGCACCTGACTTGTGCAGAGAAAGACTTGGGAGCCAGCCTGGGCTGAGTGTGGGGATGAGGCATGCAAGGAAATCTCAAGGCAGAAGGAACTTGGCTTCCTCACAGCTATTTCAAAGGCGCAGCCAGGAGAAGTGTCATGGGGTGGGGGGCAGTAGGCATGTGCCCCTGCCGAGGGGGCCGCATTTCCTATCAGTGCAGCATCAGCCACGACCTTGGCTGCAGTTTGGGAGTTAGAAATTGATTGAGGCTATTTTTGGCTGAGCGCTGTTCTCTGGATGGTCTCGGCAGCTCGTTATCCTGGCAGGCAGATGAGCTTTCAGAGGCTGGGTCAGGTCAGAGCAGCCACTGCCTCCCGTGTTCCTGGTCAGTTGGGCCTCGGGGCTGTCTGCAAGTACTAGGTGTGCAAAGTCTTCTCCCCAAGCGGGGCAGTCTCCCTGCAGAAACAAAGCCCACTGAGCAGCATGTGGTTTGGCTTTCATAAGGCTGGCAGGGTCGGGTCGATTTCCTTGCGGTTCCCAGTACTGGCTGTGCGGTGCAACCCCACTGTACCAGTGACATGGGATCCTCTGGTTCCCAAAGCCTGGCTCTGCTTTGAGATCCCTCCTACAGCTGTGCAGCGTGTCGTGGGAGCAAGCGTGCACTTGCCCAACCCAGGCCTCTGGTGCCATTTGCTCCCTCCATCCCCTTTCCATGGCTTGTGTTACAGGCACCTCTGTGCACGTGCATGCAGTAAGGGCGAGCAGTTGGGTATTGGGCTGTGCTCCTGAGCCATGGTCAGGCCCTGGGAAGGGTGCTCAAGATGGGCATGTCCTAGCTGGCCACAGGGACAAGTGACAGTGCACTCACAGCAGATTCCACGTGTGGCTGTATCAGCTGCCACCTGCTGTGTGCAGATCCATGGCTGGCTGCAGCTGCACGTTGTTTCTGGCTGCCCGGCTCAGCCAGAACCAGCCATGTGGTCTGCAGAAGCAAGGCCGTAAGATCGTGTGTGATTGCTGTCAGTCTGTGCCAAGGAGGAGCAATGTACCATAGCTTGCAAGGCGGAATGTACTGGGGAAACGGGGCAAGTGAGGCTTGATGTCCTGGTCTAGGGCAGTTGGCCTAGACGTGCTGCTAGCTGGGATGCTCAGAGCTGCCCTGGCACACTGGGAGCTGTGGGGCAGCTAGGCTACTTGATAGCCCCAGGGCAGTGGGGTTACAGTGCTTAGGCTGCCCCAAGGTCAGTGTGGCTCTCTAAACGCCATGGGTCATAGCTGGCTTAAGGCCCGTTGCCTCCCTCTGCAAAAAGGGGTTGGACATATTCTTGGAGGAAAGGGGCACCAGTGGCTATTAAGTACAGGAGTGAGGGGCATGGCCTTTGTATCAGAACTGCCTGGACCTTAAATACTGTAGTTTGTGAACCAGAGAGGAACAGGGAGAAAAATAACCCTGGTCAGGCCCAGTCATTCCCTTCTAGCTTCTGCTCTCTGCTGCTGAGAGGTGCAGGGGACTGGGCAAAACAGACCCAGGCCATGGCAGCTCTAATGTTGTCTGGCTCCTACATGGCACTTTGTGCCTTTCCCATGGGGCTGCCCGCAAGCTCTGGATCTAGTGGCTGAAACTGAGATTTCATGCATTTGGCAGATAAACGGCTCCTCAAGCCAGGGGCTCAGCCGGGCAGGGGAGGGCTGCTGTCCTCGTGGTATTCATGCTTATGGTGTTTTTCCTGTTGCCGCAGGAGTCGAAGGAGGAGAATGGCTTGCAGAGGAAGAGAACAAAGCAGCAGCTGGAGAGAGCCAAGTGTGCCGCGAGAAGGAAAATTGCACGTAGGTCTGGTGTGTGGGGGTGGGAGGTGTGGGGAGACTGGCAGCTGACTGGCATTGGCATCTCTTGGGGTGAGCTTTGCTCCCCGCTCGTGGGATCTCTGAGGGCATGGAGGCTTCACGCCAGCCCTGCTGAGCAGGCGGTTTCACCTTGGGAGTGGAGGTGTACAACTCCCCAGAGCACACACTTCCTAGTGTACATGTTTCCTACATGGGTGCATATCCCGCCAGGGCTGTAGAGCAGCTGGCACCACCCCGCAGTCCTGGTGGGTGGCTGGTTCTGTTCCCTGGGAATTCCCATGCCAGGCCGTGTGCCCTGGCAGACTCATCCCTGTCGCGCTTAGAGCAGGGATGGTTGCAGCTCCAAAACTGCTTGCAAGGACAGGCATCTGGAGTCAGGCATCTCCCATGTTTGTTTGGGTGCTTGTTATTACCTGATCCTTCTGTCTCCTCTGGCGACTCCCTAGTGCCCCGTGGTGGGTGGCAGGCACAGCGCACCCTTTCTCTGTGCACATGTCACGGGCACTGGGCGGCAGGGTTGGGATCAGCTGGAATGGACATGGCAGAGCCCAGCTCCCTGCACCTTGTGCAGTGCAGTCAGCTGGGGCTTGGAACAAGTGTGGGCTAGGAGAGGGCCTGGTCTGGCTGTTCATCTGCCCCAGTGGGCGTAGCATAAGGGTGGTCCAGGAGCCACAAAAGCACCTCCTGCCTTTGTGTTGGAGCGTGGGCTCCCACACGCAGCTGGCTGCTCAGACCAGGCTGTGGGGCAACATTCATACCCGACTCTGCCAGTTCAGGTCTTCACGGCCACCTCTGTCTGCTCCGGGAATGTCCTGATCCACAGTGATTCCAGCATGGGCCTGTGTTCTCCTTCAGAGCACGGCCAATTAACAGCGACTAACTGGGGATGTCCGCTGCCTGTGCACTAGAAACAGCCAGCAGGCTCGGCTCTTTTTGGCTGGGGAAAGCTGCAGCCTGGTTTCAGAGCCTGGCTTTAAAGCAAACTCTCCTGTTTTGCTTTGTTGAAGTTCTGTTCCTTTTAACCTAACACTCCAGCCACAATCTCTTTGTGACTGTTGTCCTGACAGGATAAACGGAAGTACAAAAATCTGCAGAAATCTTTCTCTTTTCAGCCTGAAGTCATTGCTTTCAGGCACATTTGAACAGGTTTGCTGTAATTGTGCTTCAGGTCTGTGGAAATGTTAAAATCCCAGATTCCCATTATTTGGGAGTTAATCTCTCATTAAGAAGTGTTAGACCCAGAACGGGTGGGTTCTGCATTGTATTCACTTCGTAAATGTCAAAACGAAGCATAAATCGCTTAGTCAATTGCTGCATTAGCATTTAAAAAGACTCTGAAATGGTTTAATTTGTTTAGGGCTGCCACATCTTAAAAACAGTCTCTATGCCTCGATGGGTCCCTGTACTTAAGGGTGGTTGGATTTCATGCTGTGTTGCAACAGCCCTGTCCTCAGCGGGTCTCAGTGCAAGGAGTGGGGGGGGGCCTTGCTGTGGCGGGGTGGGCATTGGGCCTCAGCAGCATGCACTCAGGGAGGATTGGGACAGCAGCTCATGTGCCCTAGCAGGCCCGATGGGCAGTAGCTGATTCCCAGAAAACCAGGCTCCCTGTTGGAGGCATCCAGGAAACGCAGCTCACCTCTTGCACCAGTGCCTGCGAGTTCTCCACCCGGTTGTTTGCCCACATCTACCAGGGGCTAACACAGTACTTAGAATTTCTAATCACCCTCAATTATGACTGGTGTGATCAGCACCAAGCTGACATAAATTGTGCATGTCTGCACGCAGCGTCTGAAACAGTCTGGTGTGCAGCGTGGAGGGGCTCCAGCTGGTGGGAGATCAGCAGGTCAGGCCTCAGCAGCGGAGGTCACTTCACCTCTTCCACTCACTGGCCCTCCCTGTTTCCAAGCGGCCTTGGCCCAAGACTTCTCACATCCGCAAAGCACCTGTGTTTGGAGAGTGCAGTAAGCAGTCGGCTTGTGCTCTGGTTGTTTGCCAGCGGCACTACTTGTCTAGCGTGTTTGCTCTCTCCCGTAGAGAAATCCTGGTGCTGGGTAGGGAAAAGAAGACAAAAGCTCCAAGAGCAATTTACTGAGAAAACGTGCCTCACATTCAGCTCAGCAGCTGTCGCGTGCTTGGGCTCTCAAACACTGAGCGTGCTGGACATTAAGCTCCTGGTAGCCCTGCTGAGTCCTTTGGGGACAGCGCCCATGGCTGTGCGTACTTGTGCATGAACGCTTGCAGGCTGGAGCCTGGGTCCGGCCTGATGTGAAGGAGCAAGAGGGGAACTGATCAGCTGGGATGTATCAAATACTCTGAAGAAGAAAGGGGTTGTGCAAGAGCTGAGGGTGGTGACGGCTGTTTGGGTTGCAGCCTTCTCTGATGCGCTGGGAGCTGCAGGGCATTTGTGCGGAAGAAGAATTCTCTTTGCCGGGTCCCTTCCAGCAGTAACATTTCAGTGTGACTTTGTCCAAGGACAAAGGATTTCCCTGGGGCTCCCAGCATACCACAGCTGCTTCCCCTCTGCCCCTGCCCTGGTTCTCTTTCTTCTGCTTGTTTAAGCTCTCAAGAAAAATATGCAAGGAGAAAGTGAGCTGCTGGCACTGGGCACACAGGAAACCCGGGGCTGCGATCCTGCACAGCACCTCTTGGGCATCATCAAATCCTAGAGCAGTGGGGCTGGAAGGGACCTCCACAGGTCACATCTAATCCAATCCTTGCCTGAGGCAGGATCATCCCTCTCCAAACAGTCCCATAGTCTAATCTGTAGTAAAACTACTGTCAGCCCTGGTGCAACACAAGACATAACAGCTGAACCTATCCTGGAAAAGCAGGGGGCCCATGGCAGCCAACACCCTGCTGCTAGAAAAGGTTATTAATGTACTCCACAGATTCCAGGTTGAGGCCATGCCCCTGCTGCAGAGGGATACCAACCCTCCCCCAGTCCTTACCAGTCTGACCAGGGGGTAAAATTCCTTCCTGACCCCAGATATGGTGATCGGTCTGACCCCGAGCAGAGGGGCAAGTCCTGGGGCAGGGTCTAAATAAACAAATTGGTGTTGTCCAGGGGAGTGGCTCTGGTGCAGAAAGGGCCAGCTCTGGCCTCCAGGCTGTCTGGTAAACCCATCACACACACACAAATAGCACTGTGGTGCCTCCAAGCAGAGACATGAGCGGGGCAGGGTTGGCTCCTCATGGAACCATCCAGCAGGTGACGTGAGCCTCTGTAGGGCTTGTCCTGATGCTCAGAGCATGGCCAGGTTATTCGATGCAGCCATGGGGCCATTTATTCTAGGAGCTTGAGCCAGCATCACTCTGGAAGTCCTTGCCGAGCTCAACCTAGGATCTGGGAGCAGCCAGGCACAGAGGGGCTGGTTTGCATCTGGGACTAGCTGCCCTGGCCCTGGAAGCGGGTTTGGCCATCTGCTATGGGCTGGTGCTGGCCCAAGAAGGGAGTGGCCCAGGCACCCTCACAGGCAGGCCTCACGCCATCTCTGCTGCTTCGCTTGCTTGTTTCTCTAGAGATGACTGAAGAGGAGCAATTTGCACTGGCCCTCAGGATGAGTGAGCAGGAAGCCAGGCAAGTGAACTGCCAGGAGGAGGAAGAGGAGGAGCTCTTGAGGAAGGCCATCGCTGAGAGCCTTCACGTAAGTGTGCTTCTCTGGAGAGGCTGACAAGGGTGCTTCAGGAGTGATGCTCCCGCAGGGGCCTCAGCACTGCACAGTGTGCCCAGAAACAGCGATTGCAGAGGCTCGCAGCCCACTGTGCTCTGTCTAGGGCAGGATCCCGGGGTGGCAGAGCATCCCTTGCCAGCGTCCTGGTCGGGGACTTTCTGTTCCAGATAAACGTGCCCCTGGAATCCCGGTCTTTTGTTTTGCAGAGCTGCCAACCATCATCCCCACCTGTGGAGGCCACTTCCCTGCCCACACCTGAATCGGGCACGCTGCCACATGGCGCTTCACTGCAGGATGACACAGAGTCTGCAGGTGCTTTGCCATCGTCCCCTGGCTCCCCTTCTGCTGAGCCCTGCTCCTCCTCACGGAGCCTGCAAGCGGATGGGAGCAAGCCCGCAGGCATTACCAGAAGCCCCCTAGTTGTGCTGACGAGGCTAAGCCAGGAGATCGTGGAGAGCTCGATAACATCCAGCATTGTTGTCTCCCCAGGGAAGAGCCAGGCTTCCCTGAGGGCAGACGAGCAGCCTGCCTCACTGGCAGGCAGCAACACCAGCAGTGTGGCACCCAGCTCCCCCAGCCAACGTCTGAGTCCCACCTTTGCCAGCTTCACTCCAGGCACCTGGCGGCTGATGCCTCGGAGACTGTTCCCAGCTTCGTGCAGCCCAGGGAAAGCCACTGAGAGGGCTCAGGATGTGCCTTCTCCTCCTGACGCTGGGGGGTCTGGGTCTCAGCGGAGCAGGACCTGTGCTCAGCATGGCCGCCCCAGGAAGAGCCAGGGATCAGGCAGTGCCCCATGTTCCCAGCAGCTTGGGGACATCAGGAAAGCCTCTGTGCCCACTGAGACAGGGGAGCAGAGTGAGGCACCCAGCCAGGTGGGCACGCATGGCCAGGCGGGCAAGGCGTGCCAGCTGGAGGAGGGCAAGGACACCGTGCACTATTACTGGGGGATCCCATTCTGCCCCAAGGGGGCTGACCCCAACCAGTACACGCAGGTCATCTTGTGCCAGCTGGAGGTGTACCAGAAGAGCCTGAAGCAGGCCCAGCGCCGGCTCCTGCACAAGAAGGAGTTCGGCGAGCCTGTGGTCCCTGGGTCTGCCCCCTCCAGCCCACCTGGCCCAGGGAAGGCGGAGGGAGTTGCCAGGGAGAATGGGGTTGAGGAGGCAGAAGATGGGGACATGGAAGGGAGGACTGAGCCCAGGGCTGGCGCCTGGCTTCTGCCCTCCCCTGGCCGTGGGCCTGGCGAGAATCCAGCGTGGAGCCCAGACGGGAAGAGTTCAGCGTCCGAGGAGGAGCCTACCACTAGCTACTGCCAGGTAACCATGGGTGGAGGGGAATGCTCTGCCTCGGGTGAGTCCAGCCCCTTTCTGGGGTCCCGGGTCAGGGCTGGTTCTGAATGTGGGGGGACTAAGAGAGATGGCTCAGCTGGTGCCCTGCAGCCCCTAGCTATTGTCCAGCATCCCACTCTGTGTCTTAGCTTCCTGCCCCTTGAGAGAACCGCAAGACCGAGGCTTTATGTGTCTGAGGTGGGTTGGGCATGGCACCCCACGCACGCATTGGAGGTGGGGACAGGGGCCTGCCTGGGGGACTGGCATTGGCCATGGCAGTAGAGAGCTGGTTGGCAGCCTGGGCTGCGGCATCAGGCGCCTCTTGGCAGCTGCACTTGTTTCCTCAGTCATGGTTCAGCCACGGCAGCATCCAAAGTGGTTCTCCAGAGCCAGCCACTGCCCTGGCTCGGGGCTCGTGTCAGTGCTGAGCCCGGTGGACGCTAGGTGTCAGCGTTCGCCTCCGCGGGGCTGTGGCTGGTGCAGGAGGCAGCTTTGTCACTGCTCCGCTCAGCAGATTGCCAGGCAGATGAAGTATTTATTACTGCTGTATTTTAGGTGTGTGTCAGCCTTTTCCAACCCTCATTTGTCATCGTGACTCCGTTCCTGGATCCGCATGTAACTTTATCTTCTCTCTGACTGGAGCCTCTGCGCTGTTGTTCCTGTTTGCGAGGGTATTTGATCATTTACCGGGTGTTACAGAGATACTTAACTTGTTTGCTGATATTTATGTTCTGCCTCATACCGGCGACCTGCGGCGCGTTGGCACATTCTGCGCTGAGCCGGCATGTGGGGCTGTGAGCTGCCTTCCAGGACTGCCTCTGGCTCAGCCCTGGCCTGAGCGCTGCCCAGCCTCACTGTCAGTGGTTGGGGCCATGAGCCTTTTGCTTCTCGTTCTCTTCTCCAGTAGATAGGGGTGTTTTGTTCATCTTGCAAGATGCTGGTGAGTGGAGAGCAGGTGGGCAGGGGGAGCAGAAAGGCTGGAAGCTGCAGCTTCCAGCAGTTGAGGGAGGAGTGGAGGTTTGGCTCAGGTGTTCGCACACCGGCCTGACACCTGTGATCTTGCCATGTGGGTACTGGGAAAGACAGGACAGACCAGGCCCTTCTGATATTAAATGCAGGGGAAAGCTGGAAATTGTTTATAACCTCCCATCCTGCAGCCCCCAGCCAAGGCCCCTGGGGCCTGTCTGCTACAGAGAATCAGCCGCACAGGGTGCATGGCTCACACTTTCCAGTCACCTTTGCTCTTCCTCACTGGGGAGCAGCAGCCCCTTGCTCCATCTCCCTTTGTGTTGCCTCATGCTGGGGCCGGGGGAGGCGACCTGTGGATGGTTCGGCCCCTTTACAGCTTGCCTATATCTTTTTTGTGCTCTTTTATGCTCTTTCGCTTCCAGGCTTTCCCCTGCCACCCCAGTGGTGTTGCTTCCCTGGCAGAAGCAATGGCCCAGCCCTTCTGCAGTCCATGCCAGGGCACTGAGCTAACTTACCCAGTCAGCTGCCAGCACCTTGCTGCCCACGGGAGCCCACTACTGCCACCGGGGTGGAGCCGGTCCAGTCCCAGCAGCGAGAGGAAGTATCAGGCCAAGCCAGCTGGCACAGGGACAGCCAGGAGGTGTCCCCCTGGCCATTGCTCTGCAGGGCTGGCAGAGGTGACCAAGGCTGCTGGATTCCCTCATCCCTTCCATGAGCTCTGTGGTAATGGAACAGGCAGTGCCAGCCCTGCTGCGGGGATGGGTCAGGGCATCCCATGGGTGTTCATGACACTGAGATTCCTGACTGCCTGTCCGCAGCCAGCAAGCACAGGTGCTTGGGATATCTGCCATATCTGCCATGCCCGGCTCTGGGCAGCAAGAGGCTGTTAGTTCACCTCTGGGTGGTTCATGCAGCATTGAGCAGTGGGAACACAGCGTGGAACAGCCAGTCCACCCCAAAGGGCGATGAGTTGGTGCCCTGAGCTAGGTTGTCTGGCACACTGCAGGGAGGCAGGGGTTTGGGGGTAGTGGGAACTGCATTGCTGACAGGAGCAGCTGTCCGGCAGGACTTGGGTTCTGGAGAGATCGAGAGAGTGAGATTAGGGTAGGGCTGTGTGCTGCAGATGCAAGAGGCTAGAGAGGGATTGGGACTGGGAGGGAGAAGACAGACCCTGCTCTGGGCACAGTGACTGTGGGGAAGGAGACAAAGTTTTGCCAGGCCACAGGCAGTCTGCTTTGGCCCTAGGTCAGCCTCAGATGTGCAGAGAGACCCAAAACATTGTCAGAGGGACAAAAACTCCTGGGAGTTGTGTCACTGTGGGAGACTAACGCCCAGAAATAGCTAAGAGAACAAGCACTACTAATAATAGTAGCACCCAGATATTCCTGGGTGTGCTAGCCAGCAGATTTCTTCACCAGCTTGTCATGGAACCGAGGAGAGGTGCTGCTATTTTAGACTGCACTTGGGAGGTAGCAAGGATATTGGAGAGCTCTGAGTGGGGAAAAGGATCTCACAGTGATGGTTGCAAGCTTGTCCAGGGGAGGTTCACCATGGGGGGAAGCTGGCAGTTTTGCAGCAAAGTCTTTGCTGTTGAAGGAGCAGGTGCTGGTCATTGAGGGACCTGGTCTGCCAAGTCAGCTGGACTGAGGCAAGGTCTGGAAATCAAACCTGCAGAAACTCCCTGGCACTTGTAGCCCAAGCAAGGTGCCTGGGCTTCCAGGGCAGGGCTGTAACCCCTGCTGAACAATTCACCAGCTCAGCACAGATTTTAGGAATAGGCCAAAAGTCTGCAGTGGGTGCTGGCTTGGTCAGCAGAGCCCCAGGCCTCCACCATCAGATGCATGGGGATAGCATGAGAAGCAAAGCTGTGTTGCACCTTGAGGGGAAGCAGGGACAGGTGGGGGCAGGTGAGGGGTGGGCAAGGACTGGGTGGAATCCGTATCTTCATTTTCATGGAGGATGATAAGCCGAGGGCAAAGGCAGGGCAGCTGTGCTGGGAATGAAGGTGCAGGAATGAAGGCAGAAGCAAAGCTCAGAGATCTCCTTACAGGTTGGGAGTGGAGGCCTTCACTGCAGATTCAGAAAGAGCTGACCCGCAAGGTTACTGGCTGGCCGCAGGTCCCTGTACCATATCTCTCGGCTGGGTGAGGGCTGTGGGACTGGAGGGGAGCCAGCGCTGTCATAGATTCATAGATGTAGGGTCGGAAGGGACCTCTACAGATCATTGCGTCCAACCCCCTGCCCTGGGCAGGGAAGAGTGCTGGGGTCAGATGACCCAGCCAGATGCCTATCCAGCCTTCTCTTAAAGACCCCCAAGGTAGGGGAGAGCTCCACCTCCCTGGGAAGCCCATTCCAAGTTTTGGCCACCCTTACCGTCGAGAATTTTTTCCTGATACCTAGCCTAAATCTGCTCTCTGTCAGTTTGTGACCATTGCTTCGTGTTACCCCAAGAGGTGCCCTGGTGAACAGAGCATAGATTTCATAGACATTAGGGCTGGAAAGGACCTCAAAGATCATTGTCCACCCCCCTGCCCCAGGGGCAGGAGTCAGCTAGGGTCAAAGGATCCCAGCAAGATAAGCATCCAAACGTTTCTTGAATGAGTCCAGAATAGGTGCCTGCATCACTTCTGGAGGGAGTCTATTCCAGGTGTCGGCATCTTGGGCCATAAAGAAATGCTTTCTTATGTCCAGCCTAAAATGGTCTTGTAGGAGTTTATGGCTGTTGGTCCTTGTTTTTCCTCTGGTTCCTTGCTGCGTCCCCCTAAGGAATTTGTAGGTGGCCACAAGATCACCTCTTAGCCTTCTCTTGCAGAGGCTAAAGAGGTCCAGGTCCCTCAGTTTCTCCTCATAGGGCTTGGCCTGCAAACCCTTAACCATACAAGTTGGGGGGCATCATGGGTCTCCTCTGGACCTTCTTGAGGTTGTCCACATCCTTCTTAAAGTACGGCGCCCAGAACTGGGCATAGTACTCCAACTGCAGTCTGACCAATGCCGCATAGAGGGGAAGTATCACCTCCTTGGTGCTGTTTGTCATGCATCTGATGATGCATGATAAAGTGCAGTTAGGTTTGCTGATGATTTCGTCACACTGACGACTCATATTCATCTTGGCGTCCACTATGACTCTGAGATCCCTTTCCGCTTCTGTGCTACTGAGAGGGTCATTCTCCAGCCAGTAGATTTGCTGGTCATTTCTATGCCTTAGGTGCAGCACTCTGCACTTGACTGTGTTGTACGGCATCCTGTTGTTTTCTGACCACTTATCCAACCTGTCCAGGTCTGCCTGCAATCGTTCCCTACCCTTCGGGGTGTGCACTTCACCCCACAATTTAGTATCGTCCTCAAACTTGGACAGAGTACATGTCACCCCCCATCCAAGGTGCTGATGAAGACATTGAAGAGTACAGGTCCAAGGACTGAGCCCTGCAGGACCCACTACCCACATCCTTCCAGGTCAATACTGATCCATCCACCACCACTCTCTGGGTGCAACCCCCAAGCCAATTTGCCACCCAACTGACTGTGTAAGCATCTAGGTCACAGCCTCTTCATTTATTTATGAGAATGGGATGAAGGTATCGAAGGCCTTCCTAAAATCTAAGAAAATGACATCCCCCTGTGTTAGTAAGGGCAGGCCTGTTGGCCTGGCCTCTGTAGCATGTCTTCAGGGCATGGTCTGAAGGGAGAAGATGAGGTGAATGGATAGCGGTGTGGTAAGGATTTCTGACACACTGACTGCCTTCCTTTTGAGAAATCAGCTGGTTCATGCAGGGAAGGAGCAGGTCTTTTCTTGCTGAGCTGCAGCCAAGTCTGATCTGGCACCGTGGGGGAGTGCTGGTTAAGCTGGGAAGCAGGGGTGGTGCCAGGGTGGTGGAGCAGAAAAGGAGATGCCAGCAGGAGGTGCGGAGAGGGGAGCATCTGCCTGGGGCAGGTACTGGTGGGGCCGACTGGGGCCTGGGCTTGAATTGTTATGAAACAGGAGGGTGTGAAGGGAAAGGAAAACAGTGCAGAGGCCTGGGCAGGGTGGGCACAAGCACGGCAGACTGGTCAGGAGCAAGCAAGGGCTGGAGACAAGCAGGTGTTTCCCCTGGAGTAGGGAGGGGCTAGGGGAGCCCAGGGGCTAGTCGATGGCCTGCCTGGAAGACCTGGGAAACAGAGCAGTGGTTGCCCTGGCACCTGCAGCCATGGGTCTGCACTTGTCAGCCTGAGGTCCCTTGTGCCTGCTGCACCTCAAGTTCAGTTCTCACATTTACATCCAGCGCTTCTCCCTTTGCAGGCCTCCCAGGTGCTGCCTGCAGAAGATGCCCCTGAAGATGGTGAGCCCATGCAGATCACGCAGAGGTGAGTGCAGCCGTTTGGGAGCATGGGGCCTGAGTGCACAGCTCTGCTCTGGTGGCCCGGATTCCCTCCACGCAGCCTCACCAAGAGGCTCAGAGGGTGCTGGAGGCCTGCAGTCACTGCTGCTGTGCATCACGGGAGGCAGAGATGCTAAGGGAGAGGGCATCTCTTACTGTAGAGCCCCCCAGAATGTGCAAGCGCCTGGCAGCAGGGTGTAGCCAGCTAGTGTGATCTGTAACTGCAAAGCCTACAGTCTGAGCTGGGCTGGGCTGAGCAGCAGGGCTGGAAGGGGGTAGTGAGATAAAGGTGAGTTACAGCCATGCCCCAGAGCAGTGGCACGTACGCTGCCCAGTGGACTGTTCTGTTACAAACATAGTTTAGTTTATACATGTACATACATGTACGCTAAATGTGTGTACATATATGTTGGGGGGCATCATGGGTCTGAAGAGTTGATGGCAGTTTGCCGTCCTGGAGATGGTGCCTCTTGTATGCCACAGGCAGAGTGAAGCTCTCCAGGAGTCCAGTCAGGGGCTAGCGAGGGCAGGATGAGGAACAAGTGTCTCCTCAGATTTGCTCCTGCTTCTGTTTTTGATGGGGGGCAGTTCGGGTGCGGACACTAGTGATTGCTCCCAAAGCCTCCCTGGAGGGCTCAGAAGCATTGCAAGCTAAGCAAACCCTCAGGGGTGACTGGGGGGAACACTGGTCTCTCTTGGGCTGGCTTTTTTAGGGCATCCGCAGTGTGAAATTATCAGGACCCAGTCACTTGGGGCCAACAGGGGCTGGGGTGGGAGATGCCCCTGTAAGGCTGATTCCAGACAGATCTGTGCCACGTGGTTACTGCTTGGGGCAGGGCCTGCCTAGAGTGTGATCGCCTCAAAATGCCGTTCTGTGCTCCCTCTGCAGCTGGGAGGCTTGGGGTGCCCCCGGAGCAGCAGGGACCTCTCACCTCGTGGTACCACTGTGGGGGACCAGGACACCTCCTGTGTCAGGGTCTAGCCATGGAGCGCTGCTACCAGAGTTGGGGACACACCTATAAGCTGAGCCCAGCATGCGGCCTCCTGATGGCCTGTGCATTGTCCCAAGGGGGTTAATTCTTAATACCAGGTGTCAGGCCTTCCCCAGGAGCTCAGTGGTGGAGCCAGATGCTTTTCTCATCAAGGCAGGGATTCGCCACCGTGACCTCTGATTCCACCACTGCAGTGAGATGGAGGTGGCCACAGCCTCCTCAGTTCTGTTCTCATAATTGTGGCTAGCGGGCTCCTGGCAGTTCACCGGCTCAATCTGGGGGTGATGCCTGGGCACTCCCCACTCGGTTGGGGTTTGTCAGAGGCAGGCCCTGAGGCAGCATTGTTCTGGGCTGCATTGGAGGGGGCTCTGCCTTCCAGGGCTAGGCTGCTCCCTCGGTCATGCTGTGTGCAGCCCCCAGTGGGCTGCAAGTGTGATCAGTGATTGTGCCTGGAAGGCAGTTGATGCAGCCGGCAAAGAGGTTTGACTTCAAATTGCTGAACTCGTTTTATAAGTGTCAGGACAGGTTGTTTTGGGCAAGGCCTTTTGAAGAAAGTCCCCCTGCTCCACATGGAGCAGAACGCACTCTGCTTGGACTCCCAACAAGCGCATGGAGATGGCTTGTTGAGAGAGCATTGCCACTTGGGGGTTCATATCAGACTGCAGGTATTTATCATAAATCAGCGGTGGCTGCTTCCTTCTCTCAGAGGCCTGCGCTGAAGTTGAATACATCTCATGTTTGCCGGTGTGGGGATTCGTGCTTTTCAAGTGTGCTCTTGCATACTTGATCAAACTAATCCAGGAGCTGGGTAGAGTGTGGCAGGCACCAGCATGGGTGCAGACATCTCCGGCAGCACCCTCCTGCCTCAGAAAGGCGCGGTGTTCTGCAGGGAGACAGGAAGTCAAAGCAGAGGAGCTGTATGTAGTTTAGATGCCATGTGGCAGGACTGCTGCACTCACGGTGGCCGGACTGTGCTGCGGGGAAGCTTTGTGTTGCATCGTGTCCCTGCTGCTAGAGAAAGCCGTGGGCAGTGATGAAAGGACGATGAGTGATGGGGGGGAAGAGGAGCTGGAGTATTGCACACACCTCTGTCTCATCTCCTGCTCAGAGCTCCTTGACGCAGGGTGGAAGCTGCTGCCTGCCGCTGCACACAGTGGGATCAAAGGCCTCCCTCCCTTCTGTCACATGACACTGTCATGGAGCCCTCCATCAAGGGCTTGGTGGAAGGCGAGCGCCTCTCAGTGCTTTTCTGGGCTTGCTGTTTCCACTCGATCTGTCTCTCTTCTCATGACCCTTCTGAGTGGTGGAGAGCAACTGCCTAGCGACGTGAGTCTGTCTCCGTGGCCTGGGTGGGTCAGGCAGGTTCACAGCATGGTGCTGATTTGGCCCAAGATTCACAGGGGCATTTGTGTTTTGACAGCATTTCGGCTTTGACTCCCCTTGGCAGTAAACGGAGCCCAGACATTGCCGCCGAAAGCCCTGCTGCAGAAGAGATCACCGTGTGCCCTGGTAAGAGCCGTCATGACACCTCCCAAGCTCTGTCCCGGGCAGGACCCATGCTCCAGGACCAGCCTGTATTGCTGGGTCTGGGAGACCCCTGCCCCTCCTCAGGATGTTGAGGCTTCACTTCTCTGGGTTCAGTGTCTATTTGCTGAGCAAAACAGGGTTTCTGTCCTGCTAAGCCCCATCACCACTAGCTGCGGGTGGTCGGTTTGCTCCCTCCTCATTAGGCAATAAGGCCCACGTGGGTTCTTGGGTAATGCAGCTGACAGCCCTGCTGCAGAGCTGGGAGCGTGGGGTGGAGGACGAGGAGCCTCATGCTGGGGCTGCAGCACTCTGCCCCACCCGCGCTCTCTTGCTCACATTGTCCAGGCTGCGCGGGCCCTGTCCTCGCCCCCATGCCGTGACTTTTAACCTCTCCCCTGCTCGGCAGCTGGGATACGTTGTCTGCTCACGTTCACGGAAAGTCTCGAACGTGTAGAAGCTGTGAAAACACTGCGAAGCAAACGTGCTGAGCTCCCCTGGCGAACAGGGTGCTGGCTGGGGGCTGCCAACCCGCACTGACGGGGCTTCCGTTGCAGAGACCCAGCCAAGTCCCTCTGAAGCGATCGAGCCGGTGAGCAAGGAGCTGTGTTCAGCCAGCAGAGATGCACCTGGGCAGGTGAGAGCCCCGCGAGATGGGTCAACTAGGTGTCCCCTCATTCCTCCGTGTCCTCAGGGGATGGCTGGGCCTCTGACCAGTCCGCTGCCTGATTAGTCCCTGGTTATGATGCTCCCAGACCCCTCACAGCCACGGTCTCTAGGACTGCGTGGGCCTGCACCTATCATAGGAGCTGCTACTGAGCCTGATCACTTTGCTGCTCAGGGCTGATGGGCAAGTGCCACTGCTGGTCAGCACCTCGGGGTGAGCCCTGGCTGGGGCTGACCTTTCTGGGCTGGAATCTGCTGAACTGGGCTCAGTCCATCTGTCTCGGAGGGCAGGAGGAGTGATGAGGCTGGGCTAGGCTGCTTGTTGGCAGTGCTTTAGCCTGGCACTTTTAGAGCAAGGGCCAGGGGAGAACAAGCAGAGCCTGAGTGCCTGCAGCAGCCATGGCCTTGAGCAGAGCAATGCAAACGTGGAGCCAGGTCTGCTTCCTCCCCTGTGTGCAATAAGAGTGGCTGCCCATGTTGCCATGTCTGGATTGCCACACTGATACTGCAATGCCCAGCTGCTGTCACAATAACGACATCTGAACGTGCTTCCTGATCCTGGATTGGCTCCTTGGGGCACTCATTTACAGCCGTATCCGGGGGGCAAGCACCACATGGGCAGGGACATGTGGGCCAGGGCCTCGCAGGTGCTTGACAAGAGCTTCGTTTGTGAGAACGCGGCCGGGCAGCTTATGCAGGGCACCGGGAGCTGCAGCGTCTCGTTGTCATGGGCCCCTTAACGAAGCCAGTTCCGCTCCGTGCCTTCCTGTTGCAGGTGCCTGCCAGCCCTGCACAATCAATTAGTCACTGCAGCAGGGAGCTGTAGCCGTTATTCTGCATGGAGCACTGCCGTCACGGCTGCATGGGCATGTTGCGCTGGGGCAGTAGGAGCTGTGAACCTAAACTCAGCCCCTGAGATTTGCAGACAGTGCCTGCGGGCTCTTAGGCTAATGTGGTTACACCCTGAGGGAAGGCTGTGCTGAGCCACGCAGGCAGCAGGCTCTGGTCCTGCTGGCAGGGTGCATACTCCTTGCGTGGTGGTCAGGGTAAGGCTATGAACGGCCTGGCTGGCCCGAACAGACCCCACTCAAAGCCAGAGCCCACAGACTTCAGCCCAGAAGCCACATTGCCATGAGCTGACCCAGCCCCTGGCTGCAGGCAAGCAGGGCATGCAGGGTTTCCCTCCTATGGCTGCACTGAGGCTCCGATCAGCCCCCATGATAGGCATCGTCATAGACCAGATCTCTGCCATAGCCCTGTGGCCAGCTGACCCCAGTCACAGCTTCCTAGATGGGCACTGTCACGAGGCTCCTCGTGTCACAAGGATCCTTGCAGGTGCCATCTCACTGGGTCATGGCTCCCTATGGGCTCCCTCTAGCTAGTTCATGTTTAAATGTTGCTGCTAATGGCACAGGAGAAATGCTCTTCCTCTACATGTGCAAGGAGAGATGCTCCTGGCAGGCTGACCCCTCCCTCAGCTTGGTCGGCCTGCTGCCTCGCAGGGACCTCAAAGCATGAAGGCGCAGTCTGGGTCACAGCAGTGTAGGTGCCTGGGAGCGTGGGTGAGGGCCACCACATGCCAGCAGAGTGGACTGGTAGCCCCCAACAGCAACAGCCCCTGTCATGTTCATAGATTCATAGATGTTTGGGTCAGAAGGGACCTCAACAGATCGTCGAGTCCGGCCCCCTGCCCTGGGCGGGAAACAGTGCTGGGGTCAGATGACCCCGGCCAGGTGCCTATCCAGCCTTCTCTTAAAGGCCCCCAAAGTAGGGGAGAGCAGCAAGGTTGGATGAACACCTTGCTGGAGTCGTTTGACCCCAGTACTCTTTTCTGCCTTGGCAGGGGGTCGGACTAGATGATCTACTCAGGTCCCTTCCAGCCCTAGAAACTATGAACTATGAAACCACCTCCCTTGGAAGCCCAGTCTGAATTCTGGCCACCCTTACTGTGAAGAATTTCTTTCTAATGTCCAACCTAAATCTGCTCTCTGTTGGTTTATAACTGTTGCTCCTTGTTACCTCAAGAGGCGCCCTGTTGAACAGCGCATCTCCAGTTCCTTGCTGCATCCCCTAACAAATTTGTAGGTGGCCACAAGATCACCTCTCAGCCTTTTCTTGTGGAGGCTAAAGAGGTCCAGGTCTCTCAGTCTCTCCTCGTAGGGCTTGGCCTGCAAACCCTTAACCATACGAGTTGCCTCCTCTGGACCCTCTTGAGGTTATCCACATCCTTCTTAAAGTACAGCGCCCAAAACTGGACACTGCTCCATATGCAATCTGACCAATGCCACATAGAGGGGAAGTATCACCTCCTTGAGTCTGTCTGTCATGCATCTGCTGATGTACGATGAAGTGCAGTTAGCTTTGCTGGCGATTTCATCACACTGATGACGCATGTTTGTTTTGGATCCACGATGACTCTGAGATCCCTTTCTGCTACTGTGCAGCTGAGAGGGTCACTTCCCAGGCAGGAGGTGTGCTGGATATTTTTACGCCCCAGGTGCAGCACTCTGCATTTGACCTTGTTGAACTGCTTCCCATTGTGTTCTGCCCACTTATCCAACCTGTCCAGGTCTGCCTGCAATCGTTCCCTACCCTTTGGGGTGTGCACTTCACCCCACAATTTAGTATCATCCACAGACTTGGACAGAGTACATGTCACACCCACATCCAAGTCACTGATGAAGATATTGAAGAGTACAGGTCCAAGGACCAAATCCTGTGTGATCCCACCACCCACATCCTTCCAGGTTGATACCGACCTGTCTACTACCACTCCCTGGGTGTGACCACTAAGCCAATTTGCCACCCACCAGACTGTATAATCATCTAAGTCACAGCCTCTTAATTTATTTATGAGAATGGGATGAGATACTGTATCAAAGACCTTGCTAAAGTCCAAGTAAACGACATCCACCTCTACTCCTGCGTCTAAGCGTTTTTTGACGTGGTCATAAAAAGAAACCGGATTAGTCAGGTAGGATCTACATGCTACGAATCCATGCTGATTGCCCTGCTGCATTATTTTTCCCGCTGGACTCACACAAATATGATCCTTCATAATTTTTTCAAAGATTTTTCCGAGGATGGAGGTGAGACTGACTGGCCTATAACTGCTCAGATCCTCCTTCCTCCCCTTCTCGAAAATAGGGACCACATTGGCCCTTTTTCCAGTCCTCCAGGACCTGACCCAAGTGCCACGAGCACTCAAACAGCCGTGCCAGTGGCTCTGCTATGACACCGGCCATTTCCTTCAGTACCCTCGGATGCAGCTCGCCTGGGCCTGCCGACTTGAACACATCCAGTCCATCCAAGTCACTCTGTGCCAAGTCAGCATCGACAGCTGGTGGGCTGGTGTCCCTCTGATGCCCCTCTAAGAGCCCCTTAGGAGAGTTATCCTGAGCCCTGTTCAGGAACACTGGGGCAAAAATCTCATCGAAGAGCTCAGCCTTGTCCCCTGGGTCTGTCACTAATTGCTCCTGCTTGTTCAGTAGGAGTCCTGTGCTGTCCTGCGCCTTCCTTTTATTCCCTACATACCTAAAAAAAAGACTTTTTGTTATCTTTAATTTCTTTTGCCAGCTTCAGCTCTGTATTTGCTTTGGCCTTTCTAACTGCCTCCCTGCACATGCAGGCCAAGTAGGTATACTCCTCCTTGGTAGCTTCCCCCTGCTTCCACCATCTGTATGCCTCCCTTTTTTGCCCTTAGGCTTCCCTGGATTTCTCTGTTTAGCCAAGGAAGTTTTTTGGCCCCTTCCCCACCCTTTCCCTCGCAATAGGATCATCTTCCTCTGTGCCTGAAGGATCACTTCCTTTAGGAACAGCCACCCTTCCTGGACTCTTGTCTCGCCAGTACTCCTGTCCTGCTGTGCGTCTGACTAGACTCCGAGCACACTGGAGTTAGCCTTCCTAAAGTCAACCGCTTCCACCCTACTAGTTATCTTTCCCACCCTACGCCATATGTTGAATTTGACTGATTGGTGGTCACTGTCCCCAGGGTGACCACAAATCTGCAGCTCCCCTACCAAGTCATTCCCCATAGCCAACACCAAGTCCAGTAAGGCATTCCCTGTAGTAGGACCGTATACCTCCTGCATTAGATGAAAGTCCTGCATGCAGGTTAAGAACCTACATGAATGCTTGGATTTGGCTGACTGCTCCTCCCAGCAGATGTCATGGGGGTAGTTTAGGTCCCCCATGACAACCATGTTCCTAGACCATACAGCCTCTGAGAGTTGCCTGTCTGCTCACTGGCCCTCCATCATCGTGGCTCTCCTTTCTGCCTCCCTTTTCCCTGGTAGAGATCCTGGGCTAGCACTGCAGCTGGTACGGGATACGGCTTGCTCAGGGCAGGCTCTGCGCTGCCTTCTGGCACTGCCCCATGAAGTCCCCAGCAGGCTCTTTCATGCTGTGCTCCTCAGGCAGGGAGGCTTTGCATTTCCCTGGGATGTAGTGCTCTCTAGGGTCCAGCTGCTCACCTTGCCCCCTGTGGTGCTTCCCCAAGTAGCTGATTCCTGAGGAAAATTGTGCTGGGACTGGGCAGGGAAGGGGAGCGCACACAGTGTTGGGGAAGGGCCATGGGGCCACCCGGCGCTGCATGGTTGTGAGGAGCACTGCAGCCCTGAGGCCTAGTGGGCTGAGCTCTTGTCCCTTTCCTCAGGCTGCTGGAGATGAAGATGTGGGTGGTATGTTGGAGAGCAGTCTTGCCATGGCTGCATGTGTGGCCTGCCCGCTGTGCGACCAGGGCTTCCCTGCCACGGAGATCGAGCTGCATGCCATGTATTGCAACGGCGCCACGGGAGAGGATGCTGATGAGGACCTCCCAGGTCTGCTGTGCGTGGGCTTCCAGGCCTCGGTTCTGTCTGTGCATGCACGCATGTGCACATGTGTGCCCTGGCTCTGCTTGTGTGTGTGCATGGGTGGACTGCAAAGCTCTTGGAGCCGTGGGCGTCCTTGCCTCCAAATTGCTGCCTGAGCACTGCGGGGAAGCCGCTGCCCTCTGCGCACATCATGGCCTGCGGTGATTATGAGAGCATACCCAGCTGTGTCTGTGTACAGGTGAGCAGCACGTCCTGCTCTCCCACTGCATGCACAGCAGGCTCCGCTGGCAGCTGGGGGCTGAAAAGTGCCAGGGGCTGCGCTCAGGGTGCAAGCAACAGAGCTCGCTGTACCCAGGACTGCAGCAGCAGTGCTGATCTTGTCACAAGCTCCCAGCCCCACAACAAAACATGCAGGGGGAGGCCTGTCTCTTCCGATGATGTCCAGTCAGGAAGAATCTCCCATAATGGGAACAAGTACAGGGTGCTGGGGACAGGCAGTGTGGGGCGGGAAGGAGCAGCCTGGCAGAGCATGCATGAGTCTGGTGTGGGAGGCAGTGAGCCTGCAATGTCCAGCCAGTGTTGCAGGCCTCTGAGCATGAGTGTGGGGCCAGGCACCCTTGCTACGGCCCTGCGAGGCATGCTCAGGGGACCTGTCAGCAACTTGTGCCAGGCCAGGCAGGAAGTCCCAGCTCCCCGGGGATCCAGAGCCTGGAGGAGGCCAGAGGAAGGATGGAGCAGGAGGAGAGTTTGTTGCAGTGTGGGTCTGACATTGCAAGGCAGCCTGGGGGGGTTGTAGCTCCCTAAACCAGGAGGTCAGAGGTGAAGGCTCCCCCTCCTCCCTATCTCCGGCTGTATGGCCCAGGCTTGCCACTGCTGGCTTGGGACCCCTCATGCCCAGCTGCGCTGCAGCAGTGCTCAGCCGCATGGCCTTGCTCTCCCCTGTGCTTGCCACACACGGCACAGCTGGGGTCTTCCCCAAGCAGCTGGCGCACTGGCCCTGTGCTCAGCGGGGTGTGCTGCGCCGGGCGTGCTTGCTGCTGTGGGAGACTAGAAGCCACAAGCACCTGAGCGCATGCAGGAGGTTGCGGTGCTGGAAGCTGAACGAGCTCACCAGTCGTTCTCCCTGTCCCTTCAGACACCAGCAGTCAGTGAGTCTGTGGGGGTTGCGGTGGCATGAGGCTGGCCCAGGGCAGGATGCGGAGAAGATGCCACCTTAAGGCCTGGCACTGAGTGTGGGAAGTGGCTGGGGCAGAGCCTGTCTGCTTCCCGAGGGACAGGAGCAGGCACCGCAGAGGCCTAGCTGAGCTCCCATGGCTGCCATGGGAGGGCTAGCAGGCCGCGCAGCCCAGCACCGGCAGGCAGGGAGGGAGGGTCCCAGAGCTGCGTGCCGTGCCGGGAGAGCGGCCTGTTGCTGTTGCACAGCTGGAGGAGGCGCCAGGCCTCAGGGTGCAGCTGTTGTGTGGGAGCCCATCTGAGACCCAGAGCAATCCTGTCCTGTGCCCTTGGGCCCTGGCCAGCTCTTCTCCCCGCAGCAGGGAGCTTGGCTTCCCCAGCTGAAATGCAGCCCTGCGCCACTGGCATCGGGAGCGTGTGGAGAGGACTGCGGCGGGAGCAGCCGAGCTGCGCACGTACCCAGCAGCCGCCTGCAGTCAGGCTGCAGAGCCTGCTCGGCCGTGCCGGGGAGCGCAGCACACTGGAGCCAGGCATCAGCATGCGAGTCAGGCAGATCCATCCATCCATCCACGTGCTGCCTGCCTGTCTCCAAGCTGCCCGGCACTGCCGGGAGCTTCCCTTGCATAGTTTGTGGGGCATCCACTGACCCCGGGACTTGAGGGTCTGTGCCTAGGGGTCTGTTGCAGGGTTAGGGTTGTGGTCCATGGCAGTAGCCTGTGCCCCCTCCCATTCCGGGGAGACCCACTGAGTGAGGCTTTCTGCTTGCGTTCCAGTGCTCACACGGCGGCAGAGAGACACCAAGAGCAGAGCGGTCCGGGGCATCCCAGCACCCAGGGACACTGACAAGTAAGTAGGTAGGCGGCTACCCTCGGCTCGTGTGGACACCCCTGTCCTGCCCCCAGCCATGGAGCTGGGCCTCCTGGGTGCCCGGGGCAGGGGGAAGCGGAGGCTGCCAGGCTCTTAGCTTCGCTGGGTTGCTTCCAGCCCTGCTCCAGGACTGTGTGCAGGCCAGTGGCATTTGCTGTGTGGTAGCTCTGGAGAGTGGCTGTTGGGTATGAACTGGGCCAGGCCCACAAGCATCTGGGAGGAGCCCAGAGCCCTGAAAGGAGGAGCCGGCTGGACGGGGAGCTGACAATATGGCAGCTGGAGGGATCGTCTTAATTCAATTAGACTTTTGGAAGAGCCGTGGCTTTGTTTAATCTCTTCCTCTCCAGCCCCTCCTCCTCCTCCCACCCACCCGGAGCTTGGAAGAGGAGCTGACAGTGAAATCTCTGCCATGGAAGCAATTTTGTTGTTGCAAACGGGATGGCAACATCGCTAATGGAATTAGGCTAATTATAGAGAGGACAGCTTCTATTTAGACACGTTATCTGGGTAATCGGCAATGACTGGAAAGGCACCGCAAGAAGAGCATGGCAGAGTGAGCATGGGGGGTCGAGGCAGAGGAAGCCATGCTCCCCCCGCTGGGCTCAGATGCTCTGTGGTTGACCCACTCCTGATGGCTGCAGGGTAGCCATGCTGGGGTGCCCCTTGTCCTCCTTGGAGGGGGCCCGGGAGGAGCTGTGGCCCTTTAGGTTCTCACTGCTCAGTCTGAGTTCAGTGCCAGCGTAAACAAGCCCTCGGCTTCCAGAGCCCAGAGACCCCTCTGCTCTGCTCTGCTCTGCTCTGCTCTGCGGTGGTGCCTGGTGAGTGGAGCTGGGTACGGTGCAGAGGGTTTGCTGCTCAGACAGGGTCTCCAGTGAGCCCATGCTCTGCTTCCACACCCTTGCTTTGCCTTGCAGGCAAAGTGCAGCTCCTTCAGCAGAGCCCCAGGGCCTGTTGCAACCACCTGGGACGGTGTTTCATGTCCAAGGAGAGCCTTGTCCATTAGAGTAGCCAGCTTCATTAGCATCCCATTCCATTGCTGCAGCTGCAAGGAGTGCCAGCAGTTCCTCCAGTGTGGTGATGGGTGCCAGGCGGGCAGTGCTTATGGCAGCTTGGGGGCAGGGCAGCATCTCAGGCCTGTGGTCAGCAGAGTCCTGACGCACCGCTCTTCCCTCGGGCTCAGCAGGAGCGAGAAGTGCTACCTCTGCAAGTCGCTGGTGCCGCGCAGGGAGTACGAGCGCCACGTGGACGGCTGCCTCCGGGCCGCGGAGGGAGCGCTAGGCACCAGGAGGCTGCGAAGCGCCAAGGTGAGCACAGGTTTCCCTGAGCAGTGCTCCCCACCAGCTGGGGACAGAGGGGTGTGCCTGTGGGTGCCTGCCCTCAGGATGTGTGCAGCAGGGCTGCCATCCTCTGCCCAGCCTTGGCCTGGCGGCTGCAGGGCATGGATTGCTGCAGCAGAGCATCCAGGGCCGGGTTGAGCCGTGACATTGGGGGTGGGTGAAGAGGAGTCAGCCAGGGTGACGTCACCTTGCCCTGGCATCCTGGGCCCGTGGGACATTGGCATTGCTGGATGCAAGGATCGGTGCCTTGGGCACACCCTCCACCCTTGACCTCAGGACTAGATGGAGGCCCTGTGGGCAAAAGCAGGACCTCTCGAAGGTCCAGCTGATGGTGCTGCACACCGGCCCCCAGAACCTCCGAGGGCCTTGTGAAGGAGCTGGTGTTGTAGTCTCCAGCCCCCCACGAAGAAGCTGCTCCCGGGAGGTCACGGCCGGCCTGTGGTCAGAGCCTGTGGGAGTGGCCCAGTGCTCCAGGCTTCCTGCCCTGCGACCCCCTTCCTGGGGGCACCTGTTGTGAGGGAACTACTTTCAGCTGCCTCGGCTGGGCCTGCCTGCCTTAGCCACCAAGGTCCGGCAGCAGCATGACGCTCTGCTCTCTCCTTTCTGCAGGATGACAGGCCCGAGGGCCGCCTCCTTGCCCTGCTGGAGCTCTCCGAGAGCAAGGCTGCAGGTGGGAATGCCTGGCCCTGCGAGGGGGACAGGGACGGGGACGGGGATGGGTCCTGGCCTCGGGGCCTGCCCTGTGGAGGGCTGGGTAGAGGCATGGCCTTGGCACCCCTTGGCTCTGTTTGCTTTGGCTTGTAGTCACTGGTGTGTTCCTGGCACCGTGTCTGGCTGCTGTGTCCCAGAGGCACTTGTCCCTGCAAAGCAGGGGGAAGCCAGGGGCGAGTCCTCCCCTCGCGCCCCTTGGCATGGGCTGTCCTAGCTGTGTCCTGCAGAGAGACAGGACCCCCGTGTTGGTCCAGTTCCCAAGCAAGATGGCAGGGCAGTGCGAGTGCTCCGGGATGCTGGAAGGACCCAAGACTGGTGTAACACCACCAGTGTCTCCTCCCGTGGCCCACCAGAGTGGCCTGCCCCTGCCCCTGCCCCTTGCAAACTGGCAGAGGGGCTGCTTGCTTGCTGCAGGGTAACAGGACTGTTCTGCCCCTAGCCCCCCACTGTGGCCCAGTGCCCAGCAGTGCCTGCCCAGCCCTATGCCAAGGCAGGCCCCCTTCACCCAAGTGTGCCCCCAGGGCTGAGGCTCTGCTTTGTGGTCTCATTGCAGGTGCTGCTATGGGGGTCACATCATCTGCAGGAGCAAGCCCAAGGTCAGTGGGAGCTCTCATAAACCAGGCATCCCCTCTCCTCACCCCCAGGCCCACATCCCGGTCCCTCTGGGGCACAGGGGCCATCAGGCTGGGGGGGAAATCACTGCCCTGTGGCCCTTCCCACACCCTTCTGCCACAGGATCCTGGAGCAGCCAGGGGCTCCCTGCGTCCAGTTCTAGCGGGGTGGTGGCAGCAGCCCTTGGCCAGGGCCTGCGGGCTCTGGGTTGTGCCGGGGGGGGGCTCTTCCAGGCAGTGCTGCATTCAGGCCTTGCTCTCTCCCCTAGGCACCTCCTGTCCAGGGCCCAGGATGATGCTGGGAACAGCTCAGGTGGCCGGTGCAGCCCTCCCCACGCGGCTCTGAGGGATTCCCCGGCCAAGGCCCTCATGTCCCTGGGTGAGGCCGCAGCCTGCCTGCTGGACCTGGAGGAGCCGGCGGGCACTCAGCCGGGCAGTGGCCTGCAGACCAAAGCTGCCCGGCGGAGGAAGAGGAAGTTCTGAGCCACGCTGCCGCAAGGACTCGGGCCCCCGCGCTCCGCCCCCTTTTATATGTTTTGTACGCTGGCGCGGCTGGGCGCGACACCCAGTCCCTCCCTGCCCCGCAGCTCCCTGCCCCCTTGCAGAGATGGAAATATATTTATGTATGTTTTTACAAGCTGGCCGTGGTGCCCTGCAGCCTGCGTGGGCGGGAGGGAGCAAGGGTGTGGGGGGAGGCACCATCATCCAGGCGCTGGGGGCTTGTCCCAGGCACTAGTCCAGCACCCAGCTGGCTGCTCGTGGAAGCTGTGGTACCTGCCTGCCGTGGTGCCCTTTGCCCTCACCGGGAAGCCGTGGTGGTGGGAGGGTTCCCACTCTGCTGCACGGTGCATGGGCATGTCTGCGCCAGCCACCCTGGCCCCGCAGCCAGCTCGGGACAGAGCAGCCCTGCCTGGTGGGGTGGCTTCACTTAGCGTGTCACCCCATGGGCCGGCCCCACAGTGGGTCAGGCCTGTGGCCGCATGGAGCCAGGCTGCTCACCAGCCAGCAAAGCCTCTTGGCAGCTGTGTCTACTGCCAGGTCTGCAAGGGCTCCAGCAGCATGGGAGGGTGGGAAGGTCCCATGGGTCCCTCAGGCCAGGCCCCTGCACTCTGCCTTTCGGCAGCATCACAACTCCATGCCCAGCCGGGCGCGAGGGAGAGCGCCAGGCCGTGCTCGGGAGGGTGTATGCCGGGGGACGGGATCCGATGCCGGGAGCCTCTCCCGTGGGACGCCGTCACAGCTGCAGCCGCATCGCTGCTCCCTGCCCCCTTCCGCTTCTCGGGGTCCTGCAGAGGTGGCACCGCCTGCCAGGGCTCCACGTGCCTGCCATTCGCGTCATTTGTCCACTGGGGCCCCGGACCCCACCCTGCCCCGCAGCCCTGGCTCTTGTGTCAGGGCTGGAGGAGCCCTGCGCCTGTGCCCTGGGCAGCAGGGGGGAGGCGGCGGCCCCAGTGCCGGCAGCAGAAGCTGAAAAGCCCCTTTGGCCTGGGAGACAGCGGTGGGGGGCCTCGCCTGCACGGCCCAGGTGGGGGCGATGAGGGCTGGGGGCAGTCGGGAGGTGGAGGGACGGGAAGGGCAGGGGCCACTGGCACAGCCAGTGCGTTTCCCGCCCCCGCCGGCCTCTTGAAGACTCAGCTCAAGCGTAGCGGCTGCTTAACCTGGCAGGGGAAATACCATGCATCTGTGTCCATGAAGGCAGTTCTCTTAAAGCGCGCCCGGGAGAACTGCTCTTCTGGCTGGTTCAGGACCTTGCTCCAAGAGCCTGATGCCTAAGGGCAAGCAAAACTCAGGCATCCGCACCCCAAGCCTCTGGACTTGGGCCTGCAAGTAGGATGCTCACAAGCTCACCGGGCAGACGGTGCCCAGGGCGGTGGTGGCACCTGAGGCTCTGTGGCACGGGGCCCGGTGGGACAAGAAGGCACTGAGCAGGCGGGGCTGCGTGGGGGACCCAGGTGTCCTGGCCCCGGCTTGGGTAGCTCCAGCCACGTGCTCTGTGGGTGCAGCCCTGCTCTGGCCCCCGGTCATGCCGGGGCCCCCAGTCTCGGGCGCTGGGGTGGCGCCTGGTGGAGTAGCTTGGAGCCCTGCTCTGCCCTGGGCTTGGTCTGGAGCCTGGCTACAGGGTGGGGCAAGTCTTGTGATATGCTTTCACTTTCTCTTGGAGTCAGAGTATCTGGTAGCCCCGGAGCTGACACAGAAGCCCCTGCTGCAGCCGGTGCCTGGTGTCCTTGGAGCAGACCACGCCGTGAGGTAGGCAGCGAGGTCGGGCTGGGCCCTGCCCAGGTGGGGGCTGCTGCTTGTGGGGCAGCTTCGCTCCGGCTTCACCCTTGCACCAGCCGTGCCAGGCACCTGCTAACCTGCAGGGCAGCCTGACCCGCAGCCACGGCATGGTCACCAGCACCAGTATGGGTGCCGTGAGCCCAGCCTGTCCCTGGGTGACCCCCGCGGAGGAGGGAAAGAATGGGAAACAGGACGCACCCCCCACACTCGGGGTGTCGGTAAAGGGAAGGGCTGCGAGCCACCCAGCTCCAGGGAGTGAGGACAAGGAAGAGGAAGTGGGGTCGGGGCCAGGTTCCCGGGACAGAGGCTGGCAGGAACAGGGCACCGTGCCCCCATGCAGCACCTGGCACTAGAGGGGCTCAGCATGGAGCCCGCTATGGCCCCCACTGCCTGCCCCCGGACCTGGCATCCAGGGAGGCCGTGGCATGGAGCCAGGAGCTGCCCCAGCATCACTTGGATGCAGGCCACGCACCGTGCATCTGCCGTTGGGGGGAGCCTTCCCACCACCCCCAGAACCGCCGTGGCCCCGGCAGACCCTGTGCTGGGGCCTGGCTGCTGCCCTGGGTGCAGCACGAGCCGGGCCACTTCATGGGCACAGCCATGAAAGCCCGGCCACGTCGCGTGCCCGGTGCCGGGAGAGAGCAGGCCCGTCTGCTCGTTAGCAGGGGGAGGGCTCATTAAGGGGGCTGGCTAATTAATGGCAGAGTTGTTGCTGAGCTAATTAAAATTAGAGCTCAAGTTGACAAGTGCTAATTGGAACTGAAGGCGAATGCAAATTGCCCTGGAAATAGCGGGCCCCTGCTGGGCTGTGCTGGCTGGGGTGGCCCCCGCCCTGGCACTGCGTGTCACTTGCCTGCACATGTGTGTGCCCCCCCCGCCCTCCCACCCAGTGCCAGCAGGGAGGCCACCCTGGTGCAGGGGCTGACAGGGGGGCTGAGCCAGGAGGGAGCAAGGGTTGCGGCTCCCCATCCCCATCGGGGTCAGCTGGTCCTGGGTCTGAGCAGCACATGCAACCACTCAGGATGGTAGTTGAGCTCGTTAAATAATTTGCAGGGCCTGGGCCGTGGGGTAGTACAGGGTACAGGGGGAAGGGGCAGGTGGGCGGGTGTGGGACAGCTGCGTGACCAAGCACATAGGGGTGTGTAGGCAGCCAGGCGGGCGTGTGCAACCTGCCACGTATGGGCATGGGGAATGGGCAGCGGGTGATGTTGGTAGCCGTGGGCAGGCGGGTGGGGTGTGTGCGCATGCACTTGTACGTGCATTTGCTCCTGCAGTGTCACACAATGGCACGAACCGGCAGTACATTTCAAAGAAGCCAGGAAGTTTGTCACCAGCGGGTCAGTCAGGGTGGAGCTGCTCCCAGCCACGGCGGGAGCTGAGAGCGCAGCCAGAGTCGCACGGGGTTGGACACTGCTGGGAGGAAAGGGGCATTGGGAGCTGCTGAGCAGGGCGCGAGGGGCACGGCCTCTGCATCAGAGCCCTGGACCCTCAGTGCTGGAGGCTGCGAGAGAGAGAGGAGCAGGGGCAAAAGACCAAGTGACTCTCCCTTCAGCCTCCGCTCTCTGTCAGCGGTGTGACGCGGGGTTTTTAGGTTATGAGTGTTTCCAAGCCTTGGTCCAGATCCTCTCAGATCTCCCCCGCCCTGGGCTTTGTGCCTCTCGGATTTCCTAGGCAGCAGCACTGGGCAGGACCCTTCCCTAGGCAGTGCTGACACTGGGCACCACGGACCTAGGCACTGACCCAGCCCATGGCAGATGTGTGTGTGCACATGTGTGCAGGGTCCGTGTGTAGGTATGTGTGCCTATGTGTGCGAGGACGTGCATGTGCATGGGCCTGCCTTCCTCGGGGGCTGCGTGTCACCAGTCTGTGGCAGTAGAGCCAACCACAGAGCAGTGCAGGACAGAGGACTGCAGGAAGGGGAGGAGGAAGCGTGTGTTTGCACAAGACTGACCGGACAGCTGCTTCCTCTTTTCTAAGCAGCTGCAGCTGTTTCCCCGAAAGGGATGTGGCCTGGGGCAGGGAGCTGTGCGGGAGGGAGTGGGATGCTCAGTACGTGCCTGGGATGCCAGGGCACGTTCTTCTGTTCATGGTGTCATGGACCTTGCTCTCCCTGTGGGGCTGCTCAGTGTGAGCGTCCGGGGGTGGGGTTTCAGGTGCAGGTGCGGTGTGCATGTGTGTCAGTGCGTGCGTGTGCGTGTGCGCGCAGGGGTATGTGATCTGATCGCTGCCCAGACCATCAAGTGTAGTGCCTGTCCTTAACCTGGCAGGGGAAATACCGTGCATCTGTGTCCACAAAGGCAGTTTTCCTAAAGCGCATCCGGGGAGAGCTGCAATTCTGGCTGGTTCAGGACCCGCCGAGGCGCAGCGGCTTTAAGCCCAGTTTATGGAAATGGGAGTCTCCTCCCTGGCTTGCTCTGAGGGCCTTAGGGCTGAGGGCAAGCAACATTCAGGGGCATCCAAACCCCAAGCCTGTGGGCTTGGGGCTGCACGTAGGATGTGTGCCAAAGGATTTGGAAACATCTGAAGCCCCAGGTGCGGGTGGAGGATGTTTGCTGGTAGTGGGACCCCTTACGGTTCTGGACTGCCTCTCAGATTTGGAATCTGATTTGGCTGGGAAAACGAATACATTTAATTAATAAAAAAGTGTTGCTTCTACTTCTTGGTCCCTCCGATCAAGTGCAGTCACTGCGCTGTCTGGTCCCAGGCTAAGATCACCTCGAATGGCGTTATGTGGTGGAGGATAGGAGCCTGCCGAGCGCGCTGCGGACAGCCCCCTGCGAGCGGCTCCTGCTGCCTCCCAACACAAGGATCTTGGCTACAGCTGCTTTATGGCGATGGGGGTTTCTCCCCAGCTTGCTCCTTTGGCCTGTGGGCTCAGGGCAAGCAAGACTTGGGGGCAACAAACCCCAAAGCCTCCGGGCGTGGGGCCCGCACGTGGGACGCTGCCGTGGACGTGGGAGGATCTGAAGCCACCGGCTGAAGAGTCCAGGAGGGGGGCGATGTGCAGGCAGCCCAGACTGGACCCATCGGGCTCTGACCCAGTGATGGGCTTCGGAGCTGACTTGGCCCCAGTTGTTGTAAAAAACAACTCAAAAGTGCTGCTCTGCCAGGCGGTGCCGCCAGCACCGCCCAGATGATTGCTGTGTAGGCACCCCTGCCTAATTGCACCCCCAGTCCTGGCCTGTGCATGTGGGCAGGAACCAGGGGTCAGATCCAGCTGGGGCCTGGTGCTCAGCACTGCCAGGGCCTGCGCAGGGCTGCGCCACAGCAGCTATTGCACCCGATGAGCTGTGAGGCCTGTGTGGCCCCATGCCCCCTGTCCGCAGCCGGGGTGGCAGCAGTGGGGCGGAGGCCCCGAGCTGCTCCCCAGGTCCCCGGTGCAGGGCTCACCCGCGCTCCCTCCCACAGACCCGATGAGCTCGCGCCAGGATGAGCCCGTGCCGCAGGAGCCGCACAAGGAAGCCGGGAGCCCTGCGTGCCCTGCCCAGTGGGTGGGCGCTGCTGGCACCGCCCAGGACCCACAGAGCCGGAGCCGTCATGTCACCGAGGTGGTGAGTACAGGGCCTGTCAGGCACCCTAGGACCCTGCCAGCTACGTGCCTGGGCCCTGCCAGGCTCCCCCAGCCCGTCGGGGCTCCCGGGGGCTCCCAGCTCTGCTCCCTGCCTGACCCGCGCTGCCCCCAGGTGCAGCGAGTCCTGCAGCCGCTGAGCCTGTCCCTGCAGCAGCTGAGCCGTGTGCAGCACCACATGCTGGCAGCTATGGAGGCCGGGCTGAGGCTTCGGAAAGGTGCCCACACTGTGCCTATGCTGCCCACTTACGTGCGCTCCACGCCTGACGGCACTGGTGAGTCGTGGCCCCCAGCCCCCTCCAGACAACTGCGCTGGCGCACGGCACCCATCGGATCTGGGCCGCTGCGGGCAGGCGGCAGGGCTGTGCCCCTCATCCCAGCTCCTGGGGGCAGCAGGGCAGGGGCAGCCACCTCCCAGGCTGGCTTTGATGCTGTGGCCCCTTCTCCACAGAACGAGGCAGCTTCCTGGTGCTGGAGCTGCGTGAGCGTGACCTGCGGGTCCTGCGGGCAGAGCTGGGCGGGAGCCAGGAGGCACAACTGAAGGATCGGATCTTCGCTGTGCCACAGGACCTCCGCGAGGGCAAAGGGGAGAAGGTAAGTGGGTGCAGGGGGTGGGGGGCAACCCCCTGCCACTGGGATGGGGCAGGGTGGAGCAGCCGTGGCTGACTGGGGCCGTGCCTCCATCCTTCCCTGCCAGCTCTTTGACTTCATGGCGAAGAGCCTGTGCCAGTTCCTGGACGATCTCCACATCCCAGCCACGAGCCACCAGCTGGGCTTCTGCTTCCCCTTCACTTGCATCACGACAGGGCTGGAGACGGTGAGCACGGTGCCGTGGGCCCGGCGGCTGCCCTGCATGGGCTGGGGGCGTTTCCCAGCTCTCGCGGCAGGCCGGCCGCTGCGGCCCCTGATTCTCCTGTGCTGCTGTCCCTGCAGAGCAAGCTGCAGTCCTGGTCCAAGGGCTACAGCTGTAGCGGCGTGGTGGGGAGAGACGTGGGGCAGCTGCTGCAAGCGGCCATCCAGAGGCAGGCGGTGAGGAGCACGGGGGCCGGGCTCAGCGGGGGCATGGGAGGCTGGGGGCGCTGCTGACCATGCTCTCTGCTCCACCAGTCCCACGACATCAATGTCATGGTCGTGGTGAACGACACTGTGGCCACCATGATGGGCTGCAGACTGGGGACGAAACCCTGCGAGGTCGGCCTCATCGTAGGTGAGTGGTGCCAGCGGCACGTGGGGGTTCAGTGGGGGGGGGGTCTCCTGGCACGGTGCTGCCGTCACATCTGCCTCGCTGTGGCCCTGTGCTGTGCAGGTGCCGGCACCAACAGCTGCTTCATGGAGGAGGCGCGGTACGTGGAGAGCCTGGACGACAATGAGGGGCGGATGTGCGTGAACACGGAGTGGGGCACCTTTGGGGACACCGGGGCCATGGCCGACATCTTGACCACGTACGATGAACATGTGGACGCAGGGAGCCTGAACAAGGGGAAGCACAGGTGGGTGCAGGGCCCTGCGGGGTGGGGGAGGCGGTAGAGCTGTGGGCAGGTCAGGACTCGGTACTGGGGTGGGTGGATGTCCCCTGGGCACGGCCTGGGGTCTGCGGGGCCAGCACCCTGTGCAGGAAGCGGACCTGCAGGGTGTCAAGCAGAGAGCCTGGGTGGGCAAGGTGCTGAGCTGGTGCCACTGCCTCAGCCCCCCTCCCCCCCGCAGGTTTGAGAAGCTGATCGGCAGCCTGTACCTGGGCGAGATCGCCCGGCTCCTGCTGGTGCAGCTGGCCCAAGACAAGGCTCTGCACGCCGGCGGCACCACCCCGCAGCTTCGCACCCAGGGCATGGTGACGGCTCTGGAAGTCCTGAACATCTCAGAGTGAGTGGGGGCTGTGCCCCGCCAGCCTGCCTGGCCTCAGCAGGGGGGTCTGTGCCCCGTGCCCCGTGCCCGCCTGAGGCCCATGCTCTCTCCACTGCAGGGACCAGGGCGGGCTGGCCGCAGCCCAGTGCCTGCTGCAGAAGCTGGGGCTGCAGCCGAGTGACCCGGACTGCTTCACTGTGCAGCAGGTGTGCCTGGCCGTGGTCACGCGTGCCGCCTGCCTCTGTGCCACCAGCCTGGCCGCCATGCTCACCCACATGCGCAAGAACCGGGAGCTGCCACAGCTGGACGTCTGCGTGGGCGTGGACGGGGACACCTTCCAGGCACGCAGGTGAGGCCCGGCTTCGCTAGGACTGTGGCTGTGGGTGGGCGGGGGGCAGCGGTGGAGGGTTCAGCCACGTCCTGGTGCCTGGTGGGGGCATGCAGCTCATGCCACAGGCGTGAGGGGGCTGAGGACACTGGGGGGCTGCACCGGAGCTGGGCCCAGCCCGCGGCTTTCTTCCGTCCCAGGTTCCGCCAGACGCTGCTGGAGATGACCAAGAAGCTGGCTCCCGAGTGCACGGCCACCCTGGTGTCGGCTGTGGATGACAGCAGAGCCCAGGGGGTGGCCGTGGTAGCCGCAGTGGCCCTGCGCCTAGAGGCCCAGCGTCGCGAGGTCGACCAGCTCCTGCAACCACTGCGCCTCGCCCCCCGCGCCCGGCAGCAGGTCCAGGCCCTGCTGCAGTGTGAGATGGAGCGGGGGCTGCGGCAGGAGACGCATGCCCAGGCCTCCACCCGCATGCTGCCCACCTACGTCCGCGCCACCCCCGACGGCTCCGGTGAGGGGTGGGCGGGGCGTGCTGCGGCTCTGGGCCGTAGATCGGAAGAGGTGGGGCGGCTGGGGCTGGGAGGGGGGCACGAAGCCCCCGCCCTGTGCTGACCCGTGCCCCTTGCAGAGCGCGGCGACTTCCTGGCGCTGGACCTGGGCGGCACCAACTTCCGGGTGCTGCTGGTGAAGCTGCGCAGCAGGGAGGCCGGCGGCATCTGCATGGTCAGCGAGATCTACTCCATCCCGCCCGAGGTGGCCCAGGGCCCCGGCTCCCAGGTACTGGCACGTGCCCGCCTGCCGGCCCTGGGACCCCTTGCCAGGGCAGCGCCAGCCCCAGCCCCAGCTCAGTGCCTGCATGTGCCAAGAAGGGCAGGGAGTGGGGGAGCCTGTGCAGCTTGGAGGGGCCCCGCACAGACTGGGGGGCTGCATGGGGGCTGGAGCACGTCTGCCCCCTCAGCTCCTACCCTGCTCCCCACAGCTCTTTGACCACATCGTGGAGTGCATCGTGGACTTCCAGACCAAGCAGGGTCTGTGGGGCCGGACCCTGCCCCTCGGCTTCACCTTCTCCTTCCCCTGCCAGCAAAAGAGCCTGGACCAGGTGTGGGGCTGCCCAGATGCTCTCCTGGGTGAGGCGTGGGGGGGCCGTGCCTGGTGTGACCCCCTGCCCTGGTGCCACTGTGGTGCCTGCCTGGGCCTGCCGTTAGCAGAGCCACCGTGGTGTTAAGTCTGCAACCTAATGACCCCCCCAGGGCATCCTGCTGAACTGGACAAAAGGCTTCACGGCCTCGGGCTGCGAGGGGAAGGACGTGGTGGAGCTGCTGCGAGAGGCCGTGCGGCGCAAAAACGTACGGGGCCAGGCGCTGTCCTGGGGGCTGGGCAGGGGGCTGGCGCTGTGCCCACGTCCGCTGGGAGCAGGTGGGCGCTGGGCTGGGCTCCCGCCAGGTTCCCTGGAGGAAGAAGCGATTTCCCGGGAGATGTCGGTGGGCCTGGCGACGGTTGCTGTGGTGATGGGGAATTGTGTTGCCTAGTAACCCCGCGCTTTCTTCCCAGCAATTTGATCTGGATGTGGTTGCCATAGTGAACGACACCGTGGGAACCATGATGTCGTGTGGCTACGACGACCCCAACTGCGAGGTCGGCCTCATCGTGGGTAAGGAGCAGGGCTGGGGAGGGGGCTGCGGCATGGTCCAGCCCACGGTCCGTGGCCCCGGGGTGGGGCCGGGCGCAGTAAAGCCCGGCTTGTCCGGTCCAGCCCAGCCCCTCGCACAGGAGCTGCCGTGGCCTGGGCTGCAGTCGTCCCCTCTGCACCACGGGGGTCAAATCCCCTCCTGCCCCAGCCTGAGCACAGGGACAGGACCCTCCAGCTTGGGCCCTGCAGGGGTGCCAGCAAGGGGCATTGGCAGAGCCCAGAGCCCACCCCAGCCTGGGCTGCAGCAGCACCTGGTGCTATTGAAGCAGGCAAAGAAACCCACCCCCGAGACACAGCAACAGGAAGGGAAAACTTCCTGCCCGGCCTCCAGCTAAGCCTGGGACCCAACAGGGCCCTCTGCTCCGCTCCGCCACCAGCTGCACGCAGCCCCTTGTGCCCCCCAGCACCCTGCCCTGTCTGGAGCCCCTGCACGCACGGATCCTGACCCCTCCAACCCTGCCATAGCCAAGCCCCTGCAGCGCCGTCCAGCTGCTGGGCTCGGTCCCCTCCACCCCCCAGCCGTGGGAGACCGGGGCTCCCTCCCACTTCCCCCCTTGCATGCTAGACCTGGCTGGCCCACACCAGGTCCAGTGGCTGGGCAGGCGCCTGACCCCATGGTGCCCCCCAGGCACAGGGACCAACGCCTGCTACATGGAGGAGCTGCGCAACGTGGAGGCGGTGCCGGGGGCCGAGGGCCGCATGTGCATCAACATGGAGTGGGGGGCGTTCGGTGACAACGGCTGCCTGGACGAGTTCTTCACGCACTTTGATGCCCAAGTGGACCGGGTGTCTCTCAACCCCGGGAAGCAACGGTGAGTGGGGCAGGGCTGGCGGCTGGAGGAGCGGGGCTGGGAGCCAGGACGAGGGGCTCTAGCCAGCCCCTGTGACTGCCCTGATGCTGGGTACCCCGCCCCCCCCGCCGGCAGGTTTGAGAAGCTGATCAGTGGCATGTACTTGGGCGAGATCGTGCGGATGGTGCTGGTGGAGCTCGTGGAGAAGGAGCTGCTCTTCCAGGGCCGGCCGTGCCCAGCGCTGCAGACCCCGGGCATCTTCCCCACCAAGTTCCTGTCCACCATTGAGAGGTCGGTGCGGGCTGGGGTGGGCTCTGGCCTCCTGCTGCCAGCCCAGGGCTGTGGTGGCCACGGTCTGGGGGGTGGGACGCTGCAACCGTGCTAACCAGGCCCCGGGTCCTCCCCAGCGACGGGCTGGCCCTGCGGCAGGCGAGCGCCGTGCTGCAGAACTTGGGGCTGGCGGCGAGCGTGGAGGACGCGCTGCTGGTGCGGAAGGTGTGCCAGGTCGTGTCCTTGCGTGCCGGCCAGCTCTGTGGAGCCGCCCTGGCTGCCGTGGCAGAGAAGATCCGGGACAACCGTGGCCTGGCCCAGCTGGCCGTGACCGTGGGAGTGGACGGGACCCTCTACAAGCTGCACCCCCAGTGAGTGGGGCTGGAGGCAAAGCGGGTTGGGGAGGGGGCTGCACCCCTCGGCAGGGGCTCACCCCTCTGCCCCCGCAGCTTCTCGCAGCATGTGCAGCAGACGGTGAAGGAGCTGGCGCCGCGCTGCACCGTCACCTTCCTGCAGTCGGAAGACGGGTCCGGGAAGGGCGCCGCGCTCGTCGCTGCTGTTGCCTGTCGCATCGCCCAGAGCCGCGCAGCACCAGCAACTGGCCAGTAGCCCCCGGGCACGCGGCGTGGGCCCGGCCGCAAGGACTGGGCAGCGAGACAGCAGGGGTGTGGGAGGCTCTGGGACGCCCCACCGTGGGCCTCCAATAAATTCGAAGCCTCCTGCCGAGAAACGCTCCAGGACCCAGTCCCTGCCGGGTGCTTGTGCGGGGCGGTGCAGCTCCATCTCCCCTCCAAGGGACCCAGGCAAGGCTGGCACGCCGAGATAGCAATATATATCCAATTTATTTACAGTCCTGTCCGGCAGCGCCCCAGCCCGCCCCTGCCCCTCCCTGCAGCGCTATGTACATAAGGCCAAGTGTAAATACTTGAATGCACTTGAATACAGAATTAAAAAACGGTCTTTACACGACACGGCTGGGGCCCGCGGCGCCCAGGCCACACGGACACAGCACGCACGGCACCGCACGCACGACGCACCACGCCGCGGCACACACCGGCCCCGGCCGCCCGGGTCCCTGCTCGCCCCAACCCCCCCGCTCCTCGCTGCTTCTGAGCTCTGCGCCGCCGGGGAGACTTGGGCGCTGGGCTTGGGCTCCAGGGTCCCCAGGGCTGGGGCCGGGCAGGAAGGGCCCAGACGGGGACAGAGCTAGTGGCTTCGGGGCAGCCCCCTCCCCGGCTGGCGCGTGTGCCGGGCCGACCCGCGCCGGGGAAGGGGCTGTACAGCGCCCGCACTCAGCACTCGGCCTCCGACACGGCAAAGAGGCTGCTGTCCTGCTTGCCCACCTCGGTCACCGCGGCTGCCAGCTGCGCCAGGTTGCCGCTGGGGAAGTGCCGCGCCTCCCACAGGTTCAGGATCATGGCCGTGGGGCTGGGCTTCAAGGCGAAGAAGCTGAGATGGCTGCAGGGAGAGCGGGGTCAGCAAGGCTGGGGCGCAGGATGCAGCCCGCTCCCCCCTGGGGCCGTGTCCGGGGTCCCATGCTCAAGGAGGGCTGCAGGAACCCCCACTCCACGGTGCAGGGCTGGGCAGGGTGGGGGTCCCTGGGCTGGCAGCCCCCGCTGCCTCCTACCTGTCTAGGTTGAGTTTCTGGGCCAGGGTCCGCCAGTCGGCTCCGCGGGCGCAGGGGGCATCCAGGCTGCTGATGATCTTCTGGCGGATGAGGAAGGGGATCTTGAAGGCACTGGGACCCACCAGGGCTGCGGGGCCGGCCTCGCCGTCAGGTGCCAGCCAGTCTGAGAACCTCGTGTCCTGCAAGAGATGGCGCCGGCGGGGTTACAGGAGGCAGCGCACAGGTCCTGGGGGCAGCGGGGCTGCTCCGGGTGCCAGCCGGGCGCACCCAAAGCCTGCCAGGCTGTGCCCGGATCAGCCGGGTCTCGGGGCTCCCGGCGCCCTGAGCAGGCCGTGGCAGGCAGTGGGCAGGCGCATTGCAGCTGGGGCCCGCCCAGCGGCCTCAGCACCGAGCATGGGGCACGGACCCTCTTTGCCACCAGCCCCAGGGGCCTTCAGCGCCCCCTCCTCAGCCAGGACTGCCCGGGGCCGCCTTGTCGCAGGGGCCCCAGAGCCGGGGGCTGGCGGGAGCAGCCACGGTTGTGTCTAGTTCAGCCCCTGCCTGAGGCAGGATCCGCCCTGTGCAAACCAGCCCCGGCCAACCCGCAGCTAAGCTCTGTAAAGCTGCAGTCAGTCCTGACGCATGCCGGACTTTACACCGGGACCTGCCACGGGTAAAACAGCAGCCAGCGTCCTGCTGCTGCACAGGATGTTGTATGCAGCGCAGAGCCCGGGCGGAGGCCACATCCCCACTGTGGAGGAAGGCAACCTGCCCAGTCTGGACCAGTCTGAGCTGGGGTAAAAACTCCCCCCTGATGCCCAGGTGGTGCCAGTCTGAGCGCGGGGACGAGACCCTCCAGCCAGGACCCTGCGGGGTTGGTGCCAGCAGCATTGGCGCAGCATGTGCCCGTGCCTCTGGGGGAAGCTTAAATACACCCCGAGGCATAAAGGGGGCAACCAGCACGGTGCAGAAACCTGGGAATCCCTATGCTAGAAAATGGGCATCGCTCTGTCTGGACCATCCCAGTGCCTGTCCAGCCTCTCCTTGAATGGCTCCAGTGTAGACAGTCCCCACCGTCCCTGCATCTCTTCCCCAGTCTCCCTGCTCTGACACCAAAGCGTGTTTCCTGAAATCCAACCTAAACCTCCTTGGCTGCAACTTCAAGCCATGTGTCCATGTAAGCTGCAGCGAGAGAGAGCAGGCGCTTCCCTCAGAGTCAGACAAGGAAGGTTGAAGGGACCCTGGGAGGTCGCATCTAGTCCAACCCCCTGCTCCACGCAGGCCCAGGCCCAGCTACATCATCCCAGCCAAGGCTTTGTCTACCCGGGTCTTCAAAACCTCCAAGGATGGAGACTGCACCGCCTCTCTGGGTACCTGCTCCAGCGCTTCACCACCCTCCTCATTCCTAACCTCAGCTTCCCTCGCTGCAGCTTGAGCCCATTGCTCCTTGTCCAGTCATCTGCCCCCACTGAGACCAGCCCAGCTCCATCCTCTTTGCAGCCCCCCGGCAGGGAGGTGGAGGCTGCTGTTCAATCCCCCTCGGTCTTCCCTTCTCCAGACTCAATCAGCCCAGGTCCCTCAGTCTCTCCTCACCAGTCCTGTCCCCCAGCCCCACAACCATCTTCGCTGCCCTCCACTGGGCTCTCTCCAGTGTGTCCACATCCTTTCTGCAGTGTCTGTGTGTGGAGGGGGGGAGGGGGGGGCACAACTGGACACCGAACTCCAGATGTCGTCTCCCCAGTGCCAAATAGAGGGGAATAATCACCTCTCTGTCCACTGGCAATGCTCCTACCAATGCAGCCCAGGATGCCGGTCGCCTTCGTGGCACTGAGGGCACACTGCCGGCTCCTGTCCAGCTCCTTGTCCCCTGTCCCCCCAGGTCCTTGTCTGCAGAGCTGCTGCCCAGCCCGTCACCCCCGCCTGCACCGGTGCAGGGGGTTGCTCCCTCCCCAGTGCAGGACTTTGCACTTGTCCTTGTTGAACCTCATGAAATTTCTTTTGGCCCAATCCTCCAAAGTGTTCAGGTCTCTCTGAATCCTAGCCCTACCTCCAACGTATCTATGACTCCCCCCACCTTGGTGTCACCTTCATACTTGCTGAGGGTGCGCATGTCTGCCATCTTCCAGGTCATTGATGAAGACACTGAACAAAACCGGCCCCAGGACCGACCCCTGGGACACTCCACTTGGTACCAGCTGCCAACTAGACATCAAGCCATGGAGTACTACCCCATGATCCCGATGCTCCAGCTGGTTTTCTATCCACCTTGCTGTCCGCTCATGCAGCCTGGACGTCCCTAGCTCTTCTTCCTGACAGCACTTTGGGTATTGCCCTCGCCCCTCCCCCGGCTCCCTGCCCCGCACCTTGGCAATGTTGAGGTTGATGGTGAAGCTCTGCCCGTCGCCTTCCACCTGCCAGATCCAGATCTTGCAGGCCAGCTCGCAGGTGCTGGGGCTGAGGCGCTCCAGCGTGAAGGTGCAGTGCAGGTAGGGCTGCAGCCCGCTCCAGATGTGGTAGAAGGGGATCTCCTGCGGGCAGGGGGCAGCGCTGCAGTGACTGCTGTTGGAGGGCACCGCTGGCCCTGGGGACACACTTCCCAGCCCCCACCCCCACAGCCCATGAAGCCCCCCCGGGCCAAGCCCCACCGCAGGGACCCAGGGAAACTAGCCCGGGGGGTCTCCCCACGTGTCAGCCAAATGACCACGAGTGCCACGGCCCAGGCCAGGCCAGGGCTCCCCTACCTGGTAGCTGGCCAGGAGCTTGCTCTTCCACAGGGAGCTGGGCATGTCGTGGATGGAGAGGCGCAGGTTGTGGTAACTGTCCTTGAAGTGCAGGACACGGGGGGCCCCAATCAGCTGGCCCCCCATCTGCTTCTCCAGCTGGATCACCTCCTGCCAGGCAGCGCCAAGTGCCAGGTCAGCTGGGCGCTCCCCAGGGCACGGTTCAGCGCCCCGCTCCAAAACCCCCGTCCCAGCGCCTCCACCCTCCGCTACCGCGCGGGGCTGGGGCAGAGCAGCTGGAGGCAGCCCCTGCCCCGCCGGCCGCCCCACCCAGGCACCTTGAGGACGTCCTGGGTGTCGCTGAGGCAGTACACGCGGATGTTGTACTCCAGGGAGCTGCAGGAGGCGGGCGCGAAGAGCACCAGCTTGAGGCGCTTGGAGGCCGCCATGCTGAGCGACTCGCCGACCAGGGCGAAGCGGCCCAGCTGCTCCGTGAAGACGTAGCAGGCCTGCGGCTCCAGCTGGCAGTAGTACAGCTCGGAGGCCGGCTCCTCGCCCAGGTGCAGCACGTCCTGCGGGAGAGCCCAGCTGGGACCGGGACCGGGACCGGGACCGGGCAGGAGGCAGCCACCCTGCACCCTGCACCTTGCCGAGAGCCAGGACCAGCTGGGCGCGTGCCTGCCCCGGGGCTCCGAGCGGGCAGCTCCCCATCCCCACGGGGGCTCTGGGCTGGGACCCCGGGCTGCCTGCCTGGGGACGGGGGTGCCCACGAGCTGCAGTCAACCGCTTGGCACAACAACAGGGCCAACTGCCTGGAGGCACCACGAGCAAATCCCCCCACTCTGCACCGCTCTGACCAGGGGGTCAAATCCCCTCCTTGCCCCAAGGCAGCATGGGGCTGAGCCAGAGCGCAGGCACAGGCCCCTCTAGCCAGGGCCCGCGGGGGCGAGTCCCAACAGGAGCAGTGGCACAGCCCAGCCATAGCCCCAACCTAGCACCCAGAGCTGCCAAGGAAGGGGATGAAGCCCCTGACAGCAACAGGAGGCGGGGAAATTCAGCCTCCAGCGAAGCCCAGAAGCTGGGACGCAGCGGGCCTCTCTGCTCGGCCTGCAACCAGCTGCCCGCGTCCCCTCTGCCCCCAGCCCAGCTGCCCTACCCAGAGCCCCCGCATGCATGGATCCCGGCTCCTCCACTCCTGCCTGATCCAAGCTGGGTTGGAGCTCTGTCCCGTCTTCGGCTGCTGGGCTCGGCCCTCTCCAGCCGCCGGGAGAGCTCGTGCTCTCCCTGCAAGCGGGTTGGAGGCTGGGGCAGCTCCTGGCCTCCCCACCGCTGCTCCTCGCCACACTCCCCAGGCCCGGCTGCCCTGCATGGTCCCCAGCCCGGGTGATGGGGCAAACAGGGGCATGTTCTCCCAGAGCCGACTGAAGATTGAAACTGGCTTCGCTGCAACTTGAAGCCATTGGGAGGAAGGAGGAGAACAGTTCTCCCCACTCTGGATGGCAGCAAGATGAGCAACCTCATCCGCCCCCCAAAGCCCGTTAATGCCGCAGCCGCCTGCCTCCAACCCGGCCGCGCGCTGCTCGCCCTTCACAAGAGGCAGGGCCCCTCGCCCTGCGCCCACCCCACCGCTCACCTCCCAGGAGCCCTCACACGACTGCTTCTTCAGGCGGATGCTCCAGTTCTCGGCGCTGGCCTCCACGCAGTGGCCCATGGCCAGGATGACGGGGCGCGTGAGCAGCACGCCCGGGGGGCCGCAGCTCACGACAGGGCTCAGCAGGGTCTGGCAGCCGGCCAGGGGCAGCCTCGGGGACAGAGGGCAGAGGGTGAGCCGGGCGCTGGGCCAGTCACCGCTTGCCACGGCTGCCACGGCAGGCCGGGCACTCACCTCACGTCCTCCTGCTTGTGCAGCGTCAGGTAAACCTCGTAGATCTTGCCCCGGGGGATGGCGTCGGGTGGGATGAGCAGGCTGATCCCTAGAGCAGTTGGGGGACACCGTTAGCAGTCCCGCAGCACAGCCCCACGCCCCAGGGACCCCTGCCCTCAAGTTGCAGCCCTGCCTGTCTCCACACAGTGGGGCCAGGCGAGACCACCCTCAGCGCACCCACCCATCCAGCACACGGGAGCAGGGCACCGCTCCTTGCACACGCGGGTCTCATGGTACACGTGGCTCCTGCCCCCGTGCATGGGAGTAGGCCCGCACCACGACCTGGCCAGCTCCCACCAACACACCCAGCACGGAGCCCTACCCGTGTTGGGGATCATAAGCCGGCCCCCCAGGAAGTTGAAGGTGCCGTAGGCCACGTTGGCGGTGCCCCGGGGCAGGGAACGGAAGCAGCTCTGGGTGGAGAGCCGTGTCACGAAGTCCACGCCCTCGGCGCTGGGCGAGCTGTGGTGCAGCGTGTGGCGCCCAGCGCCCAGCGCGCTCAGCAGGTGCCCGTTGCTCAGCTGGAACTTGCCGGGCCCGTCCTGGCGCGGGCACAGCGAGCCCTGGTAGGTCATGGTGGTGGTGCTGAGGTCGGGCTGGATGGTGAGCAGGTTGGAGTTGTCTGCGGCAGAGAAGGAGGCCGGCGGGAGCTGTTGCGGGCCGGCCATGTGGGGGGAGCCTGGGGCGGGGGGAGCCCCTGACTGCCCCCGACCCCCGCTCCCAGAATGGGGTACAGGGCACTGGGTCCGGTGCCACCCACCTGCCTTGCTGGGCTTGATGCTGACGGGCTGGAAGCCGGCAGTGAGGATGGAGGAGTCGGCCACGTCGGCGTCCAGCCCCTCCTTCTTGCGGCAGTACACCAGGACGCCCACCAGCAGCAGCAGCACCAGGCACACTGCCACGGCAATCAGCCCCACGTACAGCGCCACGTCCTCGGGGCCCGAGGCGGCTGGGCCGCAGTGGGAGACGGAGCCGTGAGCCCCCGCCCGTGCCAGCAGAGCCCGCAGCGGAGTAGCATGACGGGGCACCGCAGAGCCCACCTCTGGGGGCATGCAGCCGGGGGGGAGGAGGGGGCGGGGCGCGAGTCTCTGGCACGCACAAGGCCAATGCTATGGCTTAGGCATAATGGGCACACGCCTGCCCACGTGTGAGCAAGGCCCAGATCCATGGGGTTGGGCGAGGCCAGGCCTGGGCCTGTCGGCAAGGGAATGGGAGCACCGCAGCCCCCGCTCGGCAGCCAGCCGGCTCCCGGGGATGGCGCCCGCTTCATCTCAGTGGCGAGAACAGCTAATTTGCTGTAAATGGCAAAGCAGCCCCCAGGCAGCCTTAACGAGCCGCAGCTAACGAGCTGGGATAGGACCTGCTGCTCCAGAGAGCTGCTTTGGAGCCCCCTGCCCCCACGCTGCAGCTGCAGCTCTGCCCCCACAACCCCTGGAGCCGCTCCCTGGGCCACCCCCACCCGGGACACCCCTGGGCCCGGCCCTGCGCTCACTGTGGGTGCAGAGCTCGCTGGTGCAGTTGCGGGTCTCCAGCTCGGGGCCCTGGCACTCCTGCCCACCGTTTCGAGGGGCTGGCTCCGAGCACTCGCGGCTGCGCCAGTGCGTGCAGTCCAGGCCGCACACTGACCACTTGCTCCACTCCGACCAGCCGCCATCCACTGCATGGGGACACACTGTCAGCTGGGCCTGAGCCCTGCAGCCCCCATGCCCTGGTGCGGACGCTGCCCCGGGTGCTGCTGCAAGACGCCTGGCTTGGGGCTGCCCCTTTGTTCCCCCCGCCTGGTGCAGCAGGGCTGGGGTCCCAGGGCCCAGGGGCCCGGCTGAGACCCCTACCCTCCCAGGTGCTGCCCAGCGGGGCCCAGCAGCAGCCCTCGACCACCACGGGGCAGGATGGAGACAAGACACATGGGGGTTGGGGACGACACAGCCGGGGAAAGGGGAGAGAGGGGCACAGAGCAGGGCACCCCAGGCCAGGGCTGCAGGGTCGACTTCGGATGCATCCTGTCAGGCCCAGAGTGGGGAGGAGAGGCCGTGGGGGCGCTGGTGGAGCTGGGAGGGAAGCTAGGGCTGCGGGGCACCAGCAGAGCCATGCGTGTCCGCTGTGCCTGGATCCGGCCCTGGGCACCCAGGCCTGGCCTGCCTGGCATGGCCGGAGCTGCCGGGCCCGGTGGGTACCTGGGCACAGGGTGGTGCAGGCACTTTTCTGCAGGCTCTGGCCTTCGCAGGTGGCCCCGCCGTTGAGGGGCGTCGGGTTGGTGCAGCTCCGGCTCCGCTTCTGCCAGCCGCGGCCGCAGGAGGCACTGCAGGCCGACCACTCTGTCCACGTCGACCAGCCACCGTTCACTGCAGGCACAGGCACGCGTCATCGCGCCGGCCCCACCACCCCGCGGGCCCTGCTCCAGGGAGGGTTGGGGCCGTACCATAGACGGTGATGGCAGCGGAGGCGCTGCGGCGCCGCGCCACGATGTTCTTGGCCACGCAGGTGTAGTTGGCTGTGTCAGCCAGGCGCGCCTGCCGCAGCACCAGGCTGTGCTCGGGCGTCACGTCCACGTTGGCGTCCAGCGCCGGGTCCACCAGCTCCTCGTTGCGCAACCACTCCACCTGTGGGCACCGGGACGTCACCGGGGCCCTGCCATGTCCCAGCCTGCTCAGGCCAGACCCCGACGTACCCCCGGCCTAGGTCGCTGGGCCCGGAGAAGGGCAGCAGAGCAGACACAGCCCCCCACGCTGCCGGCCACGGGTGAGCAGGGTGCACAGCCCCAGGGTCACAGGCCTGGCTTGCCCCATCCAGCCCCAGCCCTGATGCCAGCCTATCCCAGCCCAGCTCAGCTAGATACCTCCGAAGACGAAGATGCCCTGAGATGCACCCCCGCTCTGCCCTGCCCTCTCTGCCACCTGCGGCCTCACATCCTCCTCTGGAGCTGAGCACACCCAGGGTTGGCAGGACTTGCAAATGCCCTGCTGCACGCTCACCTCGGCTGGTGGGATGCCCTCGGGGGGGCGGCAGGGCAGCACAATGCCCTGGTCGATCGGCACCTCCTTGGCTGCCGGCTCCTGCTCAAAGTTCTTCCGCAAGTCTGAAAGCAGCACGGGCAGCGTGAGAGCTGGCACAATCAGGCCCCAGCCCAGCCCTGGAGACCCCCACTGGTGCCCCACGGGCCCTGTGCAGCCCACACTGCTGGGGCGCAGTCGGGACCACCCGCCCAGGCCGGAGGACACAGGCCACGGCTCAGGCCCGGCACGGGCAGGCGCCGCGGGGAGGCACTCACAGGCGATGCGCACGTAGGCCTTCTGGCTCTTGGTGGTGCCCGAGGAGCTCCAGGCGACGCACTGGCACCAGTACTCCTCCAGCCCAAAGATCTTCTCCACCTGCTGCCGGGAGATGTCGATGCGGACCTCCATCACGGGCAGCCCTGGGCGGGGGGTCTCATCAGGCGCGGCCGCCACGGCCAGGCAGGCTCGGGGGGCTGGCGGAGCCACCCCTGCCCACCCGGCCGCCCGCCTGCCCACCTCGCTGCCCTGGCGACCCTGTGCCCTGGGGTGAGCCCTGACCACTCCCCAGGCCTCGCCTGGCTCCCTGCCCAGCTTGGGGGCGAGTCTGCCTGGCTCCCCTGGGCACAGTGGCCTGGTGCGGGAGACAGGGCAGGACCCAGTCGTGCTCAGCCTTCGGTCGCAGACCGCTGCCCAGCACCCCCCGCTCTCCGCGGGGAGCAGGTGTTTCAGCCCCCGGGGGCACTGGGGCTGTGTGGTCCAGCGGATCACACGCGGTCCAGCCCCTGCCGAGGCAGGATCACCCCTGGCCAAGCCAGCCCCCACAAGGCGTCAGGTAAAGCCTACAGAAGACAACCGTCAACCCTGGCACAACACGGGCCTCGCAGCCGCGCCTGCCGCGTCCTGCTGCCTTGCCACGCTGTCAGTGCACGCTCGGGGGGTCCTGGGCAGAGGCCGTGCCCCATTACAGAGGGGGCAAACCCCTCCCGGCTGGCACCAATCTGAGCCTTCCTGACCCCGAACGCAGCACCCGTCAGAGCGAGCCAGAGCGGCCGGGTGGCCCGGGTACCGGGCCCTGCGGGCCCCTCGGCACCGCCCTTGCCGTGCCCGGGCGCAGCGCCAGCACGCCTACCGGAGCTGCGGTCGGTGCTGTGCTGGGTGACGTGGTCGCCCTGGTGCACCCACTCCCCGTTGCACTTGAAGTAGATCTGGGTGGCGGGGGTGGCCCGGCAGGCCAGGCTCACGGGCTTGTTCTTCACGATGTACACGTCGGCCGGCTCCAGCAGGAAGCGGGGCAGCAGGTCCGAGGCGGCGCCGGGCAGAGGGTTGGCGGCCGTGGCGCTCTGCTGCGCGCCTGTGGGGACACGGCGGCGTCAGGGCCCGCGGCACCGGCCGCACGAGGGGCCCGCGCCGGCCCCGGCCGCGGAAAGAGTTAATAAACGCGGGCCCTAAATAAGCATTTGATTAAGAAACGATAAAATAGCGATTGTGTCACTGAATGGAGCGGTAATTGCTGCTGGTAATTGGCTGGTTAGGATTTAATAAGCAATTAAAAGGACGGGAATGCGCAGTAATTAAGTGCGCCGGCTCCCGCGCCAGCCCCGCGGGCCTCGCCCGGGCCGGTGCTGGCA
>NW_017728914.1:37500682-37503343 GCF_001723895.1 Crocodylus porosus | reverse complement strand
CCACCTGTCTGCTCCTGGGCCCCGGTGGAGGGTGGGTGCAGCAGTGCCCCCAGCCCCACGGCAGCATGCGGCCCAGCGGGCACGTGGGGCGCTGGGGAGGGAATGACGACGCTGGTTGGGGCCGCTCAGGCCATGGGCAGCCCTGTCCCCTCGCCACTGCCACTGCCCCCCGATGCCAGGCCTGGGCACTTGCTGAGATGCTGGGGAACAGGGAAGGGGTGGAAGTGCCTTTGCCAGAGGCAAGGATCTGCTCCAGCTCCTGCCAGGAGCCTCAAGGTCACCCTGAGCCCCGGGTCCTTCCAGCTCTGAGCAGGGAGCCGGTGGGAGCTGTTGCAGTCCGCCCCTGCCCCCACGCCCCGTCACCCTGGGGGTCCTCTCCAGCCCCGGCACTGATCGCCCCACCCGTCTGTCTGCCTGCCCCGGTGCGGGCGAAGCTGGGAGCAACACGCCTGGCTCAGCCTCATGGATGTGGCGGGGGGCTGCCCCCCACCCCATGCAGTGGGCAGCAAGCTGAAACCTGGGTCAGGGCCAGGCTGGGCAGCGTACGGGCACTGAGGGCCAGAGCGGGGAGACGGGGGCCTGGTCCGGCCTAGCTCCCGCAAGTGCTACAGGCAGGGGGCTGGGGTCGGGTTGCCCCCAGTCACCCCTGGGGCACCAAAGGCACCAAAGCCCTGCCTTGACCCCACCTCCCACTTGCCCCGGGGCAGTGAACCCCCTCCACTGCCTCTGCCCCAGGCTGAGCTGGCAGGAGCCGTCGCCAGCACCCTGGCCCTGCGCCCCCGAGGAGCACGGGCACCAGGGCCCAAGGGGAATGAGGCACCAATCTGGGGCATCTGCACCATGCTCCTGTGGCATGGCAGGGCCGGGGGCAGCGTCCGCATGGGCTGGGGGCTGGCATGGGGCACGGGGACCCAGTGCCACGTGATCAGGGGCTGAAGCCTGCATATGTCCAGGGGCACATAAGGGCCATGACCCCAGAACAGGGGCTCCTCGTGCCCCACGCAGGCACCTGGCGCAGCCCGTGGCAGCAGGGCTCCCTGCTCAGGGGCTGGGGGGCAGGATCCCAGCCTGCTCTGCAGAGCGGGTGCCCCGCCAAGGCCAGGCCCCGGGCCCTGCCAGCTGCCCCATCCCAGCCGAGGCAGCGCCGGCGCAGCCACCCTGCTGCCCTCCTGCAAGCACCTGTCAGCTCCGCGAGGCTTGACTGAGTGCCAGCCCCGCATGGCACGGAGCCAGAACAAACAGCCCTGGGCAGCCCGTGTCTGCCGCGCCGACAGCACACGGCAGCTCCCCGGCCATGCAGCGCTCCCTGAGCGGCAGAGCTCTGGCCACAGCCCCGCGGGGGCCCCAGCACTGGGCAACGGGGGCCACAGTCAAGAGCTGGCCCGGGCGGGTGCTTGCTGGTGCCTGCAGCACCCAGGGCTGCCCACGCCAGTGTTCGCAGGGCTAGCGGCTGCGGTGCTGGTGCCAGGAAGGCAAGCCCGGCTCTGCTCACCACCTGGCCCCTCCTGCAGCTGCTGGCTGTGCAGCAAGGCCCCTGGGCAGCACCGGTGCAGCGAGGCACCGAACGTCACGGGGTGGGCTGCGGGAGCGCTGCGCTGGTGCTGGGCATGGGGGGGCAGGGGCAGCTCCCCCCAGGCCCGGCCTCTCTATGCAGCTTCTGACCTTTGACCCCAGGTTCACCTCTGCTTGCCCCTGGAAGCCGAGGAGTGGGAGAGGCACCCAGGCTGGGGCCAGGCTGGGCAGAGAGCGCGGTGGCTGGGCAGGGGAGTCCTGGGGCTCCAGGAAGGAGGTGGCAGTGCAGGCGGGGCAGTCTCCGGGCACCCCGACGCCTGGGTTCCCCCCCACGTGGCCCTGGGCACCCTGTGCCTGTGCCGCGGCAGGCGGGGGTGTGACGCAGGCTGGCCGGGGCGTGGAGGCCATGTGCCAGCACGCAGGTCTGCCTGGTGAAGCCCCGTCGGCAGCGCGCAGGCACAGGGCTCAGCTCAAGTGCTCGGGCCCTGGCTGCCACTTGCCAGCGGAGACGCGCACTCCTGCACCGTGCACCAACTGCACGGCTCCAAGCCCAGGCATCCCCAGGCCCCTCCGCCTCCGGCTGCTCCTGGGGCCAGAGGCCTGGTGCCCCATGGCTAAGGGGCCGGTGCCTTGCATGCCTGCTCTCTGGGCCTGCAAACTGCCCTGCCCCAGAGAGGAGGCGGCCAAGCTCAGGGCAGACGCCCTGGGCCCCGGTCCCGGCAGACGGGGCGGTGTCCACGCGCCCCAGGGCCTGCCCCCGAGGGCCACGGAGGGTCCCAGACCTCTGCGGGAAGGGGGCAGGGACCCCTCGCCAGCCCTGCAGCACCCGCTGCGGGAGCCTGGGACGCTGCTCCCACGGCTGCCACCCAGCGGGGGTTATGGGATGTGGGTGCCATGGCAACAGCAGCACCGAGGATCCGGGGGGTGCTGCAGTGGGGTCCCTGCCAAGAGCTCTAGGCACAACGGCCCGGAGCAGCCCCCGGAGCCGCCCAGGCCTCAGGGCCTTGGCCCAGGGCAGCATGCGGCCGCGGGCCAGCCCGGGCCAGGCCGGCAGCTCCGCCAGAGACCTGTGCCGGCTCTCACGCCACCCCCTCCCCGGAGGCACCGGCGGCTCAGTCCTTTGTTTGCAGCTGCCAGCTCCGGCTGACG
>NW_017728914.1:37492376-37499571 GCF_001723895.1 Crocodylus porosus | reverse complement strand
GCCCCCCTGCCGCTCGGCGCCGGCGCCCGGTGGGCAGCGAGCGAGCCCACCTGCTTGCAAACCCAGCGGCTCCCTGCAGTGCCTGACCCAGCGGCTGCCCAGGCTGGCTCCCCGGGTCGGCCGGCGTGTGCCCGCGCCCCACACACGGAGCCGATACACAGCCCCCCAGGGAGGGGCGACCACTGCCCTTCCCAGAGGCCTCCCCCCTCCGCCAGGCCCTGCCACGCGGCCGTCCCGCAGGCCGGAGCGGCCCAGGACGAAGTGCCCTGGCAGGGATGCCCCGTCCTCTGCTGCTCTGTGCCAGTGGCAGAGATGGGCCGTGCCCTGCCTGGGGGAGGCTCTGCTAGTGGGGACCATCCCGCCATGGAGGAGCTTCTCACAGACATGCCCAGACCCAGCTGTGCCCTTGCTTCAGGCCCCGAGTGCCCGTGTCAGGCTCTCGGGGGCTTTGCTTTCAGGCACACACGTCACCAAGGCAGCCCCCTGGGACGCCCCCTGGGACCGGTGCCCCTTCCTCCCCACCTGAGGCCTGGGCTGGCCATGTCCCCCATGCAGGGGCAGACCCCCTTGGCCAGGCTGGGGGTCAGTGTGGTGGGGCCAAGCATCCCTTAGGGAGCCGGACAAGGCCTGCTGTAACCAGCACCCCCAGCACGCAGGCCCTGGTCTTGGGGGCAGGCTCCAGGCCAGCCAGCACCTGCTGCAAGGCTGGAAGCTGGGGCCTAAGCCGGGCTGCCAGGGAGGGGGCACTACACACTTTGCTGGACACCCCACAGCAGGAGGCTGGGGGCTGGCGGCCCAGTGCAGGGTGCTGAAGCCGGGGGCTGGGCCCGACTGGCCTGAGGCCTTGGAGTAGCCGGGGCCGGGCCGGGCAGGCTGGCACTGGGGAAGAGTGGGGTGGGTTGGGCCAGCGCGGCGGGGAGGGGAGGGGAGGAGCAGAGCCGAGCCCTGGGCAGAGTTAATTTCATTAGCAGCTCTGGGAGATGAACAATTAACGAGCTGCTCTGATGCCTTTAAGAGCTTAAGTGGGTGAGAAGCAAAGGCTGCTCCTCTGGGGGTGCCAGCTGCTGCCTCCCCCCAGCGCACCCGCTCCTGGTGCCAGCATGTGGCCCTCGAGGATGCGGTGGCGGGCAAGCCCCGGCCTGGCACAGCCCATGGACCAGAGCCCAGGGAGAGCCCGGGGTGGGGAGCACGGAGTCCCCTGCAAAGGGACCGGCTTTCCCCCCACTGCAGGTACAGCTGGCGAGGCAGATCCATACCCCCCCAGCCCAGTGCAGGGACCGTGGCTCAGCGGGCACCGGGCTGGACACTACAGTCCGTGCTGCCCACCAGAGGCAGGGCAGGGGCAAGTGGGTGGGAAGGCCCCGGAGCACCGCAGCCCAGAGCCCAGCACAGCCCAGTCCCGCCAAGCCAAGCGCCCCCAGGACGCCGGGATGGTCCTGGCTTGGCCTGGCCCGGAGCGGGCTCGGAAGGGCCCCTGAACCCCTGTCCTGCCCGCCACCACAGCCACAGGTGGGGGGGCCCGGGCCACTGCCCAGCCCGTGCCCGCGGGCCGCATGGAGGAGCCAGGCTGGAGGCACGAAGGAGCTGGGTTGGGGCAGCCGCAGGCTTCACCCTGGTGTGAGCAAGCCAGCAGCCTCCCCGGGACTAGCTGCCAGGAGTCCTCCACCTTGGCCACGCACACGAGCCAGAGCGGTGCCCCCAGCTCCTGGGGCCCAGACAGACCCCCATGGGCTCCCTGGCCCTGGCCTCAGGGCCCCCGGGGCATGATGCAGGCCCAGCCGGGGGCCACGGCACCTCTGCCAAGGCAGGGGGTCCCTGCAGCAGCGCAAATCATCCCCCTGCACCCGCCTGTGTGGGCAGTGGCCCAGCACAGTGATACCCCCTCCTCTCTTGGCATCTCCTTGTTATTAGTAATGGCATTTGCATAAAAACAGGATGTTTTTGCCTCTCCCGGCTCCATCTGCTCCTGCTGGAGTCACTGGCGCCGCGCGTGAGCTCACCAGGGGTTGCTGGGGAGATGATGGTGAGCTCACGAGCTGGGGAGCCTGACTTCCCCAGGGAGGCGTGGCAGGCACGGGTGCCCCCTTCCCTGGCTAGGGTGAGGCCCTGAGCTCGCTGGAGGGCTGCGGGCTGCAGGGCCAGGAGGGCCAGGGCACCCTGAGGCCCCCTCCGCACTCCCGGTGTTCACACCCACGGGCACGAGGCCGCCTTTCCACACGCCGCGGCTGCCGCGCTGGGCTGGCAGCGGGATTGCCGGGGAGGAGGCCGGATCTGCGCCACCCCCGCCACAGCCACGTGGCAGCTTGCCTTGGGCATGCGGCCCGTGGCGGGGCAGGGCCCAGACGGCTCGGGGAGGCACCGGGTCTGACTGGGGGTGCCGGCGGGTGGGACAGCTCACCTGCAGCTGCCTGCTCCCTGCCGCGCACGCGGCTCCGGCGCCAGGCAGGGGGGAGCCGCCCGCGGTGCCTCCGCTGTTATGATGCCGATCCCTCCTGCCCGGGACGGGCTCCAGCTCCGGCGTCTGGTGCCGCCGTGATGGTGCCAGCGAAAACACGCCCGCTGGCCGCCGCCTCCGGGCAGGGCCCTGGCACCAGGCCCTGGGGGCAGTGGCTGGGGCAGAGCAGGGGTGCCATGGTGGCCCTGCCAGGCCCCAGCCCATGCAGCGCAGCAGGATCGGGCCATGTGGCGCTCAGGGCCACACACGCCCCGACGCCCAGGCTTGCTGCATCCAGGCGGCTTCAGGGCAGGGGCAGGGTCTCATCCGGCCCTGTGGCAGTGGGGCTGGGAAAGGCAGTGGGGCCTTCCCCGGTGCCAGCCCTCACCCAGCCTTTTCCACCCGGGTGCAGAGCACCCAGCCTCTCCCTGGGGCGGGGCGGGGGGCAGCCAGCCCCTGTCCCCCCAGCAGGTGCAGCTGGCCAGGCCAGGCCCGGCGTGGGGGCCGTGTCTCTCCAGCGCTGGCTGGAGCCTCCCCAGGCCCGGCTGCCAGGTGCCTTCACCCGGGAAGCGGCCTGCGCCTGCCTGGGCGCGCTGATGAGTTAATAGAGCCTAATTAATACAGATTGGGGAGATCACTTTCAATTTCTCTGGCTCTCCCTCTTGCAGAGGCGCAGGGGAGGGGGAGCGGAGCCAGCTCCAGCGGCTGGCGCAGCCAGGAGAGGGTCAAGGGATCCCCGAGGGGCAGCTGCACCCCCCGGAGAGCAGGCCCCAGCTCAGGCATGATGTCCCCTGGCCAGAGCTGCAGCCGGGAGCTCTTGGATTCAAAGCTAACAGCAGCCCCACAACAGCTGTCGTCCCCACCAGCTCCGTCTCTGCCCATCGCGGCCCTGCTCCCAGTACAGCCCAGGGTTCAGGGGCTGGCCGGCAGGGTCTAGCCCTAGCCCAGCCTCTGGCTGCAGGGGAACGCGCACGGCTGGCAGTGCCCTACGGCTGCTCCCTCCCCTGCCAGCGCCCGGAGGCAGCAGGGCTTAGCGCCCGGATTAGCTTGATCCGCGCTGCGCCCGAGCCGCCGGAGCCGGGAGCGGCTGATCCTGCTGGAATCCCGCTAAGCGCCGCGCGCCTGGAGGGGATCAGGGAGTTTAGCAGCAGGATTACAGCAGCCCCCGAGCCCCCAGCCAGCCGGGCCCCCCATCGGGCTGGCGCTGCACGGACCTCTGCGCCAGGCCGGGCCTGCCCGGGGTGCTCGGGGCCGCAGATGCAGACCCAAGGGCCTGCTACCCAGCTGCAGCCTGCCGCCGCCGCCTTCCCCATGCCATGCTCGGGGCTCCCCGCTGTGCCCCACCGCGGGCGTGGGGTGATGCAGCAGGCGGGGCACGTGGGGCTCAGCTGGGAGCAAGGTGGGAGGGCACCAGAGCCTGGCTGCCCGCTCACTGACCATGGGCACTACCGGGGTGTGCGGGCACTGGGTTCGCATGCCCCCACTCCCCGACCAGAGCATGGCCTGAGGGGGCAGGGCAGCTGGGATGTGTCCCCGGGCACCGTAGGGCTCCACGCACTGGGTACACGGCTGATGCCTGCCGGCCTGGATTAGCTGCGGTGGTCACGACGGGGCTGGGAGCGGGCAGGTGCGCGGTACAGCCATGGATTATTGCTTGTGGTAATTAAGAGGGAATTAAAAATTAATTCCCTGCTTCAGCAGCAGCAAGGGCTGAGCGGAGGCTGTGTCTGTGCGGTGCCTGCCCAGGCTGCACTGGCCGGGGCAGGGGCAGGGGGAGGGGAAGGGGGGACCCAGCGGTGGCCAGCCGGCCAGTGGACAGGGGCCGAGGGTGGACCTGCCTCGCCACTGGGATGTGGGGCATGCAGACCCCCCAGCGCCCACGGCAGGCGCTGCTGGAGCCCTGCGTGCCGCTTGTTCCTGGTGATGCCAGAGCCTGGTGCCAGGCACACCCCAGGCACAGGACCCCACGCGGGGCTGTAAGGCATCACCCGGGGCCAGGCTGCCCCCACCTGCTCCAGGGTGGACACAGCTGCCCAAAGCTGGTTCCAGGCTCCTCTGGTGCCCACACGGCCCCTCACCGCCGCGCTCGGCCCAGACGCGCTCCAGCGCCCAGCCCCAGAAGCCAGGCCGAGTCCCACCTTGGGCCAGCGTCCGCGGCAGGCCCCGGGCACTGCTGACATGCGCCGAGTTGCAGAGTCTAGATGTCACGGGGCATGCGCTGCCCAGAAAGCCGAGGCCAGGCCAGCCGGGCACCCCACAGAGCGCTGCCCGCACTGGTCCGCCCAGTGCCCCGTGCCGCCTGCGGAGACTCGTCCCTGCGCAGCGCCGGAGCCGGGATTCTGCTTGGCGCTTCCGTTTCCCAAACTCCCATCAAATATTGAGAGAGGCGCTGGGGCTCATGTATAATGGATCAGCCCCATGCTTCCTCCTCATTAATTTGTGGTATTTAAGGAAGGAGAATATTAAACACCATTGTATTAGCAGAACTGCCGGCTGCCTAATTGAGTTACAAGCAGCGAAGGGTGCTGACTAATAAACAATGCATTATGCATGGAGCCGGTGAGCTGGCGATGCATTAGCCCGCGTGCCTGCCCCGGCAGAGATGGAGCCGCTGGCCGGCCACCTCCCCCCGCGGTGGGGGGCAGTAGCAGGCCCCTGAGCTGCAGCCCAGCTCCATCAGGCCCCTTTGTCTCCCCGCGCAGACTGCAGGCCTGCGGCCTTGAGCATGCTAACCTGGAGGCTGGAGAGGGGCTGGACCAGGCCTGGGGGGCAGGGCAGTCGCACCTCTGCCTTTGCTGTGCCCCTGGATCCAGGCCCAAAGGGGCTGAGCAACTGAGACCTGCTGCCAGGAGAAGGAGCTGCTGTGGGCCTTGGCCAGGTGTGTGGGGTGCTTCACTGCCTGGAGCACGTGTGCCAGGGCACATGTGAGGCATGTTCATGGGAGGCAGGGATGCACACCTGGGCACACCTGCACCAGACCCTGGCACACACCTGCTCCTGGCCCAGGGGCTGCCCGGGACTGCTCTACAAGACCATGGGCTGGCCAGATGCTCCCCTCCAGCCCGTGCCCCTCGGATGCGGCCTTGTTGCCTATGTCCAGGCACAACGAAGCCCTGCCCCAGCCCCTGCCCCTGCCTCTCCAGGCGTCAGCCAGCTGAGGCCACGCGGGGAGCAGAGCAGCTGCATGTGCCCGGGAGATTACGGAAATGCAAAGCAAATGAGCAGAGGCCATGGCCCCAGTGCTGATAAGAGGATTTGCACAATTAGCCCTTTGCAGGAGTAGATTAGCCACATTTAATGTGTGTGGGGGGAGAGTGCTATGAGGCCCCCAGCAAGTCCGGCTCCATGCTCGGTGCTGCTGAAAGCTAATTTGCTGCTGCCGTACTGGTAAACACCCAGCTGGAAAGGGGCCTGTGCCCGCGCCGGTGCCAGGCGGGTTGGCAAGGGCCATGTGAGAGCAGATGGGGCATGGGGGACTGCGGCCATGCAGAAGCAAAGCCACCAAGGTCCCTGCCTCCCTTGCCCCGGTGCCGGCACCCCCAGCCCAGCCCAGCGCTGCTCTGCCCAGCTCCACCGCCCCTTTCTGCTTGCCCAGTTTGCAACTTCCAGCCACGTGTGTGCTGCGCCCTGCGGCTGTCCCAGAAGGCTTTGAGCGCAGGCCTTGGCAGCCTGACTTACACAGCACCCCCCCCCATGCACACGGCCGGGCCAAGCCCAGAGCAGCCCCCAGGCGGGTCCATGAGCCGGGTGGAGCAGGGGCCTTGGGGGCGGCCATGCCAGGACTGGGCCAAAGCTGCCGGAGGGGCAGGGTGGCGTGGGTGGGAGCATGGAGCTGAGCAGGGGTCAAGCTTCTGGGTGGTGGCTGATGCTCCCACACTGCGCCCAGGTGATAAGAGGCCAGCACCCAGCCTCCAGACCGAGCTATCCAGGGACACTCCCAGGCCAATGCAGGGACCCCCGGGCCAGGGTCCAGCGCTGCTCCACCTCCTGTCCCCGGGGGCCAGTGGGCCGTGACGGATGGCGCTGCCGCGCTGCCTGTCTGCGCCGATCGATGCCCGTGTCACCCTGCTGACGCTCTAGTTTTTCTGTACGTAAATCCATCAGGCCTGGAATTCCCGCACCCGCAGGCGGCAGCCGCTGCAGGCAGGGCCGCGGAGGCGGCTGGGGCACCGGCCTGTCCCCGCTGACGGACGGTCGGAGGTGTCGTGGAGCAGGCCCGGAGCAGACGCTGTCGGGAGCGCGGCGCACTGGTGTCGCTCAGCACCAGCTCCCGGGGCAGGAGGCCGGGACACCTCCACGGCCCCGCCTGCACGGGCTCAGGGCAGGCCAGGGGGGCCATGTGCCGGGGCACGCGGGGCGCCCCGCGTCAGCAGCGGGATCCTCTGGGACGTGTCCCTGCCCGGGGGCTGCAGCAGCCCTGGGTGCTGGCAGACACCCATGAGGCACGGTGGCTCTGGTTTGGGAGCAGGGGGCGGCTGGGGGCTCATGGCCCCATCAGACAGGAGCAGGGCCCAGCGCCCACAACGCCTGGCAGGGCCTCCCGGCCTCAGGGCACCGTGGGGCCGCGCCTGTCCGTCCGTCCGCGGGTCCTCGCGCTACTCCCGGCTACCTGGGTGGAGCTGGTCCCCTCCGGCCGCCTGGGGAGAGGAGCCAGGGCTCCGGAGCGGGGCCAGGCGCCGGTCGTGGGGCCAGCACGGGCCCCTGCGCGTGACGGCCTCGTGCCCCGTCCGCAGCACGCGTGGTGCCAGGGGCTGTGGCTGC
>NW_017728914.1:37488348-37491919 GCF_001723895.1 Crocodylus porosus | reverse complement strand
CCCCGCGTCCTTCCACGCGCGGGGCCCGAGGCGGCCGCCCGGCCGTGCCACGGACCCGCAGTGACACCTGGTGACGGCAGCCGGGACGGCGCCAGCATTTCCCTTCGCCCCTGGGGTGGCGGGGCCCGGACCCGGCTCCGCACCGAGCCCCCGGGGGGGCACCGGGGCCCGGCGAGCCCCGCCGGCTGCCAGGGCCGCTCGGGCATCCTGCGGCCCCGCTCAGGCCCAGAGCCGGGGGGCTGGCAGGGAGCGGCAGTGGTCGCATCCAGTCCCAGCCCAGCCGGAGGCAGGGCAGCCCGGCCAAGCCCCACGTCCACCCTTGGAGCAAAACCGCGCAAGACCCCTGGCCCCAGGGAAAGCAGGGGGCTATGGCGGCCACGCTCCTGCTGCCAAAATGGTGTCAGGTACCCGGGAGAGAGCCCATGGGAAGGATCGCGCCCCTGCGAGACGAAGGCAAAGCCTGCCCCCAGCTGACCCGGCCAGCGGGCAAAATCCCTGGCCCTCCCTAGGGCACCTGGTGTAGACGTGAGCCGGGCCCCGGCAAGAGCCTTGCACAGCCCCATCCCCCAGGCCTGGTTCACCCTCTCCCCCGTGCTGCTGGGCAAGGGGAAACCCTGAGGCTTTTTTTTTTTTTTCCTGTTTTTTTGCACCGGTCCTGGAAGCACTGCAATACCAGGTCAATGCGTGGAGTGGATGGAGCACGCTCCGGTTCCACCACCCAATACCAAAAAGAATCTGCTCAATATAGACCTCCTATGGAGGACATATCAGAGACAATTACCCTGGGAAAACCACCTTCCAGATCATGGTGTCTCCCCTGACAGGTAAGTAAGAAACCCTGAGGCTTGTAACAGCAGGAGGAACAGGTCCCTTCCCGGCCGGCCCGGCCCGGCCCTGTGGCAGGACCCAGCCAGCGCCAGGCCCACGACCGGGGAAGGGCAGCTCGCCCCTGCCCTGGCATCTACCTGCAGTTTCTCCCCCCGAGATCCACCCAAAACCGACTCGGGGCTCCGAAGACTGCGTGACATCCCACCTCGGCACCTTTTCCCTGCTCTAACAGGCCCAGCACCAGCAGCTGCTCCCCCTAGGACTTGCTTTCCAAGCGCTGGCACCTCGGCTGCTGCCCCCAAGAGCCGCCGAGCTGCCACGGGCAGGATCTGACCCCCGGTCGCCCTTGCCCGGGCCCCGCGGCTCAGCCGCAGCAGGGGGGCTGAGCCGGCTTTCCCTCCCCCTCTCGCCCTGCAGCCTCCAGCAGCGCGGGCGCGGGCGCGGGCGCGGGCAGGGCTGACGCAGGGGCCGCCCCCCTCGCTCCTGTGCTCGGCCGTGACCGACGCCCCTTTCCGCCCAGCACGCGCGAGCGTGGCTGCGCTCTCAGCTTCCACCCCGCCCGGGGGCCGTCCGCCGCGCCCCTGAAGGAGAGGGGGGAGAAAAGCTTCCCCGGGCCCCTCTCCACGGCCCCGTCCTGTTTACGAGGTGGGGCCAGACCGCGGGCCGTGCTGCGGCCGGCCCCGGCCCCGGCCCCGTGGTGAGCAGAGGCACCATCAGCCCCTGGCTCCTGCCCCGGAGGCTCGTGCCGGCGCAGCCCACAGCTGCCTCGCCGTGCAGCAGGTTGCAGGCTGAACGGGGGCTGCGGGCACAGGACGGCACGGAGCCCGTGCTGCCCTGGTGCTGCGGCCCACCAGCGTCCTTGCACCCGGGAGCGGAGCGCGCCCGGCCCGGGGCGCTACCAGGCCGAGGCAAGCAGGGCCCCTGCCCCGTTGCTAATCCAGCCTTAGCTCTGCCCTCTGCATCAGGGAAGGGGCAGGGCCAGGCCGGGCTGCTGCGGCAGTAAGGGATGCAGCTCTCCTTTCCCGAACCCGAGCCTGCAACCACCAGGGGAGGGGGCAGCAGGAGCCTGGGGGGCACAGCAGGACTGGGGCCAAGGGGCCCCGAGCCGCACGGGGCAGCCCGGGGCTGGGGCACTGCACCAGAGCGCCGCCCCCGCACCCCCAAGAGGCTGCAGCACAGAGCCCCCCCCGCCCCGGTGCTGGATGGGCTGCACCTGCTGTGCCAGCAGCCTGGGCCGAGCAAAGCTGATGCGCAGCACGGCGGGGGGGGGAAAGGGGGGCTTCCCCACCCCAGAAGCTTGCTGGGTTGCCCGTTGTGTACGGGAGCTCCTGCCCCTGCCGCACAGCCCCGGGGCAGGCTAGCGCATCGTGCACCCCTGCACCGGCCCAGACACCGTCAGGGCAGCCCCGAGCCCCCCCGCCGCAGAGAGGACAGAGGCGGTGCTGGCTGCAGTACTTTCATTGGGGCGGCCCAGCCTCACACCACGAACTTGTTCTTGGTGAGGGAGCCGCTCTTGGTCGCCGTGTCCGCGTGGGCCTGGTAGCCGATGACGACCTTGGAGGAGAGGCCCAGGCGCTCCTTGTACACGCGCCTGCGGGGGGGCAGAGCAGCACGCTCAGGCCTCCTGCCAGCCCCCCGCCCGCCACCCCTGGCCCGGGGCAGCCCCCCGCCCCACGGCAGCCCAGCCTGCCCTACCCGATGTGGGTGACGCCCTCTCGGTCCTCGGCCTCGCAGGTCCACACCGCGATCTTGTCGCCCTTGGCGCGGATGTTGATGACAGCGCCGCAGACCTCGGCGCTGTACTCGCCGAATGACTCCCCGATGAGGCACAGCAGCTGCGGGGCCGGCGTTACGGGGGGCCAGGGCACAGCGCCGCCCGGACAGGGCCAGACGCCACGCTCCAGCGCCCCAGGGGCGAGGACGGGCAGGGAGCCTGCAGTGCCCCCCGGGACTGGGGGGCTCCAGCTCCGCGCCGCTCGGGGGGGCAGGCCCGGGGGGAGCAGGGCTGGGCGCACTCACCGTCTCCAGCCAGAAGTGATCCAGCTCGGTGTGCCGCTGCTGCTTGGCCAGCGTGATGAGCCAGCGCCCGCCGCACTTGTTCCGGTTGTCCTCCCACATGGGCTCGATCCCATCCTGGGGGCGCAGCCATCACCAGGAGCAGCCCCCCCCCGCTGGCAGACACCCGCCACCACCCCCGGATGGCAAGCGCCACGCCCGCGGCTCCCCGCTCTGCTCCCTTGCAGCCCTGCCGCAGTGCCTGGGGGGCCCGGCCGCAGCCCAGCTGCCCTCTTCCCCCCAGGCCTCACCTTGAAGAGGGAGTAGTCGCAGCCTGACGTCAGCTTGCTGGCCAGCTGGATGTGGCTGTACAGCCTGCACGGGCAAGGGGAGCCGCTGGGGCTGGGGCAGGACCTCGGGACCCCCGTGTGCCCCCCTCCCACAAGGGCAACCCCAGGCTGCAGGGGGCCCGGGCCGAGGCAGCACCACAGCGTCCCCCACCCCCCAGGCCCCAGAGCAAGGGGCCAGGGGCACCAGCCCTGCTGGCACCAGGGGCTGTGCCTGGACTGCCGCCCCCCAGCACGGTGTTGCCTGTGGTCATGGCACCAGCCCTGCCTGCCGCCTGTCCCACGGGCGCCAGGAAGGGAGCGCCAGGCCCCGGCCCGCGCTCACGCCCAGAAGTCCTCGACGGTGCTGAACTTGGTGACGAGGCGCAGGTTGGCCTGCCACGTCTTGCTCTTGTCGTTCT
>NW_017728914.1:37470727-37487808 GCF_001723895.1 Crocodylus porosus | reverse complement strand
AGGGCGCGCAGTCCTCCGGCGCGGCCCCTGCCCGGAGGGGACGCGGACGCGGGCGGCTGCGGGGAGCTCCGCAGCCCCGACGATGCCCCGCAGCCCCGGCGCGGCCTGAAGCCATCTTGCCCCGCGCGTGTCCCGCAGAGCCAGCGCCGCCATGGACGTGTTCATGAAGGGCTTGTCCAAGGCCAAGGAGGGGGTGGTGGCCGCCGCCGAGAAGACCAAGCAGGGGGTGGCCGAGGCGGCCGAGAAGACCAAGGAGGGCGTCCTCTACGTGGGTAAGGCGGTGCGGGCGCGGTGCGGGGGTCGCGGCGCCGCCCCCCCCGCCGGCAGGTGCGGGCCCGGGGATGCAGCCGCACCGGCACCGGGCTCCAGCCGAGCAAGGGGCCGGGGCCGGGGCGAGGGGAGCGGAGCTCTGTGCTCAGGCCGCTCCCGGATGCTGCCCCCTCCCCAGCCCTGCAGCCCCCCGCCCCCAGGCGCTGCCGGGCCTGTCCCTGCCCTGCGGAGCTTGGCGCTGCCCGCGTCCCGCACCAGGCCAGGGCAAGGACACTGCCGCTTGGTCCCAGAGGGCCCTGGCCCCATCCTGCCCTGGAGCAGATCTGCCGCTGGGGGCTGTAGACGAGCAGCCCCCACCAAGCTGCTGCCCCCTGCCCAGCCCCCACCCTGCATTCAGCCCCACCGCGATGTCTCCCTTCTTGCTCGGGCCCCCCGGGGCGAGGGGTCCCTGCGAGCAGGGGCAGGGGAGCCCCGCGGCCTGGTGCCTGGGACTGCCCCACGCAGAGCTGCTGGCAGGGGTGCGACCAGAGGGTGGGGCTGAGTCCGCTTTGCACCCCTGCTCCCCGCTTCATTTCGCTGCCTTGCCCAGGCCAGCCCCGCTGCTCGGTGCCCCAGGCCCAGGCCCAGGCCCAGGCCCAGCTCTGAGCCCCTTCAGGCGTCGCGTGTTCAGGGGCAGGGACACGGCTGCTCCCTGTCCCGCTGCCAGGCTTCTGCCCATTCCTCGTCTGCCAAGTGGGCGAGGTGCACCGACGGGGAGCAGGGGTGCAGGTTGGGAGCGAGGGGCACCAGCAAGCGTCATGGTGCATACTCACGCTCTGGCTGCAGAGCCGTGGGCCCCCAGTCCAGCCCTGTCCGTCATGGGGCCCTGCCTGGTGCCAGCCGGGCGGCTCGGCCCTTCTCACCGTGCTCCTTTCCTCTCTGCCCTCAGGAAGCAAGACTCAAGGCGTGGTGCAGGGCGTCACCTCAGGTACCCGCCGCCCCCCTGCTGCGGGCCCCGTGCCCGGGGAAGCCGCGCTAACGAGATCAGAGGCCACCGGGGCCTTGATGCCACCAAAGCCCCTTGCACAGTGGAGCAAAGGATCCAGCTGTCCCCAGGCTGCAAGGAGGGGGGGCACTGGGTTGGCCTGATGGGGTGGGGGGGAGACTTGCTGCTACCCCACGGGGGCTGAGGGCCCTGATGCCCGTGGGGGGGGCAGCGATGGGTGCAGGGTGATGCGGTGTGCCTTGCAGTGGCCGAGAAGACCAAGGAGCAGGCCTCCCAGCTGGGCGGCGCCGTCTTCTCAGGGGCCGGCAACATTGCGGCTGCCACCGGGCTGGTCAAGAAGGAGGAGTTCCCCACTGACCTCAAGGTGAGCGCTGGACGCCCACGACTCCCCCTGCTCTGCCCAGGGGCTGCCGCGTGTGCCCCCCCGGGCAGGCGGGGAGCGCTGCTGCAGGGTCCCTGCCCCACGGCTGCTGCGTGCTCCCCCCCACAAGGCCACGGGTGTGCACGTGTGCGTGTGATGGGGCGGCGGTGGCCAGGTGTGCGTGCGCAGGGGCCCCGACAGCTGCGGGCTCCACGGCACGGGGGGAGGGAGCTGGACCGTGCTGAGCCGCTCGCTTCCAGCTTATCCCAAAATAGCAACAGCTCAGAAATGAGGCCACGGCTGCTGCCAGCCAGCCAGCGCTGCGTGTGCATGTGTGTGCACGCGTGTGTGCGTGCGTGCACGCGGGGGCAGGCTGCCTGCCTCCCCATGACCTGCACCAGCTGTGCCGTGCCAGGCCGGGAGCCCCCAGGGGTTGGGGCCTGGAGCATCCTGCTGCTGCCTCGGGAATCACCCTGCACTGGAGACCCTGGGTAGAGACCATGACCCCCGCCAGAGGGAGGTGAGGCCCCCCCATCCCCAGTCTGAGCAAGGGTCAAATCCCTTCCTGCCCCCAGTGCAGCATTGGTTTGAGCCTGGGCACAGGGGCAAGACCCTCCAGCCAGGCCCCTGCGGGGTTGGTCCCAGCAGGAGCATTGGCGCAGCCAGGCCCCAGCCTGGGCTGCAACCAGCGTCCGGCACTGCTGAGGAAGGGGGAAACCCCGACACCAGGAGGGGCAAATACCCCTTCCCAGCCCCGGGACACATCGGACCTCTGCACTCCTGGCAAGGCGGGAGGGGAGAGTGGGGCACCAGCACAGAGGAGCTGGACCCCCCTGGCGCATGTGCCCCGAGGCCCAGCCCCCAACCTGGCCCAGGGGTGTGGGACACCGAGCAGGGGGGCATGAGCCGGGGCTGACGGCGTGGCCCATCCTTGCAGCCGGAGGAGGTGGCGCAGGAGGCTGTGGAGGAGCCACTGATCGAGCCCCTGCTGGAGCCAGAGGGCGAGAGCTACGAGGAGCCACCACAGGTGAGACAATCGTCCCCCTGGGTGGGAGGCAGAGGGGTCCCCAGGACCAGCCCCTCCCCTCGCCCCGCGTGGCCCGACTCGGGGCCTGTGCCAGCTGCATGCCTGCCAGGCGAGACCAGGGGACAAGGCCGAGCGACCCCGAGGCTGCTCTGGCTCGCGCAGGGCTGCGCTCACGGCCTGCTCCCGCCGCAGGAGGACTACCAGGAGTACGAGCCCGAGGCGTAGCGGCTGCAGCCCTGACTCTTCCACCAGCAGCACAAGACCCAAGCCGCCCGCCCCCCGCAGTGCCGGGGCCAGCGGGCAGTGGAGCCCCGTCCCCTCATCCCTCACAAGTTCTTCCTCCGGTCCGGCCCCAGGGACCCGGCCGCGTCCATGTCTCCATGTCGTGTTGTGTAGCGTGCCCGGAGTCCCCCCCGCTGCCCGCGTGACCGGGCGTGTGCGCCCCGTGTCCCTCCCGGGGCTGCCCACCCTGTGCCCACGCGTGTGCTGCCCACCCATCCCGCTGTACATTGGCCTGCACGTGCCTCGGCCCCCTGCTCCCCCTTTCCACTCCCACGCTCTGTGTTGTGACCGTGGCATGGACGTGCCCCCCGCCGTCGCCGTGTGTGTCGTGTGCCGCGGGCGGCTGCCAGTGACACAGCCGCCCCGTGTCCGTGAATAAAGACAACTCCTGTCTGTAGCTGCCGCCTCTGGCATCTCTGGGCTGGGGGGGCACCACAGGGGCCTCGGGGTCTGTGCAGTGGAGCAGGGGTAGGGGATGGCTCTGACCCGAGGGGCAGGGCAGTGCCCCCTGCCCTGGGCCTGCTCCCTACTGTCCAGCTGCAGAGGTGATGCGGGGGAGCCCAGGTCTGCATGGTGCCCTGCAGGCTGCCTTCCACTGCCGTGTCCATGAGGCCGAGTGCTTTCCTGCCCGGCCCAGTAAAAGCATCGCTGTGAGCTGCTTGCCACTTTCCCGGGCACTGCGTGTCTGCTGCAGCCAGCGGCCCTAGCCTGAGCGTGGGAGAACACGGCAGGGGAGGCCCCTGCACAGAGGCCTGGAGCTACTGAGCACGCAGCGACCACCATGCTGCACCCAGTCCCCCAACACCCCTGTGCCGCCCTGAGCCTCCTGGACGCCCTCCCTCCTCCCTGCTGCTGGGGGAAGCTGGGCTCCAGCCACCCCCGCCTGCGGGCAGCCACCAGCCCAGCCAGCTCCTGGCCGTGCGGCTTGCCAACCTCCAGCCTGAGAGCCAGCGGGACCAGAGCCAGCGCCCGAGGGCAGGGAGAGGGCAGCTGGGCCTGCATCCAGAGCCGGGCCAGAGACACAGCACCAGAGCCCCCCACCCGCTGCAGCCCCGCACACAACAGCTCTGCTGACACTGGCCACTCGGGTGCCAGCTCCGTGCTCAGCACTTCTGCCCCCCACACCCGCTGGGTATTTAACAGCTGTGGCTGCGGCCCTGGGCAGCACAGACCTCCTCCACCCAGGGGCAGCAGGACTGAGCGCAGCACCATGAAGAAATCCTTTGACAGCCTCCGTGGGCAGACGCAGGCTGCGGCCAAGGGCGTGACGGACTCTGCAGGTCAGTGCCCAGGGCCAGGAGGGGCTGTCAGCACAGACTTCCCACAGGTCTGGCATGGTCAAAGCTGCAGAGCCAACTGGGGGAATGGGGGGGGCCTGTACCCCCAGGGCCTGGGGGCAGAGGGCCAGACCCCCAGCTGCCTTGTACCTAGCTCCCAGGCCCCGGGACCAGCCGTGTCAGCCCTTGGGGAGGGAGCACTGTGGAAGCCAGCGGCACTGCCGGGGAGGGGCTCACACCTGCCACAAGCCAGGCAGGCTGCCTGGGCCGCCGGACTGGGACCTGCAGCTGGCTTCGCCTGGATGGCTGGGAGTCACCCACCGTCTCCCCTCTCCTAGTCCTGGCGGCCCGGGAGGTGCTACAGCAGACAGCAGACACGTCCAAGGAGGGCACCCGGACAGGTGAGCGGGGGCCACAGAGCAGGGGGGCACAGCTGGCTATCTATGGGGGCACTGTTCACCTAACTGCTGTTCTCTCCTTCCCCCCGTGCTGCCCAGCTGCCGAAGAGGCGACCAAACAGACGCAGAGCACCATCAGCACGGCAGCCTCCAAAGCGCAGGAGGCCATCAAGGGGCTGGGGCAGAAACTGGCATAGCCGGGCCATGGCCACGCCTGGAGGGGGGCGACGCAGGCACACGCGGGACACGGGCGCGCTCCAATAAACCCTTTATCAAGGCACTGCGCTGCATGCAGCTGCTTCCCCAACACACCCAGCCTGGGCAGCTCCTGCGTGTGCTGGGGCTGGAGTCCCAGGGCGAACAGCCCTAGCCCCCGGCGCAGCCTGGTCAGTACGTGAAGCCAGCCTCGTTGTACACCCTGAAGACTTTCTCCAGGGCACAGAGGTAGGCGGCCGTGCGCTGGTCCAAGCCCAGGTCATACTGCTGGGCTGTGCTCATAATTTGCTAGGGAACAGGGAGTGTGGAGGTGAGGTGAGGTGAGGTGCGGAGGCTGCGGGGGGTGGCAGGGGCAGTTCATGCTCAACCCTCCTTGTGTGCTCCTGGGCCGCACGTGCAAGCGGTGCTGCTGCCCTGACACAAAGCGGTCCCCGGGCCTTCCCCCACCCCACTGCAGCACCTGCAGCTTTGGGCAGGGCTGTCCCTATCCCCCGCGCTCAGCCAGGAAGCAGCTCTCCCCAACACGCCCAAAGCAGCCAGCTACAGCAGTCCTCTGCTGCATGGAGACAGAAGTAAGGAGCCAGCACTGAGGGAGGGGGACACCTTCCGGTGCCAGGGGAGGGGGTGGCAACAGGCCTCAGCCTGATCCTGGCAGGCGGACACCAGGGTGCACTCGTGGGAGGGGTCTGTTCACAGCAGCAACAAGGAGGTACCTTGGCCGAGCGCTCCATGGTGTAGGCCAGCCCCGAGTGCACGATGTCTTTCTCTGAGGCGCCCTGTGTAGGAACAAGCCAATCTCAGAGAGGCAGCTCTCCTCCTGGCCCAGGCTGCCTGTGGAGCTGGGGGCCTCTGCATCACCCCTGCACCAACCAGGGCTTTGTGGGGCATTGCCCTGCTCTGGCTTGGGGCCAGCAGTGTCTGTGCTGCGGGATGTGATGTCTGGGTCTCCTGTGCTGGCTTGGGGCAGTGCCAGGCAGGACCTACCCCAAGCTGTGCCCTCATGGCACCACACACATCTCACACCCCAGTCCCCCATGTCTGATGACGCGCTCAGGGCAACCCCCTCCCCTGCCTCTGTGGCTGCCCCACATCATGCTCCAGGGCTGGTTGGACCCAAAAGCCAAAGGGCCAGTGCCTACAGCCCCCAAGTCTGCCCCAGCCCTGGCCCCCACATTACCAGGGCTGTGCATTCACCTGAGCCTGCACACCTCCCCCCTGCCCAGGCCACAGGGCCAGGCACCTCATGTCACTTGCTCCCAGGGCTCGCAGAAGTCCCCCAGGACTGTCAGAGGCCAGAAGCCAGCCACGTCGGCACAGAGTAGCAAGGGGGTCCACACTGGATGCCAGCTGTGTGCCTGCAGTGCCCATGGGTAGGAGGGCAGCTGCAGGGAGCCCTTGGAGCTACCCTGACCCATGCCCTGCCTCAGTGGCTCCCAGCACCCCACAGGCAGGGGCAGCTGCCCCAGTACCACACTTGAGAGGTGACCGTGCTCCAGCCCTGGCTTCCCTGGGCTGGGCTGGGCTGGGCCGAGCAGACTCACCGCCACGCGGGCCTGGAACTCCGGGGAGGGCACGATGGGGAGGTCGCCGTGGGCACGGCCCAGGCCCCGCTCCAGGCTCTGCTGCACGGAGAGCAGCAGGTGGTGGTTGGAGTCGCGCTCGTACTTGAAGGTAAGGCGCCCATAGCTCACGTGGTTCAGGTTCTTCAGCCACTCAAAGAAGGACACGGTCACGCCGCCCGCGCTCACGTACAGGTCCTGGGACAGGGGCAGCACCGGGGCTTGGAGGGGCCCAATCAGCGCAAGTCCCAGCAGCAGCCTCCCTCCTCCTACCCCAATGAACCCCAGACTGAGAGACCCAGTGTGGGCAGCACCTTCTCTGGGCCCCAGCGGATGCTCCCAGGCACTGTGCTCTCTGCCTCGGGGGTGACCAGGGCCTCAAGGCAGTCAAGTGATGGAGCAAAGGCTCCTGTGTGCTGTCTGCAGGAGGCACCCAGAGCCCTGGGGGAGATGCTGCTCAGCCACTTCAGCCTGCACCTAACCCAGGCTGCCTGGCCAGGCCCCACGGCTGCATGAACTAAGCTCCTCCAGCTCCCTAGGCCAAGCTGGGGATGGAGGACAGTGCTCCTGCTCCCCCGGTCCCAACATACCGGGATAACAAGGATGTTCCTCTTGAGGAAGATCTCATGTGCTGCTGGCGTTGTGGGGCCGTTGGCTGCTTCGGCGATAATCTGCAAAGCAGGTACACACCCTATATGAGACAGATGATGCCCAGCAGCACGGCCTGGCTGCCACCTCCTCCCATCCCCATGCCAGCCCAGTGGATGCCTGGCAGGCAACTACGGGACTGTCCAGACCACACCCAGCAGAAGGCCCTGGGGCTGTACTGGAACCAACGGCTCGCATCTCGACTTCAGGAGGGAGCAGAGGCCCAGCCGCCTTGTGCTCGGTGCACCCTGCTCCACTGATGTCCCAGGGCAGAGGGATGCCTGGGGCCCATGACCATGCTGGACTGCCCCAGCCCTTGCAACTCCTCTCCCTGGGTACCTCCGGATACCTCACCCAGGCTCTGGGCCAGCAGCACACAGGAAGCGTGTGACTCACACTCTCTGCTGCAGTGGGTCACAGCCCCACACTCCCTCCATACAGCTGTAGGGCTGCTCCGACACCCAGCTGGACACAGGCACCAAGGGCCGAGCTCCCACAGGCACGGCTGCAGGGTGCTTCCTACCTTGGCGTTGACCAGGTGGGCATTCTCTGCTGTGAGCTGCCTCTCTGTGGCTGCTGGGATAAGGATGTCACAGGGGACCTCGAGGACACTGCCTTTGTAGGGCTCTGCTCCTGGGAAGCCAACGATGGTGCCATGCTCCTGGCAGGACAAGGACAGTCTGTGGCTGATCTGTGCATAGCGCTGGGGCCAGTGCAATCCCAGTCCCCTCCCCACTGGTTTCTTCAGCCTGCCCGGCCGCACTGTTCAGGTGTCTTGTTGGGGGTCTCTCGTCACCCTTGCCCCCCAGTCTGGCAGCAGCACATACCAGCTTGTAGTCTGCCAGCTCCTGGGGGTGGATGCCGTCGGCGTTGTAGATGGCGCCGTCCACCTCGCCGACACAGAGGCAGCAGGCGCCACAGCGATGCAGGTACCGCATCGTGTGCAGCCCCACATGCCCAAAGCCCTGTTGGGGAGAGGAGAGGGCACAGGGCCTGTGCTGAGCTGGCTACACGCATGTGCCACAGCTGTGGCCCTCCAAGGCACCCCAAACCCCCACAAGCCCTGCAATGCCACGTCCAGCTGGCTGCTCCCAAGAACCTTGGCTGCCATCTCCTGGCAGCTGGGAGCAGGCACATGCGTGGGCCCGGGAGCAAGGGGCTATGGTAGGCCTAAGAGAACAGCATCACCCAGACCCCCTTGCCACCCAGGTCACAGATGTGCTGGGTCCCTCTTCCCTCTACAAAAATCATCAACTTTAAAGGAGACTGGACAGTCACCTTGCTGGGGTCACTTGACCCCAGTTGTCTTTTCCTGCCTAGTGCAGGGGGACTGAACCCGGTGATCTACAAGGTCCCTTCCAGCCCCTAACAATCTATGAACACCTTGGTATCAAAATTCAGTAGGAAAGAGCCAGGCAGGGATTTTGTGGGGCCACCTTTTTTTATTGGAGCAGTGGCAGTGCTGGGATAAAGCCAGGCAAGTTTTCCACAGCAGGTATTCCTCCTTGGGTCTAAGCCATACCAACCCAGCCTGGCAGAGTCAAAATTGTAGTGAAAGGACTGGAGAACCGCTGGCATGCCACTCCCCAGCAGGCCACCCTCCCGAAGCATCCTTGGTGCCTTTGTTGTAGCTGGGCTCTTCCCAGGGCAGCATGAGCCTGGCAGCCCCCAGTACCTCAGCCCTGCAGCTGGAGCTCTTATTTTATCAAACCCCAAACTGCCCTTCTGGTGAATCCCTGCCCGGCAAACAGCCAGGGACACTGCAGCTCCTCCTCAGCTCCACAAAGTCCTTAGGAAGTGGAGGATCTCCTGGAAATGAATCTGCAGAGCAAAGGTGATGGATGACTCAGAGACATCAGCTCCTAGCATGAGCCTGGCTCTGCCAGCTGAGGCTTCCACCTCGCTCAGTCTCATTTCTCTCACCAGAAGCTGGGAGGCAGCCAAGGCAGCATCCCACAGGGCAGGGTCATGGCCAGCAAGAGAGGCTAGGAAGGAAACTGTGGCCAGCCCAGCCTCATGGGGGATTGTATTTGCTCCCCATGAAGGGTAGCACAGATCCAACACAGACCTGTCACCAGAGGCTGCAGGTCTAGGTCCCTGCCCCTCCTGGACTCCGCCTGCTCACTCAGCCCTGTCACCCTCTTGCCCTCATGCTCCTTCACCAATTCTGCGGGAAAGGGGCTCAGCAAAGGCCTGGTGGGATCCATGCAGCAGGTGGGCACACTGCATCAGCCATGGTTTTTCCACTCAGCTTCTGCACAGGAATTTGGTGTGTGACAGTCCAGGAAACCCTGGACATACCTCGCACTGCTGCAATCCCACGACTTGCTGTCTGAACAACACTTCCGTTGCCCATCGCTGCAGTGATGGACTTATTCCAGCCACATGATCAACCAGCAAATCTGCACTGCCCATGAGGATGGAGGTGGGGGCTCTGTTGCCCACAGTGCGGCGGCACCAAGCTGGCAAGAGCCCTCTCCCAGGAGCATCTAACAGCAGCCACAGCTGTGGAGCAAAGCACGGGTGTGACCTGCGCTTGCGTTCCTGCCGCTGCTGTGGGGACGCTGCAGGCACAGCCCACAGTGAGTGGCCGCCTGGGACCCCCTACAATGCAGGGAGGGTCCAGCAGCCCTGCAAACTCTGCTTTGCCTGGGCTGTGGGCCCCTTCACTGAGCATGGGTATCCTGGGACCACAGTGCGCAGGGCACTTGCCCAAGGGCCCACAGACCACCTGGAAGATCAACTGTCTGCTCCAGGTGCCCAGTGCCCATGCCCATCCTCTGCTAGCAAGCCCGGGTCACTGCACCCTCAGTGCAAACCAGTGCCCCCTGTACAGGCAGTAATGGGGCATTCGGCCCGGGGGAAGCCAATGTGCATGCTCTCCCAGTCCAGCTCTACAGCCAACTCTCGGACCACAGCACATGCCATTGGCCTGTCCTTTCTTGTTTTCAGTGCTGCTCGATTGACCTGGATTTCCACTCTGCAGCCATAGAGCTCCCTGCCTGCAGGGCCTGCCTGTCCTGTGCCTTGCATGGCTAACGTGGTCCCAGGGCCACAGCTCCGTGCCCTTTGTAGCCAGCTGTGGGGGGTAGCAGAACATCCCAAGGTGGGGGGGGCTGCTTCCTCCTAGGGGTCCTGTGACAAGGCCACACATCCCTGGGCAGGCAATGAATTCTCCCTCCACCCCAGTCACTGTCACTCAGTGCTTGGGGGGCAGGGTTAGGGTTAGGAAGGCTTTGGGTTGGCAGGGAGTGAGAGCCAGCAGAGCCGGGGTGAGGGGGCACACGCTGGCAGCTGGGGTGACCCAGAGCTCTGCTGCTCAGAGCCAATTCCCCTCCTGAGCAGCCTGGCTCCTGCCAGACACATTCTGCAGGGGAAACCCACAGGCTGACCCAAAGCCAGCCCCCAGGGCCCACCTCACCAGCAGGGCTGAAGGGAGACAGAGGAGGTGGCTGGAAACAGGAGCTGCTTGGAGAACAGCACAGCAACAGGAAGATGGGCTGCTGAGGCCTGGGACATTGAGGGGGCTGGAGGTGCCGAGCTGGGCTGTACGGCAGCATCACAGGAGCCAAGCAGCCAGAGACAAACAAAGCTGCCTTCCCACATGAGCACTGGGGGTGGCAAGCTGGCACTGTCTATTGGCCCCCAGCACAGGGTTGCAAGGCGGGCTGCATTCCCAGGGGGGTGGAGAGCCCAGGATGCCGACTCCAGCAGCACTGTGGCAGGGGGGAGCTGGCCAGGAGAGGGCACGCTTGCCAACCATGGCACCTGTCACTGGAGGGGGTGGGGAGGACTCCCCTGAAAGGACAGTGACCTCCAGGGTGCGGCCTGGTGCTCACCTGTAGCACAAAGGTCTTGCCGGGGAAGCCAGGGCTCAGGCCTATGAGGTCCATATAGTGCGTGTTGCTGAGGTAGTTCTCAATCCCGTGCATCACGCCGCGGCCAGTGGCTGAGGTGCGTCCGTGGATCCCACCCTGGCTGATGGGCTTCCCTGTCACGCAGGCAGGGGCGTTGATGTCCTACGGGCCGGAGGGAAAGAGCAGAGGGCAGAGGTCACAGGTCAAGGCTATGTCTTGCACATCTCTTCTGGAGGAAGCCAAGACCCTCAACCCGGGGCAACCTGAGCCACATGTTCACAGATTTACTGGGGGGACACTGAAGGCTACTCCCTGCCCACCTGGCCCATCTGAAGCAGGGAGGTGCTGAGCTGGCCAGGCAGGCCATGCCATGTCCTGAAACACGGCTGTCTGCACACCCTGCCTCCTGCACCTGCGTACCCTGTAGCCGAGTGTGTGTGCATACGTGTCTGCAATCCAGGACATCTCCCGCTCGCCTGTGCCGACGTCAGGCCCCAACACATCGATTCCGGGCCCTGCCAGGGAGAAAAGGGGCATTGAGCCCAGCTGGTCTCTACTCCCCAAGCACCTGTCCCACCCCCCAGTCCCTAGGCAAGACAGCAACCAATCCATCCACACCACGAGGCTGGCTCTAGCCTGCTCTTCAGAGCCCCTGCTGCTGGGTTTGTTGCCTGTGGTTTAGCAGGGATTTACCACATCTCTTCCAATCTCTCACACTGCCATGATGAGAAGTGCACTTGTCTCATGAGTAGACAGACTCCAGCCACCTCGCTCCCCGTGCTACATGGCATGCTGCTCAGCCCCTGCTTTTACTCCCCACAACAAGCCGGCTCCTTCTCTGAGCCTATGAATGGGCCCTCTCACCTATAAAACCCTTCTTGGCCAGTTCTATCGTAAACTGCCTCGTGACTTTCTCCAGCTCAGCTTCCTGCATAAGAACCGCAAACATAGCTGTTACTGCGGCCCCAAAAAGGAGCCCTGGACCTGAGGCATGGCACCCAACGACTACCACATACTCCCAAGCATACATATTATGACCCTGCGTGGCTCATGGCACAGCCTCTTTGGGCCGAGGCACTTGAAGGGCAGCCACAGCAGGCCCTGGATAGGGCACAGGATCCCTGCTGCACTGAAGTGGGAGAGGACTGCACTTTGCAGCCTGCTCACACGATACTCGGCCTCTCACTCACATCCCCTCCCTCTCCTGCTGGGCAAGATGCCAACCCGCCTCGTGTTTTGTCACCTGTCTGGGCGAATGTACCGAACCACAAATCAGAATCTGTCACCCCCCCATCTCTCCTCAAGCTGCTGCTTGCAGCCTCTGGATGAGCTCTGCTTGATACAACCTCCTCTTCCAGGCCTGTCAGAGCGCATCAGTCACACCCCCCACACGCACACATGCAGGAAAGGCCGTGTGAATCCCAGGCAAGTGGAGCGTGACGTCTGAGGGAATGGGGCCAACTTACCGAGTACTTCCTGGGATCGATCTTTATGCCGGCCATGGCCCCCCCAAAAGGCACATCTGAAAGGCACCAGACAGCCAGGTCAGCAGCTGGCACTCAGGCACCGTTTGCTGGGTCCCTTGCTGGTGGACCGTGGGGCGAAGGCACCAGTTATGACAGCCCACCAGAGAGGACTCAGTACAGCATAAATGGGAAGGATGGACCGCCAGAGCGCAAGGCAGTGCTCCCTGCTGCACTGACCCACAACCGCGACTTTGTGCAGCTGGATTAGTGGCTCAACAAGGTGTGGATGCTGTAGAGTTGAACTCCGCGCCGCAGAGGGAGGGAAGTTATGCAACAAATGACCCCCAGCCCCAGTGCTCCACCTGCTTCTAGCTCCACCAGGCAGAGAGGAACTCCCAAATCTCTCTGATCGCAAGTCAGGGGAGCAACCCAGACCCAGACCCAGGGAAACGCCTTTTATGGCACCCAGAGGCCCTGCTGTCACATTCCGCGTACCCAACACTGGGTGTTCCTTGGAAAGGCCCTCTTTGCTTCCAACCTCCACTACAAACCCTGCTGGGCAACATCTTCATCCCATCCCCACACAACCCCAGAGCCCTGAGACTTCCCAGCTTACCCACTACGGCACATTTGTATGTCATAAGGGCAGCCAGAGCACTCACATCATTGAGGCTGACAGAACTGCTGAAACGAACGCCTGGGGAAAGGGCAAAAAAGCAACAGGTTGAGGGGGCTGCCTATTTCCCAAGCCAAGAGCAGAATCAGAGTACATCTGGCGCTGCCTCCACACTGAAGGCAGTGGTTCTCCACCTTTCCAAACTCAAGGCTCCCCTCAAAAGCGCCAGCTCCGTTTGCACCCTTTACCGAGCACGGAAAAATAACCCTGTGCTTTTTTCTGTTGCAAAGCACTCAACAAGGCCACAGCAGGGCAGAATACTTCTAACACTGTGAATTCCTATTGGAAATCTCTGGGCTTGTCTTCAGTAGGGATCCAGGTTTTCCTTTTCTCATCCAAAACTGGAGAAAACAACAGATTCCTCATTTGCTGCAGAAACCCAAGGATTTTGCTGTTTTGCAAAGAGCTCTCTGGAGGTGGGCAGAGTTCCAGGTTGTGAGGGGCTGGGGGAACGGGAGGAGGGTGGTCAAGCAGGGGTTACCATGTGCATGTGCACGCTCACACACGTACGGGACTGCCTGGCAGCCTGGAGAGCAGCTCCCGCAGGTAAGTGGGGAGAGCATGGGGAACGGGGGGAGGGAGTTGGGCAGGGCTGGGGGCTGCTGCCCAGCTAAGTAGTCCATGGGGCTTGGGGCCACGTGTGGTGACAGGGGAATGCGGGGAGCAGGATGGGGCTGTGGGCAGCTCGTGTATGTGAGGGGGGGGACAGAAAGGTGGGCCAGCTCCCCACCACTACACACACTCCTGGGGGCAGTGGGGACCTGTACCCCCCAGATTTGTGCATAGGATGGGTGCAGGCTGCCTGATGCAGGCTCAGTCTCCCACCCTGCTGCCCTCCCTCGAGGCCTCTGCAGCCCAGCAGGTGCAGCCCAGCGCTGAGCTGAAAGGGGCCATGCAGCACAGGTGCTTGCTGCTGCCAGCTCTGTGCTGCCTTGGTGATGCACATCCTGTGCGGGGCAGCAATGAGAGGCAAACCCTGTGCCCCCCCGCCCCACCGCAGCACATACAGTGACATGCTATCCGGGCAGGACGGAGCTTGCAGCAGCAGCCGCCTTTCCTGCGTGGCCCCTCTCGGCTCTGCCAGGTTGCACCCGCCAGGCTGTGAAGACCTGAGAGTGTGCGGGGTGGCAGATGTGTCCCCCGGCCTGGCCCCATAGCCCTGGCAGCTGGGGGGTGATGTGGAGGAGCATGAGCAAGCCAGAGGAGGCTGTGCAGGACCTCTCATTTTAATCACAGATTTTGGGGGTTTTATTAGAGAATTTGTGATTTTTTTTAAATCAGAGAATAACGATGCAATTTCATATCAGGCCCTGGTCTTCAGTGACGCTGACACACCTCACACACTACACTGCACCGCACCCCCCAAAAGGATCGCGAGGCGCTCCCGGGGCGGGAACACGTGCGTGCGAGCGTTACCCTGGGCCCGGAGGGCAAGGGGCAGGCCCAGCACTCACCCCCCTCGCAGGGGAGGCGGTGCTGGCTGTGCTGCGCCCTCCAGCCCTCCACCATCTCCCAGGTGCCGCTGTCGCGCCGCAGCGGCACGGAGACCTCCAGCACGTGGCTGCAACGCTGCACGGTCTCCAGGATGCCGTGCACCCACTGCCGCCGCGGCTTCCCGCTGCGCAGCTGCTGCACCAGCCCCTCCTCGGCCACGCGCGCCGCCCGCCCGCAGAACGTCTCCACCGCCTCCAGAAAGCCGCGCGGGTCCGCGTCGCCTGCTGCCACGTGCTCCCCCCTCCGCCCCACATGCGCGCCGCTTCCGCTTCCGGCCAGGCCTGCCGGCCCCCGGCCCCAGCCAGGAGCCGGAAGCCGCTGCCCCCCGCCACTGCCCACGGGGCCCTGCGCGGCAGCCGCGCCCCGGCCCCCACTAGCCGCTGCATAGCCCTGAGCTCTGTCCCTGGCCACCCGCCCGTTCCCTGGCCTCACGCCAACAAGCGCGGGGCTGATTGGTTGTGCGCAGCACGCTCCCCTAATTGGCTGATGAGGGTGGGGCGGGGCTCCTGATTGGCAGAGCAGCGCCCCCGAGGGGTGAAGAGGCCAGTGGGCGGGGCGGCGGCCCAGGGCTCTCCGGATAGGCGGAGAGTTCGGCCAATGGGAGGGCGCCCGGGAAGTGGCGCTGGGTCGGAGCGCGTGGGCGTCGAGGGGAGCACGTGGCGGCGCGTGGCCACCGTGCCTGGGGGGCACTGCACAGCTGTGCCACCCCTGCCCTCGCCCTCGCCCTCCCCAGGAGCCCCGAGACTGGCCTGGCCTCAGCTTCCCTGACAAAGCGGGGCTGGAGCTGGGCTGGTGCCCAGAGCAGTTGGGTGGCACCTGCCACATTGCCTCTTGGCACCCGCTGAGCAGTGCATGAAATAAAGGCGCCTGGTTGTGTGCGTGTGTGGGTGTGTGTTTGGGGGGGGTTGCCCTGGGCAAGGAGTTGCTAGGGAAGCCCATGCTCCACATGGCGGCTGGACGAGGCATTCGCCCCCATTTGTCTTGGCTGCGGCAGGGGCCTCAGGTTGCCTGACACAGCAGGAAGCTGGCAGCAGCTCCAGCGCTCACCTTCCCTTCTCTGCAGAGCGCCCTGGGGGGGTCAGGCGGGGCATGAACAGCCGCCCGCCCTGGAGACGCACAGCATGGGCACAGCAGCATGCAGCCGGGGGGTCCAGCATCAGCAAAGCAAAACGGCATCCACAGCTCCTAATGGCTTCGGAGCCGAGACCACGTAGGGCCGGGTCTACTGGTGCCAGGCCTTGCAGACGTGGGGGGTGCATGGTCTGCGCAGCGCAGCCACGGGAAAGCTTCCTCCCCTCCCGCCCCCACTGGGAATGTGTCACCAGCGCCAGCTGGAGCGGCAGCAGCTATTTTTAGGGTGTTTGGCATCTTCAGCTCCTCCTGGGAGCTCACAGCAGCTCTGGACCAGCGCAGGCCGAGTGCTCCCGTCTGAGCCGGGCTGTGGTGGGACCCGCTGAAGAGCAGCCGCCCTGAGCCGGGGGCCCCGAGGGCTGTATTGGGGTGGGGGCACACGCAGACAGACCCTGCGGGCCGTGGTTTTGCTTCCCAGGATGTGACGCCCTCCCAGCACTCCCGGGGTGGGATGCTGCACCCCATCTGCGGCCCCGCAGCTGCGCCCAGCCTGGCCCTTCTGCTCGGCTGCCCCGGGAATGGGCCGTGCACTCAGGCAGAAAACATGCAGCCATGCGTGAGAGCCGAGGAGGGGGGTGCCTGGGGAGGCCTTGGACTCCTGCCAGAGACAATGCTGCCCTCCAGGTCGGACCGTGGCTCCCTGCGCTGGCGCCAGCAGTGTCTGGGCGCAGGCCCTGAATGGGGGTCGCTGCCCTGCGTCTGTGCTGAGGACCAGCAGGTCTCCCTCAAGCCCGCCTGGATGTCTGGCTGTGCAGGGGGCATATTCACACACAGGGCCCGTGGGGGCTTCAGGGGGTGTTCCCCATCTGTCCTCAGGGCATGCGGACATGGTCTCGGGGCCTGGGCACCACGGGTGGGAGGTGGCTGTGTGGCATGGCCCCAGCTGCTGTGGGGGTCTGTTGCGCGGTGGATGTGGCCCAGCCGGCCCTGCCCTTGCCCCCGGTGGTCCGGCAGGCTGGGGAGCCTCAGGCGCTGCACGCTTAGCCCCAGCATGCGCGTAGGCTGCTCGCACGCAGCGCCCTGTGCTTTGCAGCCCCCTCTCTGTGCGTTGCCAAGGCGATCGGCAGCATTTTACTCCCCCCTCCGCCTATTGTTACAGCCGCATGGGCGGGAGGGGGCAGAGACAAAGCCCCCGGAGATGTTCCCCCACCAGATGACCCCACAGCCCAGGGGCCCGCGGCTTGGCCCAGCCGGCCGGCCCTGCTCTCTTGGGGTGCAGCCAGGGGCCTGGGGACCCGGCTGCCAGCAGGAGCCTCTGTGGGTGCCCTGTGGGGGCAGAGGGCATCTCCTGGTCCTCCCCCTGCCCCCCTGGGGCTGGGGGAGCTGGGGCCCGTGCCCCCCCAACCCCCTGGGGCGCTTGGCGGCTTGGGATCCTGGCACTTCTGCATTTTGTGTGACAAGCCGTTGCCATGGCGATGGCAGGAGGAAGATGCT
>NW_017728914.1:37467765-37469391 GCF_001723895.1 Crocodylus porosus | reverse complement strand
GGGGCAGGCCTGGCGGCGTGCGTGGGCATGCGTGTGCATTGCATGCGGTGGGTGTGCGCATGTGTGCACCTGTGGGGGCATGTGCGTGCATGCCAGGGAGTGTGCGTGCGTGCCCGTGGGAGTGTGCACATGCATGTGCCTGCGTGTGCGTGCCCAGGCAGGCAGCTGTGTTCCCGCACGGCCCCCCCCCCGACATGCGGAGCAGCACGTGCACCTGGGCCGCGGCGCCCAGCCGGCCCCACAGGGCGAGGGCGCGGGCAGGAGGCAGAGAGGGCGCTTGGCGGCCTCCTGCCCCGCTGTGCCGGCACGGCCCGCCGGCGGGAGCGGAGCGGGCGCCCCGGGGAGCGGGTCTGGGTCCTGAGCCCACGCCCGTCCCTGCCCGGGCCCCCGGTGATGCTTTGCTGCCAGTGCCCGGGGGCAGCTGGCAGCTGCTGGGCCGCGGGGGGAAGGATCCTGCTCCCCGCCGGGCTGGAGGAGCCGGCGTGCGATTACCCTACTTGGAGCGCGGCCAGGGCGGCAGGCCACGGCCTTGTTGGGCTGGGCTCTAGTTGCCAGGAAGACAGTGGGTCACAGCCTCGTGCCCCTGTTTGCACACACAGTTTTGCACACACGGCTGCCTCCCCAGACACAAGAACTTGTGCGAGTCACGCGTGGGGCAAGGCTATGCCACGTCAAGTGCACAAGTGTGCTGGGGACATTGCCACGACATCTCCAACCCACCACTTCCATGTGCAGGGCCGTGGGGCTGCGTGTGCGCACGCGTGTGCACTGCGGCAAAGCAGGCGTGAGCAGGGGCCTGACCCGCCCTGTGTTCTCTTGCAGAAGCCCTGGGCCCCGCAGTCGAAATAGCATGGGAGAGCCCCGGCCCGGGCATGGGCAGTGCTGAGGAGCTGGAGGCCCTGCAGCGCCTGGGCCAGCAGCCTGCCCCCGAGGCCACGTGCCAGCCCAGCGCCCCGGGCTGCCAGCACCGTGCCCACTGCGGCGCGGGGGAAACGGCCATGAGGAACTGCTGCGTGAATGAGCGGGGGGTGCCGGACAGCCAGGAGAGCGGTGCCGGCGCGGGCAGCCCCAGCCCAGCCGGCAAGGCCCTGGCCCCAGACAGCTCCAGCCCCGCGGGGAAGGCCCCGGAGCCCTCGGCGGGGGGAGTGGCTGCCAGCACGGCCGCGGCGCTCCCCGGTGCAGGCACGAGGCCTTTGGAGAAGAGCGGTGAGAGCGCACCAGTGCCCGGGAACTGCTTGGGACAGGACGGCGAGGCAGCCCCCGTGGGCGCAGCCAGCGGCCTGGCCGGCACCTGCACCCCCCCCGGGAGCGCCGGCCCGAAGGAGCCTGCAGACGGGCCGTCTGCCCGCCCCGCGCTGGAGCCCTGCCTCAAGGCGCCCGGCAAGGACTCGGGGGGCGCGCCAGCCCCTCTGAAACACGTGGCGTTTCTGGAGCCGGCCACAAGAGATGCCTTGGCTGGCGGCACTGGGGCCGACGAGCCCTGCCCCACCCCGTCGGCCCCGGGGCCCCCCCACGCCCCGCCGAGCACAGACGCCGCGAGCCCGCCCGACGGTGCGGGGTTGCAGGGCGCCTCCCAGGGCAGTGCCCACGAGAAGGCACCGGCATCTCCAGCCCGGCCTGCGGCCC
>NW_017728914.1:37453938-37466981 GCF_001723895.1 Crocodylus porosus | reverse complement strand
CCAGGCGCCGCGGGCCGCGCGAGGGCCCCGCTGGGAGCAAGCAGGGACTCTCCCAGCCAGATGCGGGGTCCGGGCACCCCTGCTGCCCACGGGTCTGGGCTTCCGGCTGGCCCCCGCGCCCCGGCCTGCGGGTCAGCGCTGCACAAGCTGCCAGGAGCCGGCCTGGGCCCCGCCCGGGGCCTCGTGTCCGCAGCCCCCAGGAGGGTGCTGGATCGCTGCTCCCCCGGCCCTGCCGGAGCCCGGGCAGGAGCGCGTGGCGAGAGCCCAGGCTGGCCAGCCCCTCCTGGGCCCGGCTGTTCTGCCACAAGGCAGCTGGGGGGCTGGGGCCTGGACCCTGGGGCCTGCGCGGGGCAGAGGCCCATGCTGCTGGCACGAGGGGCCACGCTCCCGCGGGGTGGGGGGGGAGGGAGGATCCACACTGCAGTCACTTGCCTGAGAAACCCCGACTGCCTGGGGGGGCCTGTGCCCAGTGAGCGGGCGTGGGGGCTGTGTGCGTATCCCTGTACACATGTCCCCGTGTGTGCGTGTCCCTGCATACATGTTCCTGTGCACATGCACACACCTCCCCATGCGTGCGTGTCCCCGTGTGTCCGTCCCCCTGTACACGTCCCCCTGTGCACATGTCCCCATGCGTGTGCGTCCCTATATGCACATTCCCATGCACGTGTCCCCGTGCGTGCGTGCGTCCCCATGTGCACATCCTCGTGCACAGGCTCATCTCTGCAGCGATGGCAGCTCTGCACGGGGGTGTCTGGTGCAGCCACTTTTTACATGTGGGGTTTTTCAAGGGGGGCGGGTTATTCCTAGGGGTTTGAACCTTATGGGGTGGCGTTGGCTTGGGCCCAAGGGCCTGGCCCTAACTCCGTCTCTTCCTTCCCTGACCGCCTCTCTCTGCCGGGGCTCAGCTGGGACTGGAGCAGCATCAGCCCCTTGGGCCCTGGTGCTGGCACAGATCCCCACTTCCCACCGAGTCCAGGGTGGGGAAGGTGGTGGCTGCCCGCACCTCTGCGCCCCGCCCCCATGCTGCCCCTGCCACCGCGGCGCTGGGTGCCGGCCGGCCCAGAGTGCCTTGCCCAGTGCGGCCAGGGTGAACAGCGCGGCACCGTGGCCCGGGGATGCCCTGTCCCTGTGGGCCCGTCACATGCGGGGCAGGCAGCAGCTGCCAACACTTTGCCACTGACTTTTTCCTTCTCTGTTATTTTTTGGGGGGTAAAATTTGTGACCTTGGATGTTGGGTAATAAAAACCTTCTGCAGAGCTGTGCCTGGGCCTCCTTCGCCTCTGCCGGGCGGACAGACAGAGAAACGGGGCAGGGGGACAGCCCGGCCCCACACACCATGAGCCACGTGGGGGTCCTGGCCCCGGCCTCAAGCCGGCAGGTTTATTGTGGGGCGCAGGGGCTGCCTGCTCCTGGCAAGTCCTGCTCCTGTTTGTCCAGCGCCCTCACAAGTCTGTGGTGTCCAGGCTGGGGGTGCTGAGTCTCATGACCGCTGGGCTGGACGCCCCGGGCGGCTGTGCCATCCCTGTAGAGGGGTGCGCGCGGTGGCCCCATAGGGCAGCTGCCAGGGGCTCCTTGCCACTGTCCGTGTGTGCCGATGCCCCCACCCTGCCCTGCCGGGGGAGAGAGCCAGGGGGATCTCAGGGAGGGGGCACTGCCCTGCAGCCCAGCCCTGGGGCATGGCCAGTGCCCCCCCCACCTGCTGCACCCCCAGGTGGTTACTCACCCTGGGCATGGCGCTGCCTTCCTCCGCCACGTCCACCGCGTTTTCATCCAGCGAGTTCACACTGCAAGGGGTGATGCCGGTGACACGGGGCAGGGGACAAACGCCTGGGGCCGGAAGGTCCCGTGGCCCCTGGGGGTGGGCAGCCCACAGGAGTGGGGGGCTCTCACAGGCAACACCCACCTGGTGCTGTCCAGCGAGGAGTCCCGGTCATCCTCGTCCAGGCTGAGCGCAAGGTTGAGCACCGGGTTGGCCCTGCGCAGGAGGGAGCGTGAGGGCAGAGCGCAGCACCCCACCCCCATGATGCCCCCCCACTGGGGCACGCTCCCACCCCCGCCGGGTGCCCACGCTCACCGCTCTGCATTGTACTTGTTGGTCCCGGGGATGGCCGGGCCCTGCTGCACCGTGTCGGGGGCCAGCGTCGTCGCCGTCTGCAAGGCCTTCAGCGCGGTCAGCTTCCGCCGGTAGCTGCACGGCCGGAGAGAGGCAGGCGTGACGGGGGCAGGGGTGGCGCGGGGCCGCTGCAGCGCAGGCGGGGGCATGAGCTGCCGGCGGCAGGGGCAGGGGCAGGGGCGAGGCGGCACCCCCGTACCTCCGGCTGGAGCTGACGAGCACCACGGCCATGAGGAGAATGAGCAGGGCCAGGGCTCCTGCCAGCCCCGCGATGACGCCGACCAGCTCCTTCTGCTTGTCCGTCTGCGCCGTCTCCCCGGGGTCCTGGGACACGGCGCAGTCATGCGGTGCCCATGGACACCCAGCGCTTCCCGCCAGCATCCAGCAGGGCAAGGCCGGCCCTGCACCCCCACGCCACCCCCTCAGCTGCACTCACGATGACGGCGAGGCCGAGCTGCACCAGCTGCGTCAGGGCCTGCGGGTCGCTCTGGACGATGCTGTCAGAGACACACGACCGATGTGAGCCCATGGCAGGGCCCCCGCGTGCCACAGCCTCCTCCCTGGTGCCCCCCACTCACGTGCTGAACTGGTGAAAGTCCAGGGCTGTCCCATTGCTGTAGATGAAGTACGCCTCCATCACAGAGTGTGCTGCAGCCCTGCGGGCGCGAGAGGCCTTGGGTGAGCAAGGGGCAGAGACGCCGCTCGGCCGCGGCCCCTGCCCCCGGCCCTGGCAAGCTCAGGGCTGCTGTAGCCAAGCCCGTGGGGTGGGCACGGCCCAGCCGGCAGCTCCAGCGAGCTCTCTGCATCCATGCAGGCCGGGCTCACCTGGCAGATCTGGACGCTGGGGCACCCTCCAGGGCCCGGATGGCTGCCACGTAGACCGTTGTCTTCGTCGCAGCCGTAAGGGCTCTGCAGGGAGGAAGGGAGCCTGGCAGGTCAGCTGTGCCGAAGCCCCATGGTCTGGCACAGGGCGGCGTGGGCCCACACCCATGCCCAGCTAGCAGGAGCCATGCCCTCCCCCACAATGCTGCCGGGGCCCCTTACATCTTGATCTGTTCGGTGTTGCCTTGCACTTCATCCACAGTTCTCCTGAACTGCAGCCGGATCCGGTAGCTCTGGTCCACCGTGAAAATCTGGGGGAGAGGGGGGCAGCGGCTGAGCCAGGCACCCCTGCAGCAGGCCAGGGGCCAGGCCAGCTGGGGGCTGTGGGGGGGACTCACATCCAGCACGGCCTGCGTGCTCAGCACTGGCACCGCGCCATCCATGGCCTCCACCGTCACCCGGTACTGGCCCTTCAGTGACCCGTCGAGGTTGCTGGCAACCCTGGAGGGTGGCAGGGGTCAGCAGCTCTGCCTGCCCCCCATGCTGGTGCCAAGCCCTGGGGACCTAGCCCCACACATGCCCCGATTCCCCACTGGGGTGCCCAGGTCCGGACCCCGCAGAGACCCACCCAGCCCCTTCCCACGAGTCTGGTGCCTGGCAGGACCAGGGACCCCGGGGCTCACTGGATGCTGCCGACGTAGGTGCCGTCTTTGGCCGAGGTCACCACCTTGAAGAGGTTATCTAAGGTGTGTTCAAGGCCCCCTTCCTGGATGAAGATGATGCGGCGGATGGCGAAGGTGATGACACCCCTCGGCCCCGTGTCCATGTCCCAGGCCTACGGGGTGAGCACAGATGTCACCGTGTGCGCCCGCTCCGGGAGGGGCAGCCCCTATGCATGCCACACCACCCAGGGGCCTTACCTTGACCACGGCCACCTGCAGATCCATGGGGGAGAGGTCGGGGATGACGACTGCGAGGGAGGAGACAGACGGACGGATGCTGGGTCACACTGGCAGCTGCAGCCCCTGGGGCTTCCTGCACCCATTAACCCAGGTCTGGGGCCGAAGTGAGGACGGCAGACTGGGCTCTGTGCCCACGGCAGCACTGCCCAGGGAGCGGGGCACCGAATAGACCTCTCTCCCCCCGGGGAGCCCCAAACCCAGCACTGCCAGGTCCCCCCACCCCAAGCACAGAGTCCAGGTGAGCCAGGAGCAGGGCTGGGCTCCCAGCAGCAGCTGTGGCAGTGGTCACTGGCCACATGTGCACGCATGAATGCACGCACGCACGCACGCCTGTGGCCTCACCAAAAGTGTCCTTAATGGGCAGGAACTCGGGGCTGTTGTCGTTCGCGTCCTCAATGATGATTCTCAGGGTCTCTGCCGCGGGTCCCAAAGCAGAAGGTCTGATCAGAGCACGGCCTCGCCCGCCTGCCACCAGCTGCCTCCACCGCCCCGTGTCCCCCCGGTACCCAGGGCAGGGATCCTGCCGCTCTTCCCTCGGTCTGCACATCCTCTCCCCCTGCCCCGCAGTGCTCCCTGCTGAGCAGCCTGGACACCCCCCAGCTGGTGCTCCTGACCCCCCCAGGTAGCATGCCCTACCGTTCTGGCTGTAGGCACTGCCGAACACGGTGGAGTTGTCGTGGACGCGCAGGGTGAGCCGTGCCAGGTCGCAGGCCTCGTAGTCGATCTCGGAGCGGTTGGCAAAGACGGAGCCGTTGGGCGCAAGGTGGAACCAGCCGTGGCACACGGAGCCCATGGGCGCTCCCCCCTTGTAGCAGCTCAGGCCCAGCTCCTGGAAGCTCAGCGTGTGGTTGGTGTCTGGGTCCGAGGCCTGCACCGTGGTCAGCAGCTCCGGCTGGGGCCCGGTGCTGTTCTCGGCCACGCGGGCGTCGGGCAGCGGGGATGGCTGGATGGTCGGGGGCTCGTCGTTGATGTCTGTGATGACCACCTGCACCACGGTGCTGACCGTGGTGAGCGTGTCATCCGTGGCTGTGTTCTGAGCCAGCACCGTGAGGTTGAAAACCGGCTGTGACAGCTGCTCGTAGTCCAGTGGCACGTCCGGGTCCAGCGAGAGGAGGCCCTGGTAGTGCCCAGGGCCCAGGCAGTGGGAGCGCAGAAGGAAGTTGCTGGACCCACTCCCGTTCTTGACAAAGGAGATGCGTTGGTTCACATCCGTCTGGTCGGCATCCATGGCCTCCACGCTACCCACGAAACCCCCTGCAGCCAGGGGGCAAGAGAGGGATCAGCGGGTCACAGCCACCGCGCAGCCCCCTCCAGGCAGGGAGCCAGCCCCCCACGTGGCGCCCTACCTGCCGGGTGTTCTTGCACCTCAAACTTGTAGGGCAGCCCGATGAAGACGGGCGCGTTGTCGTTCACGTCCAGCACCGCGATCACCAGAGGGCGCGACTCAGGGCTGCTGGGCGAGGGCAATGGGTGCCCGTGGGCTGGGGAGGCTTTACCCCATGCCCGCCCGCCCGTGCCCAGCCTCTGCTCACCTCCACGGTGATGGTGACGTTGACGAGGGTGCTGCGCAGGGGCTGGCCGCTGTCCTGGACACGCACCGTCACGCCCATCTGCCCGCGCCACGTCTCGTTCAGGGCCTCGCGGTCCAGGGGCCCAAGGCTACGCAGCAGTCCCGTGTCCGGGTCAATGGTGAAGTTGGCGCTGAAAGGCCCTGGCTCCAGCGTGAAGCGCAGGCGGCTGTTGTTGGTGCCTGGTTCGTCGTTGTCGTACGCCTGGGGGCAACCAGTTGCAGGGGTCAGGGCGCAGGATCGGGGCCCCCCAGTGCCAGTGCGGGGGGCCAGGACCTTTTCTCCCAGGAGTTGCTTTGCTGAGAGGGTCCTGCCAGCCTGGGCTCCCGTGAGCCCCTGCCTGGGGGTGGCGGGATATGTCATGAGAGAAGGACCCATGAGGGACACGGGCACCGGAGGACAGCCCAGCCTGGCTGTGCTCAAGGGTTGGGACTACTCTGGGAGTCAGTAAGCAGGTACCTCAAGGCAGAAAATACAGCAGCCCCGGGGAAGACCCTGCTTCCCAGCCCCCCTGCCCAAGGATGCTTGCTGCCGTCTTGAGCTGGGGGCTTGGAGCCTGCCCTGTGCCATACAGGCTGCGGCCTGGAGCTTGGGGACAGGGGCTAGTGCTGGAGAAGAGCCTGGAGGGGCACATGCCCTGGTTGTGATGGGCAAGAGCAAGGGCCTGGAGTGGCCTGTGGGAAAGGCAGGAGTCTGGGACTCGGAGGCTGGCAGGGCTGGTGCTCTGGAAGGAGGGGCCGAGGCCTGAACACAGCGACCGGAGTTAGGGGTCCCAGGGGTGCTTCGGAGATGCTCCATGCTGCAAGGGGCTCAGGCCCCAGTAGAGCCCACCGAGGGCCTGGGACCCAGTGGCAGCCCTGGGCAGCTTAATGACGGGCAAGGCCGGGAACTGTAGCCAAACTCCAGGGATCTGAAGGCAGCCTCACAAATTCACTCGCTTCTGGCACGTAGACGTGGCAGGTAAGAGAAGGGGCCCAACAGAGGGACCCGGAGCAGGAGAATGGACACTGGGCGCCCCTAAGGCCACCCCTGCAGGCGGAGCCCGCCGTGGCGCGTTTCACCTGGATCTGCACGGAAACGTTCTCCTGGCCCTCGACTACGAAGATCTTGTAGGTGCCGGTGACGACAGGGTCGTTGTCATTGTCGTCCTCCAGGGTGATCTCCAGCAGGGTGGAGCCTGTCAGGTGGGCACCGTCCGTGGCCTGCAGCGTGGCGTAGTACACGGCCCGCATCTCGCGGTCCAGCAGGCTCCCGTTCCGCACCAGCACCTCCCCGCTCACGGCGTTCACCGCAAAGATGTCCTGGCTGCGGCAGTGACGGACAGACGGACTCAACGTGACTGTGGCTCCAGGCTGGGGCTGTCCCCGACCCCTCCGTGGCCTGGCCCCTGGGGCAGGCAGGGAGGCTGGGGGAGGGATACGTACATGCTCTCAGGCAGCAGCTGGTAGGAGATGTTGCCGAAGGCACCGGTGTCTGGATCAGTGGCCTGCAGTGGCCCCGAGAGACACTGGGTTTATCCACTAGCCCGGGGCGCGAAGGGACCCCTGAGCGCCTGCCCCACCTGGGGCTCAGGGGAGACGCGCCACGGGGAAGCTCCCAGCAGAGCCCGCCTGGGCCGAGGCAGCCGGGGCGACCCCGGGGCCAGGCCAGCCCCTCACCATGATGCCGCGGGAGATGACGGTGTCGGTCGGGCTGTTCTCCATCACGTACAGCTTGTACACACTCTGGTTGAACGTGGGGCTGTGGTCGTTGATGTCCTCCAGCCGGATGGTCACTGTGGCCACGGAGCAGCAGTTTGCCGGGTTCCTCGTGTCGTTGGCAATGATCTGCAGGGTGGGACAGGGATTGCATGCCCCCCCTTCATCCCAACCAGGGGCAAAGACTGTGGGGGCTCCTGGGCTGCTCCCACCCTGCCGGCCCCAGGCCAGCTCCTGCCCAGCACGGATTTCTTCCCAGCCAAGGACGGGGATGGCGCCCTGCAGCTCTGGCATTGCGGGGGCCTGTGGGGGCTTGGCTGGCACATCCAGTAAGGATCACTCCCGGGTGCTGGGAGAAGTCCCATCCCGGTCCCTGGGTGATGCCCCCACAGTGTTGTCACTACGGCACCCAGCAGGGGCTGCGAGGGGCCACGGCACTTCCTGCTGCCCAGGCTGGGTCAGGCAGGCGGCAGCAGCAGGGGTGCCGGCCCCGGCATCGGGCTCTCACCTCCACGGTCATCTCAGGAACCCGTTCGTAATCCACCAAGACCGGGTTCTGCACCAGGAGCTGCACCTCGCCCTCGCCCGTGACCCGCGAGGGCAGCACCGAGAAGGCGGCTGCATCCCGGCCCTGCAGGGACAGCTCGAAGGTGCCGTTGGAGCCCTGACGGGAGAAGGGCAGGGGCAGGGTCAGTGCCCATACACCTGAGCGGGGTGCAGCTGCACCCAGCAGTGTCGGGTGCCCCTCGCTCCTGACCCGCAGCCTCCCACCCCCAACCCCAGGGAGTCCCAGAGAGGCAGGGCTAGCAGGGAGCTGCCGGAGGCAGGACCAGCCCAGACAAACCATCCTCTAAACCCCATGTAAAACACCATCAGCCCTGACCCCCGCCCCTGCCCCAGGAAAGCAGGGGGCTGCAGCTTTCACTGTCCTGCTGCTGCAAAGCGGGTCCTGGACGCTGCAGAGAGCCCAGGCCCAGACAAAACCCCCCAGTGCAGACCAGTCTGAGCAGGGGAGAAAATCCCTCCTGTCCCAGTCCAGCATCAGGCTGAGCCTGAGTGCAGGGGCAAGACCCTCCAGCCAGGACCCTGCGGGGTCGAGCCCTTGAGCATTGGCGCAGCCCGGTCCCCTCCCCAGTCTGGGCTGCAGCCAGCACCAGCGCCTCTGTGGGAGGATTAAACCACGTGGAGCAGACGGGCGGAGGCGGCAGCAGAGCCCAGACGCCTGGGACACCCCACATCAGAGCCCAGGCTTCGCTGCGCCCTAGGGCCCATCCAGTCTCTCCTCGACACCTCCAGTGATGGAGGCCCCCCTTCCCTGGCATCTCTCCCACGGCCTCCCTGCTCCAACGGAAGAAGGACCAAGCCAGCGCTACCTTGTCGGGATCTCGGGCCACGATGTTGAGGTTGGCGACAGGCAGGCGGGCGGAGGCGTGCTCGGCAATGTGCCCCTCGAAGCGGTGCTGGGGGGGCCTGGTGAAGTCACAGTGGGGCAGGACGCAGCGGTAGAACTGGGGCCGGTTGTCGTTGATGTCGGTCACACGCACGGTCACCGTGGCCCGGGCTTGCGCCGGCTGGTTGTGGATGTCCAGGTTCCTCTCACGTGCCTGGGCATGGGTGGCACAGGCCAGTCAGGGGCTGGGAGGCTGGCAGGAGCCTGGGGGGGCTGCCACGGGCTCCCCCTACTTACCAGCACTTCCAGCAGCAACTCGTCGCTGGGCAGGCTCTCGCGGTCCAGGGCGCCCGTCACCGTGATGGTGCCCGTGGTGTTGTTGATGGCAAAGGGCAGGCTGGTATCTAGGGTGAGGGGCCAAGAGATGAGGGGCAGGAGGCTGGGGCCAGCAAGGGAGGGGAGAAGCCGGGCCTCTAGGTCCTGGCTTGGGCTCCTCATCCCTGGTGAGAAAGCAGGCGGCAGCGCAGCACTGGCTGCAAGCTCGCGCCCCCAGGCAGCTCCCTCTCCCCCACGAGCACCCTGGGGCAATGCCCAGACCCAAGCAGCACTACGCCCCCCTGGCCGGGTGTAGGGGCGGCGTGGACCCCCGCTCACTGGTGAGGCTGTAGAGGATGACGTCGTTCACACCCGTGTCCCGGTCCATGGCAGAAACTGTCAGCACCGAGGTGCCCTGGAATGAGGCGCAGGGTGAGGCCGGGTCCCCACCCTACATACCCCCATCCACTGGCACCCCTCGGTCCTGCAGGCTGCTCGGGGCGGTGGTCCCAGCTCTCAGGGCCTGGGTCTGTACAGGCCATGGGGCCAGGCCCTCTCCCTCCGTGCAGGGCCCAGGCAGCAGGCGAAGCAGAGCGCGGGCGCCACGTACCAGCGGGCAGTTCTCAGGCACCGACCCCACGTAGGGCTCGTTCAGGAACTGGGGGTCCAGGTCAGGCTGGTCGAGGACGTTGACAGACACCGAGGTGCTGGTAGTCTGGTACACCGGCTTCCCGTACAGCTGGCCCCCGCCGTCCTGCCAGAGACGCCTGCCCGTCAGAGCCGCGCGGGCTGGCTCCCGGCCCCGCCCCGAGCCCCATGCCCGCCGGCCCCGGCCGCACCGTGGCGTTGATCCGGATGAGGTAGTAGGTGCTCTGCTGCATGTAGTTCAGCAACCCGTTGAGCAGGACGGTCCCGTTCCCCAGCACGCGGAAGAGGTCGTGGTTCTTGGCATTGTTCGGGGTCACCTGCGGGTACAGCGCATATGCCCGTCTGCACAGAGAGCCCTGGGGCAGCAGCTGGGCAGCAGGGCAAAACTGACCCCACGTCCCAGGACGGGGCAAGCCTGGGACCCCCCTGAGCCCTGCCCCTGCGTCCACCTCAGCCCCCTTCCCTGCCGCACCAGCAACCCCCAGCATCCATCCATCCATCCTGCCAGGGGCGGGGGGACCTGGCACATGCGGCCGGCAGGGGGAAAGCTGCCCCGTCGTGCCTGGCTTGGGCACAGCGTAGGGACAATGGGGGGTCTTGCTGTGCAAGCCTGGCCCAGCCCCATGCCCTCCACCCAGGGGGTGGGAGCAGCTGCCTGTGCCCTGCTGCTGCCCCTGCAGGTGGATGCCCTCACGGCAGTGCCCCTCTCACGGGCACTCACTTCCACGATCTGGTAGGACACGTGGGAGGCTGGGCCGCTGTCCTTGTCCTCGGCCAGGACATTGATGATGGTGGTGCCGTTGGGCACGTTCTGGAAGAGAAGCTGGTGTTGGGGCAGGGGGCAGCTCTGGGGGCCTCTGGGATGCTGGCATGGCCTTGGGCAAGCTCGGAGACCCCTGCAGCCGGCCTGGGCACGTGAGACGGCTGCTGCCCGAGCTGCTGGGCTCTTTCAGCCAGCCCCCAGGGCCTTGCCTCTGGCCCGGGGGCAGCGCCAGGCCCTGCACATCCTGGGATCTCGCTCGGGGCCCAGACACTTCGGTCTGGCCCCGGAGAGCAGCGAGGGTGCAGGGCCTTGGGGGGGAGCAGGGCGCGGTGTGGGCACCTCGGGGACGTCAGCCATGTAGGGCTCGTTCTGGAACAGGGGCCGGTTGTCGTTCCTGTCCTCCACGATCACCGTGAGCCTCTTCGTGACCTGTCGGAGCAGAGTGCCGGCTCAGGGCCAGGGGCCGGGCCTGGCACCCGGATCTGCGTGGGGGACCGGGGCCAAGGCTCCGGGCACAGCACGGACCCCCGCCTGGCTACCGGGAGTTGCAGGCGCTGCCCCTGCCTGGCAGCTCCCGGGGGCAGGAGGGGAGCTGCCCACCCCCCGCCCCCTGCTCTGTGCCGGGGCCACGATGACCCCCTGTGCCCCAGACCCGCACTCACCATTTGGTTTTTCCCATCGGACACCAAGACGTTGAGGCTGAGCCGCGGCTTGGTCTGGAGGGAAATGCAAAATGGGGGCAGCGGGGGGTCACCAGCTCTGACCCCCCCAGCACCAGGCAGCTTGCCCCACTGTCTGCATGGGGAAGCGGCAGTGCTGGGCAGCAGGTGAGTGGCCACAGCTGCACCTGCAAGGCAGAGGGTTGGCCTCAGCCTGCCCCCGAGCCAGCCCTCGCCCTGGCGCCTACCTCGCGGTCCAGTGAGGCGACCAGCGTCACGCTGCCCGTGTTCGCGTTCACGCTGAAGTAGAAGGCATCTGCACCCTCCAGGCCAAAGTGCAGCGGGTCCCCGTCAGCGTCGTAGGCTGTCAGCACGAAGGCCACAGCTCCTGTGGGCGCAGGGGCAGGGTCAGCGCCGGGGCGGGGGCAGGTCCGGGATGCAGCCATGAATGGGGAGCAGACGGGGCACTGTCCCCACGCACTCACCTCGGAGCAGGTCCTCGGGCACGACTACTGACGTCATGTTGAAGACGGGGGCCATGTTGCCTGACACTGCAATGGAGGCGTTCGCAGAGCGTTGGCTGCCAAGGGCCGCGCCCCGCCCCGCCCCGCCTTCCCACCCCAGGCTGTGCCCATGCATGGGGCAGGACTTCCGTGGGGGCCTGGGCCTCGGCCATCAGCCTGGCACTGCCCGGGGCACGTCCGGGGGTGTTCCCCCAGCTCCGGGAGCGCCCCCTCCCTGCTAGCTGCACGAGCCCCTTACCTGCTGCCACGAGCCAGGGGAGCAGCAGCAGCAGCGGCGGGCGCCAGGCCATCCTGCCAGAGGCCCTGCTGACGCATGGGGAGGCCGCAAGCTGTTAGCGTGGATGCCAGCTCTGTCACACCCCGGGCAGTCCCCTGGGCGGGACGCGCTCCGTGGAGGATGCCACCTCCCCCCGCCAGGCCGGCCCTGGTGCCCCCGCCATGGCCGCAGGGCGTAGACGGCGCCTTATCAGGGGGCAGAGGGTGTCTGGGAACATGGAGCTGCCAGCCCATCGATGCCGGCAGCCAGGCTGTCCCAGTGCCCCCTGCCCCGGGCACAGGGGAGACCAACCGGGCGCCACGGGAAGGGGCAGGCTGGGCCCAGTCCAGGCCCTGCCGCAGCCCGGGCGGGGGCAGGCACCGGGCACATCCCCGAGCTCGCCACCAGAGACGTCTTGCCAGGGCGCCAGAGCTTCTGGGAGGTGCCCGCGCGGGGGCCGCCCAGCTCACACCCAGGCTATGACCCCTGAAGAACGGCACCCCGCAGCGGGAGGAGCAAGCCCCCTCCCCACCCGCCGCCCCGTGCCCGGAGCCGCCTGCCCCCTTCCTTACCTGCCGCAGGCTCGCCAGGGTGCTCAGCTGCCCTTGCTGCCAGCCTCTGAGCCCACAGCGGACCTTTGGCTCCTGCGTGGATCAATTATTAACTGCAGTTCATGGGTGGGGACCCAGCATCTTCCCTTCCTGCTTCCTTGAGCACCCCGCTCCCCGGGGCAGCGGGGGGGCCGTGGGATCGCTCCGGCGCGGGTGCCCGCAGCTGCCCGGCTCCAGGGGACCGGCCCGGCAGCCCCATCCCTGGGCTCCGGCCCAGCCTGGCACCCCTGCCCCGGGCAGCGACCTACTTACGGGCGGGACAAGGCGGGATTGTGCGGCTCTGCTCAGGCAGAAGAAGGGCTGGAGCGGGGCCGGGGCAGGGCTGTGCCCGCCCGGGGCTCTGCCGGGGAGCGGGCAGGAGGGGACCGCCGGCAGGGGCAGCCACGGCGGGGGTCTCTCCGCGGCGCGCGGGGCACGCCCGGGGCAGCAGGACACCGCCGGGGACGCCCGGACGCCGGGGAGGTGGGCTCCCCGCCGGGCTCCCCGCCACTGCAATGGCAAGGGTCATGCCGGGACGAGGAGGGGACAAGGCTCTCCCGAGGCGCCGCGTCCGGGCTGCCCGCGCCCTGCCGCCGGGAATTGGGGGGCGCCGCCTTTAGGCGCATTACGGCCCCCTGCGCGGCGCCGCCCCCGAGCGGAGCCGGCCGCGGACGAGCCCATTCCTGCGGCGGGGGGAAGGCTGACGGCACTGAGCGGCGCGGGCGGGACCATCGGG
>NW_017728914.1:37449635-37453778 GCF_001723895.1 Crocodylus porosus | reverse complement strand
CTGGAGCGGGCGAGCTGCGGCGACGGGGCCACCCTGGCCGGCCATGCTGCGGCCTGGTCCCCGCGGGGCCAGCCCAGGCCTGCCTGGAGCCGGCGGGCCCTGTCCCTGCCGGGTGCCGGTTGCAACGACGTAACGGGGCCAGCTTCGTCGCGGCGGCTAAAATACGGGGGCCGCGGGAGCCCGCGGCGGCACCTTCGTGCACGCCCCGGTGCTCGCTTCGAAGCCCGGCTCGCTACACGGCGCTGCGGGTCCCCGAGGCTGGCACGTGCGGCGGTGACGGGCTGCGCGCCACCCTGCCACGTGCCCTCCTGCTCCCGCCTCGCGGGGTGAGGGGGTCTGCGGGGTGGGGGCCGTGTGGCTGGGCAGGGGGCTGGCCTGCCTGGGAGCTGCAGCCTGGCTTGGCAGAGCCCTCTGCCCCTCCACTCCACCTCTGCCACGTTTCCTCAGCGCTGAAAGTGGACAAGGCCCTGCAGTGGCTGGCGTCCCCGGGGCTGGGACAGACGGGGCGCAGCCAGCGGGTCTGACAACGGCGCTGCTCCTGCCTGGCCGTGCGGGGGGACCCCAGGTCCTATGGGTCAGGCTGGGCTGGCTGGAGCCTTGTGGCTCCGCTTGGCCTCTGGCCCCCACTGCTGGCTGCCGTGAGCTGGGCCCCCCTCGCTGAAATCAAGGGGAGGTTTTGGGGGGCAGCTCCCGCTTGTGGGGCGCCTGTCCCTAGAGGCTGCTGCTGGGGCAGGGGCTGCACGGGCCTGCCTGGGCCCAGGGCAGGGGAACTGATCGAGCTGTGAAGCCCAGAGCCGGCTAACGAGGTCGGGACTATGGATTTTACATCAAGCGGAAGCGACGTCGGGGAGATGGAATTGTCTCTGGCGTACGGACCCGCTCGGGGCCAGGTAGCGGCTGGTGCGGGGAGCTGGCTTGGGGCGTCGAGTTGGGGGATGCAGGCCAGTGCAGAGTCACCTGGGGTGCTGCCTGCTGAGGCGTGGGGCTGCGCACGACTCGGGGCCGGAGCGCCGGGGCTCTGGAGCTCCTTCGTTTCCTAGCGAAGCCTCGGGACTCTCTGCCGGCGAGGTGGGAGGGTACACTGCTGGGCTGAGCCAGGCGGCATCCCCGATGGGGTGGCTCTGGTGAGCCCCATGCCCGGGGTGGGGTGTGCGCGTGCGCGTGCTGCCGGCCTGTTGGACTCGGCTCTCTGGGCTTTCCTGAGAGCGCTGGGCCTCGCGAGCTGCCGGCTACAGGGCCCCGGAGGGGGAAGCCCGTGTCCCGGGCAGGCGGGTTGTAGACAGAGCTGCAGGGCCACAGGACTTGGAGATGTGTGCGCTGTGAGGTGTAGCTGCATACGGGTGAGTCTGAGGCTGGTGTGCCCACTGCTGCCTGGGTGTCCCTTGGCTGTGGCAGCGGCTTGTGGTTTGGGTTGTGCGGGGGGATTGCTGTTGTCTTTGGCCCAGTGTTTCCGCGGGTGTTCCCACATGCTGGTGGCCGACAGCTCCCTAGCCGGGGGCATTGCTCTGGGGCCCGCGGTGCTTGGGGTCGGCTGGGCCCAGGGCGTCAGCAGCTTCCATGCGTCTCCTGCGTAGCGCAGGGCTCGGTCCAGTTCTGGGGGCGGGAGGCTTGTGCAGGTGCTGCTGGCTCGGCCAGGCTGGGCTCTGGGCTGGGGCGGTTTTCCTGGTGCAGGTGGACCGTGGTGGATGGCTCTGCTGCTGGGCCCACTCCCTGCGCTGGGCGTTTGCCCCTGAGGCTTCCTCATGCTGGCTGCACCGTGGGAGAGGTGCTGCCCGTCAGAGTCCTTTGGCATGAGCTGCTGCCGGGGTCCCCGCTGCCCCGTGCGGCAGTGTCCGGTCAGCGGTTGGCGCTGGCCTGGTGGCACGCTCCTCTCTGCAAGTGCCTCCTGCTTTGTGGCCAGAGGACCATGGCGAGTGCAGGGGGCAGGAAGAGCTCCCCCGCTGCCGAGGCCTGTGTGGGTTCCCTGGGGGGGTTGGAGCCGTGAAGAGCGGGCACGACCAACATGTGCCCAGGCCGGCATGGATGGGGGGGCTGGAGAGATGGCCCCTCACAGCCCTGCCAGCCCCGATGTCTGGAGAACAGGCAGGGTGCTCCTTGGTCCCTCCAGGCCGGCGCAGCCTCGCAGTGACATCCTGCATCCCACCTGCTACCTGTGCTGGTCTCCGGGGACGTGGGTCGCACGGGGGGCACCCCGGGGAGCCGTGGCCTGGGTGCAGGGCTGGCTCCGGGAAGCCCTTCCCGCTCCGGCTCCGAGCCACACGTGTCCCTTTAAGGGGGCAGGGTCAGGCCGAGGCGACGTGCTTCGGCAAAACAAAACAGAGCTGAGCTGCCAGGCTGACGTGCTCGCTGGCTCCAGCTTGCTCGGGGCGTGCGGCTTGCTTCCTGTTGTCACCGCTCCGCCGCTCGCCCGAGCCCTGGGCCCAGCCCCAGCCGCCTCGAGCTGCTTCCGGGCCAGGCGGGGGCTGCGGGGAGCCCTGCGGGGCCCAGCCACCACCTCGCCCGGCCAAGGGATGGCTCGGGTGTGAGTCCGGTGCACGCTCCCTTCCATGGCTCCCCGGCGCTGCGAGGGCCTAGAGAAGTGAGTAGGAAGGAGGAGTTCTTCTGTCCCCGTGCGCTGGGCTGGGAGAGGCGGGTGGGGGGTTAGCCCCGCGGGGCTCAGGGCACGGTGTGGGAGCGCGAGAGCGGCCCGCAGCACCGTGCAGAGGCTGCGGCGGGGTGCCTTGTGAGGCCTTCTGCCTGAGGGGCAGCCGTGGCCCCTGGGAGGAGGCTGCCATGACCGGAGGTCGCGGCCCAGCAGAAGGAAGCCGCCAGGGCTGGCGCGGGTAGCGGTGTGGCAGGCCGCGGGCTGCTCCCGGGCCCCGGTGCTGCCTGGCATGGCCGCAGTTGATGCAAGCCCCCCAGCAGAGGCCGAGCAGCCCCGTGTCCCGCGGGCCGAGCCCTCCTGGAGCCGGCGGGGCTGCAGGGCCTGTTCAGAGCGGCGTGCCCAGCACTTCCGGCGGGGTCACGCGGGGTCTTTCCTTCCCGCGGGCAGCTCCCACGTGCCTGCAGCTGCGGGTGCCGTCAGGCTGGGGGTGTGCGTGGGAGCCGCGCAAGCGGAGCGGAGGCGTCCTCTGTGCGCTGGCAGGGAAACGAGCTCCCCCGAGCCGGGGGGGGGGGGGGGGCAGCGTGTCTTAGCCCCACGTGGTCCCTGGTGCTTGCTCCCGTGGGCGAGGCTGCGGTGTGGGGCGCTGGGGCATGCGCTGGGCCTGGCTGGGGTCAGCCTGAGCAGCTGCTGGGGCCTTGGCACTCGTCACGGATCCGGGCAGCGATCGGGTTAAAATCTGGCCCTGGCTAGTGTTGCCCAAAGGGGGGTCCTGGCATCCAGGAGGCCTGAGATGGCCTGGGCAGCGGGAGGCCGGACTCCTGACCCCGGCCGGCATGCAGGGGCTGGGGCCCTGTGCTCCAGGGGCTGGGGTGGACGCGTGGCCGACGGGGCTCGACCCCCCTGCTGCCCTGGAGCTGAGCCAGGCCCCGTCGCTGCATGCAGCCGTGCAAGGTCGGCTCAGGGGGCTCAGTGGCGGGCACGGGGACCCTGGCTTCCGCCCGCGCCAGCGGAGGCTCCTGGGATCCGGATCGGAGTCTCAGGATCTGAATCGGGATTAGGATCCGTATTGGAATCAGAATCCGAATCGGGATCAGGACCTCAATTTGGATCAGGATCCACATCCGAACCTGGATCAGGACTCAAATCTGGATGCGTATCGAAATTGGAATCTAAACCTGGATGAGGACCTCAGTCCGGATCGGGATCAGGATCAGGATCTGTAGCCAAATCCAGATCAGGATCTATTGGCATCTGAATCAGGACCAGGAGCTCAATTTGGATCAGGATCCACATCTGAATCCGGTCAAGCTCAGGATCCATGTCGGAATCTGGACCCAGAAGCAGGACCCGAATCCGGATCCATATCCGAATCCGGATGAAGAGCCGTTGGAATCTGAAGGCGGAACGGGACCTGAATCCGGATCCGGCCCGGCCGTGTGAACGCCCCGCGCGGGGGGGCGGCGGAGCGCGTGGCCGGACGCGCTGCATCCGGTCTCCGCGGCGACCGTTGCCATGGCCACCCCCGCCCTTCCTCCCCGCCCCCCAAGATGGCGGCGGCC
>NW_017728914.1:37447933-37449414 GCF_001723895.1 Crocodylus porosus | reverse complement strand
TCCCTGCCGCCGGGGCTGGAGTGCGCGGGTCTCCGCTGGGCGGCGGGGGCTCGGGCCATGACCCCTTCCCCTTCCCCTTCCCGGCAGGTCTCGAGGTGCTGGTGTCCCGCCCCGTCCGGAGCCCGAAGTCCGGCGCGCCCCTTCGCCTCCCGACGTCACCAATGCGACCATGGGAACTGGCGGTGAATAGGCGGCTGCCCTCTGCCCCCTTCACCCAGCGGCGATTCTCGGGGGGGCCCTGCAGCAGCCCCGAGCACCCGCGGCGAAGGTACGGCCACCTGCGTCGGAGCCCCGCGAGCCAGGCTCGGCAGGGTCCGCCCGGGCAGCAGGCTCGTGTCTGGGCAGTGGGCGCGGGCCACCGCTGTGCTGCGTCCTGCCCGTCCCGCCCTGGGAGCAGGGCTGCGCTCCTTGCCCCTTCCCGGGGCGAGACTTCCACACGCTCCCTGGGGCGCTTCAGGGCCCGGTGCGGTGGGAGGGGGAGGGCACCCTCTGGCCCCAGGTGCAAGAGCTGGGCCCCCGTGACGGGGATGCTGCGAACACGCTGGCCCCGCGTGCCCCCGTCCTGCAGGGAGCCGGCGGCCAGGCCCGGGGTCATGCCTGGTGTGTTTCTCAGCCCCCCCGCCAGGCGTCAGTGGGCACGGCGCGAGCGACCTCTGCAAACCCTTCTGGCCCAGGATGAGAGCTACCCGCTGCCGGCCTTCGCCCAGCCCCAGGCGCCGCCCCTGCCGCAGCCCGTCTCCGTAGATGAGCCCCGCGCCTACGCCCTGGCCAGCACGCCGCCACGAATGCTGCACCCGGCTGCGCACCCGCCCCACCAGAACCCATTCATGGTGGATCTCCACGAGCAGGTGGGGGGCGGGGTGGGGGGGGTTGGGTTCTCGCTGGACCCCCTGCCGTGACCAGCGCTGTGGCTGCGGTCTGGAGACGCCCCACAGAGACCCCGCAGGGGTCCCTCGTGCCCTGAATCTCCGTGCTGCCCAGGCCACTGCAGAAGAGCACCCGGCTCGGTCGCTACCTGCGCTGACAAGGAGGCCGGGCAGCCCCAGCCCCAGCCGGCACCGGGCTGAGAGCCTGGCTGCCTGTGCTCGGAGCTGGGACAGAGCATGGCTGTGGGGGCATGGCCGCTGATGCTCCCCAACAGGTGTGGGCGCAGCAAACTGACGGCCAGGGTCTCTCCCGTAGGTGCACCAGGGCCCCGTCCCCCTCTCCTACACGGTGACCACGGTCACGACACAAGGCTTCCCCCTCCACGCGAGCCAGCACATCCCCGGGTGCAGCGCGCAGCAGCTCCCAGCATGCTCCGTGATGTTCAGCGGCCAGCACTACCCGCTCTGCTGCCTCCCGCCCCCGGTGAGACCCTGCCGCGTGCTGAGGGGGCAGGAGGAGCTGAGACCTGGGCGTTGCAGGCTGTACTGAGCCTTGAAGGGAACGGGGAGGGGGCATCTTTGGCTGCCTGAAGAGCAGGAAGGATTGGGGTGGGG
>NW_017728914.1:37443337-37447368 GCF_001723895.1 Crocodylus porosus | reverse complement strand
AGCTTCCTGCCATACTTCCTGTGAGTACCAGGGCAGGGTAGAGGCGCCCCTCCGGCTGCTGCGGGCAGGCGGTGGGTGCCAGCTCTGGGAGGCAAGGGCGCTGCCCCCACCCCCAGCAGCGGGCGCCTCTAGCAGTGGCCCGTCTGTAACTGCCCCGTGCCCCCTTCCCTCCCTGCCCCACAGCTCGATGCTTCCCGTGTCGCCAACGGCCGTTGGGCCCACGATCAGCCTGGACCTGGACGTGGACGATGTGGAGATGGAGAACTATGAGGTTGGGGGCTGCACCCTGCTGCAGGGGATGGGGAGTGGGCAAGGAAGGGGCTTCCAGCTCCTGGGCCCAGCCCTCAGACCCACCCCCCTCGAGCTGGCTCGATGCCCAGCTCTCTGGTTCTGGGAACAAGGAGCTGGGGCCGGGGGTGGGATTCTGGGCACTGGGGTTTGGTTTCCAGCCTGGGCTGGGGGCCAGGCACTGGGAGCCCCCTTTGCTTGGGCTGCTGCAAGCCAGGCTGGGGGGCACTCAGGGAGCCGTGCATGGAGCTGGGGTTTGCTGCAGGGGCTGAGCAACCTGTCCCTGCCCTTAGGCGCTGCTGAACCTGGCTGAGCGGCTGGGGGAGGCCAAGCCGCGGGGACTCACCAAAGCCGACATCGAGCACCTGCCCTCCTACCGCTTCAACCCCGAGAGCCACCAGTCGGAGCAGACTCTGTGAGTGATGTGGGGGCCTTCGTGGGCCGTGGGCAGGCAGGGCACCTGGTTTGGAAGCATGCCTGGGAGTTTAGGCCGCTCTGGACCTCCCCAGGCTGGAGGGGGGACGTAGGGAGGGGTGGGGGTGCAGCTGGAGCCTGGGTCTGGCTGACGGTGTCCCCTGCCCCCTGCGCAGGTGTGTCGTGTGCTTCAGCGACTTCGAGGCCCGGCAGCTTCTCCGAGTCTTGCCCTGCAACCATGAGTTCCACGCCAAGTGTGTCGACAAATGGTTAAAGGTATCGGCCTGGGGGGAGGGGGCAGGCAGCCCCAAGCCTGCTGAGGGGGTGGGTGGGGGTGCTCAGCAGCCCGCCTCCCAGTGGCAGGGGCTGCGCCTGCCCTGGGAGCTCCCCTAGCGCCGCACGGGGCGGCAGCAAAGACCTGGACCCGCAGGCAGCGCCCAGGCCTGGCAGGGCAGGTGGCCGTGCCTGCATCACGGGAGGCTCAGCACGGGGCACCAGGGCTGGGCACGCGGAGCTCATGGCAACTGCTCTTGCCCCCAGGCCAACCGCACGTGCCCGATCTGCCGGGCGGACGCGTCGGAGGTGCACCGAGAGGCCGAGTGAGGCTGGCCCAGGCTCTGCCACGCGAGGCCCGAGAGGCGGAGGGCGCGGGGCCGGGCTCCGGCAGCCCCTCCTTGGGCGTGGTGAGAACGCGGGCCCGGCCACCCCCTACCCCGCCCGCCCATCTGGGCACGGACTCGGCCTGGCGCCACCCAGTGGGCTGCCCCCGGCCCCGGGGGCTGCGCCCAGGCCCCTGCACTCCAAAGACGCTGTCGCCACCGCTGCTCCATCACTCCAGGTCTCCGTTTTGTTGTTCGTCCTCCTCCTTCGTTCTTTTCTCTGTCGTGTTTGGTTCCATGGCCGCTGGACCTTCCCCTGGCGCGGTGGGGACAGACCTGCCTGGTGGGCACCAGGAGGCATTGGTCAGTGGAGCTGTGCAAGGGCAGGACCCGGGCCCAAGGCACTGCTGGGCGCCTGCCTGCCTTTGGCGTCCCCGGCTGCTTAGTTCTACCCAGCTGGGGGAAAGATTCCCCCCCCACCACTGCTGCCCTGGGGGCAAGCTCTCCCAGCCCCAATTCCGCAGGGCCATGGCTGGGAGCGAGGCCTCCTGGACAAAGCAGCTGGCCCGTGCCCTTGGGGCCACGTGAAGAATCACTGTGGTGGCTCCAGTGCCCACAGCTCTGCTGTGGCAGGTGCCCCGTGACCTCATCCCACCCTGGGCTGGGCTCGCACTTGATTTTTAAGTATCCCCCACATGAATTTTAATTGCACTTGGGGGTGACTCACTCCAGCCAGCCCCCTCTCTCGAAGACCCTGGCCCAGCAGAGTGTGGCTGGCGTGTTCTCTGTCTCGTGGCGTCTTTTTCCTCCCCTGGCTCGTATCATGGAGAAGCCCAGCTAGTAATTCCCTGACCCCGGCCCTGGAGGAGCCATCTTCCCTTCCCACTCTGTGGGGTGAGGCCCCTGCCCCTACTCTTTTCCCCCCCCCGGCAGGGCTGGGCCCTGGCGATGCCTCCAGGTGGCCTGTTGCCCGGGTGGGAGGAGCGCGCTGGTCCCGTGCCTTCCCGCGTGTGCACGCGCCGTCTTGCCCAGGCCCTAACTGACCGACCGACAGTAGCAGGGAAGCAGCCGTGCCCGGTGCCCTAGAGCTCTGGCCGTCGGCAGTCGTGTTGCATGATGTCTGGAGGGGCCATGGGGATGCCCGGCCCCCTGTATAGTTCACACATATGCATGCCTGTATGACCAGCTTGGGACGTGGTATTGGCCGACTCGAGCCAGCTGTGGGGTGAGGGGGGTGGGGCGAGGGGGTCTTTGTGCTCAGCTGATTACTGCCATGCACTGTACTGCACATGTCCGCACGCCGCAGCAGCACCGTAAGGCTTTCGGAGCGCCTCTCCCTTCCCCTCGCCCGCCCGCCGGCCCAGCTGGAGGGGGAGGTGGGGTCTGTGCGGCCAGCCGGGCTCAAGCTCCCCTCTCCACTAGCCATAGGGTACCGGGGAGCAGGATCCTTCCCACGCCCTTGGCCAGGACTCTCCCAGCCCCGCGGCCATGAGAACAGCCCCCAGCCCTGGTGCTCGTGAGCTTCCTGCAGGCACAGACTGGCCCTGCCCTGGGGTGGGCGCGTGGGGGAGCAGTTGCTGCTGGGAAGCCCGGGCTGGGCCCAGGTGCCTTCCCCTGCCCGCCTGGGAGGGGATGGGAGGGGGCTGCGGTGCCCAAGGAGAGTCTGGCCCGGTGGCAGCCTGCCCATGCAGCCTCCTTCCCGTTCCCGTGGGCACCAGCTCTCAGCAATACGCCACGTGGAAGCTGCCTGGCAGGGGCCGCGGGAGCCCGGCTGTTCTCAGGAAATCCGGCCCTGGGGCAAGTGGTTGCAGAAGCCCCCGAGGACCCAGCCGCAGGATGCGGGAAGGGGCTTGGAGCCGCAGCTGGGGCAGGGCCGGGGTGCGCCATGTGCCGCCGACGCCTTCGCGCCCCTGCACCGTGTGCATTGTGGGACTTGCCCAATGGCAGCTTTCGATTGGCTGGAGTGAGGGACTGCCACCCCCTCCTGGCCAATCCAGGTGAGCCAGGCTGGTTCCCACTGCCCTTTCGAGATGACCCGCTCCCTTCCTGGCACTCTGATTGGCCAGTGCAGTTGACAGCCCTTTCCCCTTGCTTCGACCTCCCTGTCCGCTCCGGCGCGGGGCAGGTGCCCGGGGAGGGCAGAGGACACCAGCACCCCGGGCCGGCGGCTCCCTTGCCCCAACCCCTCCTGCGTGACACGAATAACCAAAGCTCTTTACTGTACATACGGCAGGTGACGTTTCTATGTTTCTAGCCAGTCGGAGCAGTGTTGATGCCCCTCTGTTTTAAACCCCCGTCCTCGCCCCGGTCCCCCGCCCCTCCCTCCTGCCCGGTGCCCCCGGGTGGTCTGGAAAGCCTTACGGTCCTGTTGCCGGCGCCTCGAAAGCTCACAGCTCGTGTGCTGCAGAATTTACTCCGAGGAGCAGCTAAAGTATCATTTAAAAGACGAAATAATAAGATAATAATAAGAAAAAAAAAGACAAAAAAAGGACAAAAAAATACTTAAAACAATTATCTAGGGTGTTTGTGATTGCTGATTGCGCTGTAGATACCACTGTTTACCAATGATTTCCTGTGGTGGGATAGTGGACTGTTTACTGTTCTATTATACCAGTCCCTCGGCCTTCCAGCGGGACATCCCTGGTCCCTGGACGGCGCCCGGACGTGTGTTCTGTGTTAGAAAGTCTTATATATATATATATCTATATACGTGGGTACAGCGCTATATAC
>NW_017728914.1:37426711-37443221 GCF_001723895.1 Crocodylus porosus | reverse complement strand
TATCTTTGAATAATTTTTTTTTGCTCTGTTACTTGCACATTTTACAGTTACCTCATTTTCCCCATGTATGTATTTGAGAAAAAAAAGGCTAATATATAGAGAAAAAAAACAAAGGTTCTTAAAAGCTCTAAAAGTGTTTGTTTTTCTTTTGGGTTTTTATTTTTTGGGGGTTTTTTTCTTCATTCCATTGGAATCGCATTGGTTTTGTAGCATTGCCCCTCCCTTGTCTGTTGTATTATATATATGTGTATTATACTGATGGAAATTTTTAACAGATTTGTACTTTTTTTAAAATGAAAGTTGCTAGTTCTGCTTGACCGAGTAGTGCAATCATTATTTTTTTTAATGTTGTGGCTGATTTTGAGAGGGATATTCACTAATAAATGTATGCTGTATACTGATGCGCCGTGCCCGTCTCCCGCCTCTCTCTCCTCGCTCCTGGGCTGGGCCAGGGGGGCACGTGGGAGACGGGTCAGGGGACGAGGGGGCCCTGCTGGATGTCATCCAGCGGACCCTTGACATCTTGCGGAGGGCAGAGGCTGCGTGAGCCCATGGGAGCCCAGTACCCAGCTCGTGGCTCTTGGTTGGACTCCAGCGTGGTTGTCAGGCACTGTATTTTCTAGTGTACAACATGCACCTTCCCCGATAGGGGTGCATGTATTCAGCAGGGAAGTTGATTTTCTGCCTGGGGATGGAAGCTCTCTGGTTTGCTTCCTGCTGTAGCTGTGATATTCCCACTCAGGGTCAGCTGACTTAATGGTTTATTGTTCTCGCTCTCCAGGTGTTAGCAATCATCTCTTAACCTTCCACTAACCAAGCCAGCCTTTCTTAGGGCAGCGTTGCTGTCTGGTCTCTATTTTGCAGCTTTTTTAGCGCCAGCTGTTCAACACAAACTCTTTAGCTCCTTTCACAACCATAGATTCACCCATAGAGACTAGTCCTCAGCAGTAGCTAGGAATTCAGCTTTAATGAAGCAGGACAGGGAGGACAAGTCAGCTCATGATGAGACTCCGTGCCTGCTCCCTGGAGCCATACCTATGGAAAAATCTTTTTTCCTTTATCCTACCTCTCCCACATAAAAAGACTAAAAAATAGTGTGTTGTTTACCTTGTAGGTCATGCAGGCAGGGAAGCCTCTGGCTGGGTAGAGCTGGCTCAGTGCTCTTGCTCTGGCCCTTGCCAGCTATCAGAGGCTGGCAGGTGGAAGCGACCAAGGACACGTGGGCAGGAGGCATTGGGGTGGTGCTGGTCTGCCTTGGAGGTGGGTTCTGGTGGCCCACGGTGTTGGGCTGGTCCCGAAGAGGACAGCAGGCTGGAGAGCCAAGGGTGCAGTAATGCTGTTGCAGTTTACGGACATGGAGGGCTTGCACTGCAAGTGCTCAAGGTAACTGAGGCACAGGGTCCCCTTGGGAGCGGGGCTCTGCCTTCTTGGGCATTGGGGTGAGAGATCCCAAGGGGGCTGGGCATGGTTGGGCAGCATCTGCCAGCCTGAGCCTCCAAGGAGCTGTGTGGTAGTGCAGGGCCTGGGCCAAGCTCAGGGCTGTGGGGCAGTGTCCCAGGAAGAAGCCTACAGCTGCAGCAGGGTGGCAGGGCAGTGCTGGGTCCTGGCTGCAGCCTGGGGTGGGGCCAGCAGGGGGTGCTGCAGTAGCAGCTGCTGGAGCCTGGGGCTTTTGGGGATAGACTGCATCTGCCCTAGCATCCTAAAGCCCTTGCCTGACAGCGTGAGCCAAGGAAGGGGAGATGGGGCAGGTGTGAGCTGTGACTGTCCCATCCCTGTGGCTGTGGTGGAAAGAGGAGGTTGCTGCTCCTTCCCGTGGTTCTGCACCAGACAGCCATTGGCCTGGGTGGGGGTGGCTGTGCCAATACCCTCCAGGTTCAGGCCCAGCAAGAGTCTTGGCTGGCAGGTCTTCCCCTGTGCTCAGGGTCAGATGGATGCTGTATTGGGGCTGATGGGGGTTCATCTTTCTGCAGAGCCAGAGCCCTTGGCACCCTACGTTCCTGGGCCCAGGGGTAGCTGCATGTGGGTTTGTTCCCCAGCTGTTTAAGAGTAGGGCAGGCAGGCCCTTCTCTGGGCTGGACATGACCCTCTGCGTGTCCTGTGGAGTATGGCTAGATCTGCTGCCTGGACCAGGTCCTGCTCCTTTGCTTGGCTGCAGCAGTGATCCCTGCCCCACCATTGGGTGCTCTGGGTCTGTGTCCCAGGCTGGAACAGCATTCACTGCGCTGGTTCCCATATGATCTTCCTCCATCACAGGTGAGTACTGGCCTGGCCGAGGGGAGTGTGCCGCTGGGGGGGAGGCAGGGATAACTGCCCACACCCAAACCATGCTGGCTGGGAGAGGTGCCCCAGCCTGGACTTGGTAGTGGTGGGGGGTGCAGAGCCATGCCCTGTCTCCAGTCCAGCTGGGGTGAGAGGGGCTAGGTGGCCTCCTTGCAGCAGAGATGCTACAGAGTGGTCTTCAGCCCAGGTGGTTTTGCTTACCTGGCAAGGGAGATCGCCTTCTCTCAGCCTGGTGATGGGGCAGCAGGAAGTAGCTCCTGCCGCAGCTCCTGCCGCAGCTCCAGGCTCTGGCCAAGCAGGGAGCAGCCCAAAAGGCCACGGCTTGGGCTCAGGCTTCTCCAGTCTGACTCTCATCAGCATTAACCCTGTGCCTTGGGTGTTAGCACCAGGTCTGGGACCTCACTAGGTCCCCAGTGAGGGCTCGGGGCGGTGTTTAACAATGGGAACAACTGACAAGGGCACCAGAGTAAATGAAACATTAATGCAGAGCCTCACTGGAACCACCTTGTGGCTGGGTCTTGACCTCCTTGCTCAGGTGGGGAATCACTTCTCCACCCTTCCTCCCAGCAGACTGTACTGCTGGCACTGGCAGGAAGTTGCTCTCAGATGACCTTGGTGCTCGCGCTGGGTGCAGGTACATAGGACCTAGGCTGCTGTAGGTCAGAACCAGCACCTAGGAGACTCCTAGGCGCCCATGCAGATACTGAAGGACTGGAGCTCTGCACTCCAAGTGACCCACCCCCAGCAAAAGCCAGGTGCTCAAGGGCAGAGCTCCACCTGGAGCAGAGTCACCTCACAGCTGGACTGCTGCCAAGACACAGGTGATGGCAACCAGGGTCACAGCCTTCTCCCTGGGTGGAGATCCAGGTGCAGCAGAGGATCCAGGAGCTACCCCAGACTGACTCTGAGCAACAAGGCTGAACCCTATCTGCGAGAGGCATTCCTGGTCCCAGCAGGTCACATAGTCTGCCTGTCCCCAGCCTCGGTCTGTCTGGATTCCTCTGCAACTGGTTCCCCCACAGCCCAACTGCAGCTGGGGAAGGACCAAACTGGTGGGGCTGGAGTCAGAGGTAGCAGGAGAGCTAGGGCCATCATGGGCTGCTGGTAGTGAACTCCGCAGCCCCAGGTACACAGCAAATGGGAGAGACAAAGGGATGGAGGCCAGCAGACTCAAAAGGGACAATGAGCACTTGCCCCTCACCACCCTCTGGGGTCTCTCCCTCCTGAGAATGCAGAGCCTATTCAGAGCAGATAGGTTTGGCCCTCCCACTGGCAGCAATACCACTGCCCAGATGCGGCACAAAGGAGGGGCCCTTGCATCCCCCAGTTGAGAGGCCAGTGTTGGGTTCAGAAGGCACAGCTGCAGGAGAACCAGATCACATCCACCTGCTCAGCCACCCGTACCTGGTCATGGTCCTGCTGCACACCCCACAGCCCTTCCTCCCCCAGCAGCAGGTGGTTTGGGGCCAGTGGCCGAGGCAGCTGAGGCACCTGGAAAAGGCATCCAGACCCAGAGCCCATGCTGGAGAAACATAGGTTAGCCTCCAAGTGAGTGCTGGCAGCTGCTGCCGAGCCCTGGCCCCTTGCCAGCAGGCCTGGCCTGTGTGGAGACAGGGACATGTGAAGCATGAGCACAGGCACGCTAGAGGCAGAGTTTATTACACTATGCAGGCTAAGAGCCCTGAGCCGGCACCCAGGGGGCAGGAACTTCAACCAGCTCTTATCAAAAATTAATACTATTGTCAACCCCGGGCTCCTTTGGTCATTACAAAGCGAGAGAGATTAAAAGAAAGGTGTCTATACACAGGGGAAGCGGAGGAGAGTCTGTCCATCTGGCCCCACCCCCAGCACGGGCAGGAGCCCCTGCCTGCCACACGGGCCGCCCATAGCAGCCAAGTCCCAAATCCTCCCCGGGTGGCAGGGGCGGGGGGCCAAGGGTTTCTGATCAAAGCGAGATTTACCGGGAGCTGTTGGTTTTGCCCCCCTGGAGAGGGCAGCATCGTCTCCCTCCCTCTGCCCACGGTGTCAGGAGTGACGGTGCGGGAGCTTGCAGGCGCTGCCCGGCACCAGAACAGGCTCGCAGCATGGCTGGCGCTGGCGACGTAGCCTCTGATCCCTCATCTGTACGCAGCAGTCATTAAAAAAAATATCATGTTGTAATCATCGTCTGGGGTCCTCAGGCCGTGCGGCGGGGCCGCATCAATCGTCCGTGAGGTCCTGCACAAAGAGCACCTCTGTGTGGCTGAGCCCGGCCTCCTGCAGCGTGGGTGGGTTGGGCCACTCCTCTGTGGGGAGGCAGGGCAGCACACGGCGTGGGAAATTGGCCTCGATCTGGAACTTCTCTGGGCTCTCCTTCAGGGAGAACAGGAAATCATGGATCACCTAGGGAGTGGAAAGCACAGAAGTTGGTTCTGCTCACAGACTCAGGCTTGTCGCAGGCCACCAAGCATTTGTGTACAGCCAGGGACACAGGCCCTGGGACAAGGACGTTCTCCCAGGGCTGGATTCAAAAGGACCTGGAGATCCCACCCACAAATCCAGGCCTCTGCACTCCTCACACACTGAGGATGCGTGACCCTGTGCGGCAGCCCTCCACCAGGCTGCGACCCAGTCTTACTCCTGCCCAGGTGTAACCCCTCAGCCGCCAGAGGGCCCAGTAAGGGCAGACTGATGCTGGCACCTGCTAGGCCACCCACCCAACTACTTCCAGATCGAGGGTGGAAGACTGCAGGCTGCATTAGCAGGTGGGAACGGCAGGGGGCAAAGCGCTGCCTCAGCCTCACCGTTAGCGACTGTGTGAAGTGGAATCGCCTCTCTACTCGGGAGTCGTTGGGCAGTTTGAAGATGATCTTGACACTCTCTGGGTCATCAGGGTGTGGCTCCGGGGGAAGGCATTCCGACCTCCGCTCCTTCTCTTCCTTCAGTGTCTGCAAAGCACGGTGGGAGAGGGGAGTGACAGGCTCACGGAGCTGGCCTGGGTACCAGCATGGGAGACGGCACATGCCAGCTGGCCGCCCCCCAGAGCCTCAAGAGAAGGCAGGTGGGCCCAATGACCCAAGGAACTCAAAGCACAGCAGGAAAAGTGCTGTGGGCTCAGCATGGGGCACTGACCAGGATGGGGAAATGCTCAAGTGGAACGTGAGCAAAACAAGGGGAGCCACAGCCCAGCAGAGCCCCTCCCTCACCTGCCGCCGTCTCTCCTCAGCCAATTTCTGCTGCTGCACCTCCTCTTCCTTCTTTTTCTTCCTCTCCCGCTCCTCCTTTTTCTTGCGTTCCTTCTCCTGATCTGCGCGCAGGGAAGCCAGGTACGCTTCATCCTGCTGCTGCCTCAGGACCTGTGTCTGGTTCCTCTCCTCCCTGCAAACATCAGGCAGTAGTGTCAGAGCCAGCAGCCTCCCAGATCCCAGCAGGGCAGAGAAGCCTCAGTGGAGCAGCCCCAGGCAGGAGCATTAGAGAGTGTGTGCGTGGAAGGCTCCAAAGGTTCTTTTGGAGGCAAAATGCTGCCTGTTCCCAAGGAGATTAGGCCTGGGGAGCACTGAGCAGCATTTCCTTGCGATGGTTAGGGAACTCTAACTGCAGATCACAGCAAGTTGGCACCGAGTACCCCCAAAGCCCTCCTGAGCCCTGCCAGCCTCATACCTCTCCAGGCGCTCAGACACCAGGTACGTCTGGTTGGCATCCATGATGAATGTCAACTGGTTAACGAGGTCATCCGGCTGGATGAGGCCTTCCAGCCGTCCCACCACAGTCATTCTGCGATCTTTCAGCATGATCACAGCCAGGAAGGGGTATGTGTTCTCTCGCAGAGCCTGGGACACTGGGAGACAAGTGCAGAAATTGCTGCCAGCATGGGTGATCCAGAAAGGTCAAGGGGCACAGTAAACATTGCCTCTGAGGGTCTGGGCTGGGCAGCTTTCTGGGCTACCATTCCCCTGTGCAGGGCAGAGCCTCTATGGCTGTTGATGCCACAGAGATAAGACCACAGGCATCTAGCTGTGCCATGCTGCAGAGCCTGCCTGTGGCCTACAAAAGGGACACTCCCATTACAGGGCGTGGAGGGAGAAGGAGGACAACAGAGAAGTGAGGGGGACCAGCACAGGTCGCCCCTGCCTTGGGCACCTGCTTCCCCGCTCACCTCGGTACCCCTCCGGCTTGTTTGTGGAGCAGGACCAGAACAGCATCCTGGTGTTGATGAGGGTGATCACCTCAGATGCGCACAGGGTGTTGCTGGGGGCAAGAAGGAAGGCAGCATGACTCACTGGCCCTGTGTGACCGATGGGCTGGCCGGCGCCCTGCGCTCTCACCTACCGGCAGAACTCGTCCGTGTCCTGGTGGTCGTCACCGTGCAGGTACACCAGGAGGAAGCGCAGCTCCCGCTTGGCATCATTCAGCGCCTGGGGGAGGGCAGAGGGAGGTGGCTGTTACTAGGGCAATTAGGATGATTGTGGGATGGGAGCCTCCTGGACTAGGGTAGCAGAATTAAGTTAAGAGCCTGCTGCGTCTGACTGGTGCTCCCAGGCCCTGCGCTCTTCTCTCTGCTCCTTGCTACCATTTATAAAATCAGCACAAGTGGAGCCATGAAAAACAGCTGGCTTCAGAGCCATGCCAGCAGCCAAAAACAGTCAGAGCAGCTTGTCCTTCCCATTCTTAAAGGCCTGTCCTGTCACCATAGCAAATGCACTGTGGGGCAGACTCTTTTTGACCATGCTCAAAGCATAGGTCTTGGCGATGCTGTTGCCTGAACATTTATAGTGGGTTTCTAAACAGAAGGTGACTTTTGCTGTTCCGTGTTAGGGCCTGAGGCCAGGCAGCACCAGCAATATGCCACCCATACCCTCACTGTGCTACACGGCACTGACCTGGCTGTATGTTCCCTGGTAGAAGACGGGGTGTATCCTCCCATACTTCTCCTCAAACATATGAATAAAGGAAATTATGTCACCCACTGGGTCTGTGACCCGACTGCGAGGATCAGGGCGTATAAAACGCAAAGCAAACCTAGGAGAGAAGCAAAGGAATTCAGTTCTTAGACCTTCTGAAAGACCCACATGGTTTATGCTTACAGCCAGCAAGATCTCCAAAGATTGGTGGGTCTCAACTTCCGGGCAGCTTTGCTGGCACAGATGCAAGTGTGTAGGAGGATGTTCACTGTGGCACATTTGTTTTAGAAATGTATGCAAGCCCTTCCCCAAAGGCAAGAGGAAGCTACCAGAGGAGACAGGAGACAGAATTCAGCAAGCAGGATGGTGGGACACTCATGACAGTTGCCATCTTGCCTGCACCCTGCCCCAACCTCCTGCTGGCTATCCCATGGGGTAGGCTGAAAGAAGAAGGACCTTTTGAGACAGCAAGGACAGAGAAGTGACAGGGCTCCAGGAGAGGGCAGAAACAGGCACCTGAAGAGTCTGTACAAATGTCTCCTGCACATAAAACGCTCACATATGTGACTTCTCTTGCTGGTTGGTTTTTCACTCTGTCTTGTTATGGTCTCCTTAGAGACCATAACACCAAGCCAGGGATTGTTGTTCTGTGTGCTGATATGCTACCTAGCACCATGCAGCCTCAGTGATGAGGGGTGGGTGCTGTGGGCACTAACTCAGTACCTACCCATTAGTGGCCTGGTGATGGTGTGCAACACTCAGGAACTGTAGCAACCTGATTTGGAGCTAGCATTACATGTTTGTTTCATTTGCAGATTAAGAAGGCGTTCCTGTCTTTGCTGGTATACAACACTCAGTCATTACTGAATGCTGCGTTCTGACTCAATACATAAAGACTACACAGTGCTACAGAGAAATCGGAATGAGCGAGTATCTCATTAATATAAAATCTGATACCTTACCACGCTGAACAAGAATTTCCAGACTATAACAAGAACAGTCACCAGAGTTAGTCTGTCTTGTTGCAACTAATACATAAACTCGAACAAAAAAGAAAAAAAGAAAAGAACTTACCTAAATATATCAAGTAACGTGTAATATGTAAGTCGGAATGGAAGCATTATCAAGTAGTAACCCCATCCTAGCAAGCCCTGCAATTACAAAGAGAGTTATGTGTTTACCTTGTCCCTTGGAAGATGTATGCCAGGTAAAATGTGCCTCTACCCAGTGTCAGCTATGCTGTAGTGTCCATGCAAGTGTGCTGTCAGTGCTCTGAACAAAGAGCCAGGAGCTGGCAACCTGCAACCTGGGACAGGTAAGTTAGGCCAACTTTAAGTGTTTGCTGACAGACACTTAACTTGGAGAGTCCAACCTGATGTTTTCTGCCACTCAAACAAGACCTTTCCAAACAAAAAGAGGCAGAGGTGGAAAGATCAACTTTCCCTACCTGTGAAAGGGGAATCATAGCCTTTACTGATCTTGTAGGGATTCTATGAGAATCCCCATTTGTAACGCAACAAGTAGTAATCAAACTGGCATTTTACTAGTATACTTATGGCAGACTGTTACTTAAAATCACCAAACAGCAAGAAAGCAGGGAACAATCTTTCATTCCAAATGAACTGGGAAGGCCAAGCAAGGGTTTTGCTATGACCTAGCCAAGACCTGTATAGGCTTGACATGGTTTGCCTATATTGCAAAACATACTGGTAAGGAAAGCGCCTGAAGCAATCAGGGATGTTGAAAGAACAGCTCTGCCCAGAGCAGCATTTTCATGAGAAAATAAACAAGACAGCAGTAAGCAAAGGAAACAGAGTTCCCTTCCTGTTGCTGTACTTTTCCTTATCCACAGGGATCACTTATGTGTGCAAAGACAAAATCCAGTCATTAAATTACTTGCCCTGGGTTGTGGCCTTGAAACAACGTAGCTGTAGATTCTGTGGTCAGCTGTATTGACCTGCAGTGGTCGGGATGGAGGTGGATTAAAGACACTCGGGACACCTTCTTGCTCATTCAGCCGGTCCTGTACAGCTGCCTGTGGTGGAAGGAACAGCAAAGGGACCCATCAGAAGTGGCAACACACATGCAGGTTAGCAAAATGCACTCTGAACGTTCCCATTCTGAACATCTCAGCAATGGACAGCTGCAACTTAATACATAAGTGATGTCACTGCTGCTTCCAGCCTACAATCCATGGTGCTGGACCTTTGAAGAGCTGTGCTAAATAAGTGATACGTTTACAGTGTAAAGAAAGACAACTTTATCCAGGTGCCCAGAGTAGTGTGGTCCACAACAATCCAGGCACAGGGCTGGCAGTTGTACATGGATGGTTTCACGGTACAGCCATATGCCAAGAAGCTTTGAAAAGAGAGAACAGTGGAGACATGTATATGTTGACCGAAAGCCTCTCCGAGGTGGGAGGGTACTGTATTGATGAAGACATTAGGGTGCTTGTATTGCATGGAAGAGGATGGGAGAAATAGGAGCAGAGTTCCAGAAAGCCTTAAAAAAGAAAAATGGACTTCACTTTGACTGGCGGTAATCAAATAATAGTATATGTAGTTAGGCTGAATGCTCCGTTCTTGCCCAGCATGAGTCCTGGCCTTAGTGATGCACGAATAGCCATTAGGTATCCATTTTTCAATTCTTGCTTTGGGACCAAAAGAGGACAGAACTGCCTTCAGAGATGAAGGGCTATCATCTTTGCACAATGGGCAACTCAACATGACTGGAAATTGTGAATAGGCAATTAGGACACCAGCCAAAGTTCTTAATGATAACCAAAGAAACTTATTCGTATGGAGCTGAATACAAATAGTATTATATAAATGCAACTTTTTTAATATAGCCACCTTGATCACTGCTCAGGCAAATACAAGAGAAGAAATTCTGCTTTGGGAGCCTTCAAACAGAGGTGTCTAGGCAGCTGGAAAGAAAATCAGCCATGAGGATAATTCTAGCTGGTACCTCTATATTCCAGTTGTGTTGCTCCAGAGTATGACGACATTGGTCCATAGACTCTATGCCAGTCAAGTCCTGCAGAAGGAGAGAAAAAAAAAAATGTGAATGCAAAGGAAGTGCAGCATTTACACATGGGTTGTGACTGAAAAAATGAAGAAGTGACAAGCGAACTTTTCTTCTTCCTAAACCAAAATCTCCACTCTGTTCAGACACAAACACTTGCAAGCTATTACACATAAAAGTCAGTCAATGGCTGTAAATACCATGAGAGCAAAGTGAGCACCTAACCCCAAGGGGACTTTATATTCTCTGAACATTAAGTGATCCTTGGGCCTCAGCAAGGTATTTTAGTGATTACCAGCATCTAGTTTTGTTGACAAACTGCTTGTGAGCCTTCTCTTCCATTCTCCTCAAATGTCTGCCAGCACAGCTCCTCCTTTCCAGGCAGTGAGTGAAGGCCCTTCCTCCATTCACAACTCACTGCAACTGGAAGTGGAGAGAGAGTAAGAGATGAGTGGTATTAGTGGTGCTGTATTGTTCTTCAGTTTTATGGTAGATGTTATAGTGAAAAAGCAAGGCCACCGTAGGCAGAGGTAGTGCCTTAAGCATAGTACAAAGTAATCTGAGGCCAAGTATCTGCGCAATACCACTCGCAGGCCTCAGAACCAGGGTTTTGCTGCACTAATTCAACAGTGATTTGGAACACAGCAAGTCACTGGTAATTGAGGCTTCTGCACAAGACAGCAACAGTACTGGATGTTCTGATATGCTGAATCTGCATAACTTCTGAATGGAGACAAAAAGCCTTGCTGAAGCCACCGGTGTTTCTGGCAACCACTACAAATTCTTCTAAAATACCTCGTGCTTTTAAACTGAACCCGCTGCTCCAGCATCTAACTGCATTACTGTAAAGCATTCAACTCCAGGCTAGCAGCCCTGTCACTCAGGAAGAGTTGCATTTGTTATGAGTAACAATAGCACTAGTACATCAGTAATAGTACTTGTAACATGGAGATAAAGGGAGGCAGGCTAGCTTCTGCTTCCTGCCATTTGGTAAGCAGGGATCAAAACTATTTCCAAAAGCACTAGTTTCCCCTGGATGTGGGCAGGTGAGGCTGATCTACCTCTCCACCTATACAGCATGTTTAAGCTAGGGCACCCTGGGTTCAGTTTACCTCCCTCTTGTATAAGTCACCTCAATCAGATGATCCCTTGCAAGGCAAAAGTTTGGGACTCAATATTTCAGCTTCTGAAGACACATTTCTTTCCTATCACAGAAGCCAGAAAAGTTCACCAGACTCCTGGTGGCCTCATAATTTAGCTTCCTAGGCAAGGGTGGACAGGGCAGATTCCAGGGAATTACACTGGTGAAGAGCCCATGTTCCCCACTCCTCCTCTCAGGTACTGGGATCCCATTAGGGTTCACCTGATCCAAGCTCTACCTCCTGTGAATTCTGGCTACTTGGTGCTGCAGTTCTGATGCTAAACTGGACCTTGCTTGGTGTGGAGGAAGCTGCCCAAGCAGAAGGGGTCTCTTAGCCAAACAGAACAAGCACTGTGTCTCCAGCCGGAGTCCTGGCTGCGAACTCAGGGCAAAAAGCTCTCTCAAACTCCCTTCCTATTTGGCACCTGAAAACAGTTTTGAGCCCTAAAGAAACTAGCCAAGGCCAGGGCACTTCTGCTCCCTGCTGTATTAGGGGCCCCTGGTATTCTGTGAGAGGCACATGCCCGGACTGGGATGGAGAAAGCAGGAATGCAACATCCACTTTCGGTCAGCCTCTGGTGACACCGTCCACACTAGCCTGCTCTTGATATTCCTGCTTGGGTTTCCTTCAGATCTCCCCTGTTACTGGGCTCATTTCCCAAGATCATTAGGAGCGTGACATTTGGCTGTTCAGCTGAGAACCTACTGGGAGGCTGGAGCTATAATTTCTACATGGAAGAGGATGGCCCATGTACCAGGTGCTTGATTTTCTCCTCTCATTTCAGCATTTTGGATTTTACCTACACCTACTTGCTTCACCAGGAGAGTAAAAGCTGGAGATTTAGTCCTGGGACCAGGTCAGGACTCTGCTCTGCTCTACCTCTTGATCAGTTTGTTTTGTTTGCTTCCCCCTTTCAGCCCCATGACATTGCCTTCTCTCCCTCTCTCCATCTTCTCTCCTATCTACTGGACCAGAGACTCTTCTGCTTCACTCTCACTACCCCTGCCCACTATTTGCGGAGATCAGACCTTTCCCCAGAAAGAGAGAGAAAGGTACAGAAATTCAACTCTTCTGCCACTTAGATTGTGGTCAATTCAAAAGGAAACGTTTCAGTCATAATGCACACCGGTTTATTCAGATGTACATTTACAGCAAGGCCCTGGGCTGTGGCATTTCATGTAAATCTGGTATTTCCAGCTAGTTTTCATTCTTGCTCATACATCTTCAAGTCAAACTAGGTCTGCTTCACTGCTGAAATATGGTCTCTTCTTTGCAGCATCTTTCATGACCACAAGGTATGTTTTTAAGATCCCTTTTTCAAGATTTGCTGTCACTGGATTACACAACGTTTTCTTCTCCAGACCCCCAAGGGGCAACCTCGACTGTCAACTTGTACAGGTACACAACAAGCAGTTGTAAGGAAAGCGCGTATTCTGGATGCCCTTCCCAAACAATGACCCCAGGCAGGCACTAACATGCACACTGACCCTGGGCCAGCAAGCCATTCATGCAGCTGGGCTTTAGGAGGGACAAGCTAAGCCTTCCTACAGCATGTGTTCCAAAGCTCCTGATCACCACTTCTTTTAAATGCCCCAGAAATGCTGCCAGCGTTTGCACGTTTACAAGATGCAGAAACACATTCACACCTTTGTCTCTACAGATCAGAGTCATGGCTAGGCACTGTTAACAAGGCTGCATGATGGAACATTCTCTTCAGTTCTGAATTATGCAAATGCAGTTACAGTTTCAGGCTGGAAACCAATTATACACTGCTACCGTTTTCTAACATTATCACACTCAGCAAGCACTGAATCCTTGGGAAAGCTGTAGAGGCTTACAAAGCTGGTTAAGCAAGGTTTTGGCAAGCAGCTATTCACCACATGGTTTCCTGGCCATCCCTCTGGCAGGACAGTTGTGTTTCTGGGTAAAGCTGGGGCCTTGTTCAAAGTGGCAGCTTCCAACAGTGTAGGTCAGCCTACAGCACTGTTGCCTACGTCACCTAGGATGACTGCATGGCACAGGGCAGTGCCAGGCTGGGCATCTTAACATAGCACTGAGGCCTACCCTGACAGCTGCCCCAGACAGATTAGAAAGCATACTGCCAAAGACACCCAAGTACTATCTGCATCAGTGCTCCCACCATTGCTGCACCTGGCAAACCTGCCTGCTGGGAACAGTCCTCCAAACCTTGCCGCATGGGTGTGGCCTCCTACGCTGACCATATCAGCTATCCCCTTATGAAGCAGCACTCACTGCCATATTCAGGTGCTCATGAAATCAGCTCAGCAATGTTAAAAATATCTTCCCCTAGAGTTAGGAGCTGTGTGACTACAGTTCAGTTGTCAGTCAAGAGCCATTTTTAAACAAATTTCACTGGCAAAGTATTAATACCATTTCTCTGAAGCTCTGGGGACCCTCTCTAGTTCATTCTAGCAGAGAGGCCACGTAAGAAGCCTGAAGCAAGCAAGCAAGCCACTTTACTTTGGACTTCACTCCTATGGTCCAGGGCTTTTTTCTGTGAACTGTACAACGGTCCACACCTGAAAGGCTTTCCTGAAAGCTCTACTAGCCACACGCAAGAAAAGATAAGCACATTTTTAAACATCCTTGGTTTTAAGCACTCAGTGATGTTCCTCTGTAAAGAGGAAATCACTATTTCTTTTGTGCCTACTTACCTACCTCAGATACCGTTACAGCTTCCATCACCGGAATATCTATGTGGAGTGTGTCTCGCGTTAAAGTCAGAGGACGGGCCCTTTTAGACCAGTTGTTTTACTTCTTACTCCATCTTTAGATAAATAAAGATAAGAAACTAATCCCAGAAAACCAGTATTGTCAGAGGGGCTCAAAAAAATCACCTCCATGTGGAATGGGAGCTCCAAAACTGACATAATGGATAAAAGGGGCTTTCAAACACCAGAAGACCAAGAACAGTGAAACCCTATGCAACAAAACATAAGGACCTGAGAAGTTAAACATCTCTGTCTAAACATCACTTGGACTTTGGTACATTGAGATTGTTGTTACACTGCAAAGCAGGTTCCTCCAGTTTGTACCTTTCAGCCTTAGGATGTCAATTAAAATACTGACACTTCACTCTGAAGCAGCAGATAGAGGATGCTGATATTTGCTCAAGAGGGCAAGCATGAAAAGTATAAGTTTTGTACATTGGTCTGTTTGGAAACTTCTCCTTCCCTGGACAGGCTTGTGTGGAAACACTATATAAAAGATGCAAGTCCATGCAGCCTACAACTGGCACTGCTATTAATTCCCAGCCCACTGCCAAATTCCAGAGAATTATGTTTCCAAGGGTAAAGAACATCTGACTTTTAGCACCACAAAAGTCTTTGCCAAATCTTTTTCGGTGAGAGCTTCTTTGCATATCATAAATGTGTATACCAAAGATTCTGAGGTTTGAAGCAACACCCAGCATATTAGAGGGGTTTGCTACTGAGTTTCCCTATTTCCCAGCCCCTTAAGTGAAAGATGTCTTCACCTAGCACTCCATTATTTGACTTTCAGTAATCACAATTTCAAGCAAATTAATCCTTCCCTCTTGTTCCCTTAAGAAGAGACTATATTCCTTTGTGCAAACTTCTCGTTTTGCTGAAAATGAAGCCATCCCATGCCTTTGGAAGAAAGCCAGGGGTCAGTAGCATTACACTGCTACAAAGAAGTTTAAATAAGCTGCAAGAGTCAAGCCAGAAATGCCATCATGGACACTGTACAGTGAGATCCTACAACACCTGCTTCACGTTCCTTCTAGCTCCCATCACATGGAGCTGCGTGTCTCTGCACTACTCAAGCCAGTTCACATGTAGCTTCTCCCTACAGCTGTCCCAAGACACAACTTTGTCAGAAAACAAAACTTTACTTTCTCCTCCCAGTCAACGCTGATGCAAAACACTAATTTCTCCCCTTGCCCTCCTCCTCCATGCTTATCATCCCAATTCCATCTCTTTTTATTGTGCTCAGATACTTCTCATTCCTCAATCTCCCTCCCTTACTCTCTCGCATTCCTTCTGTTGTGCTGTGCTGCAACTAGAATGCTGTTTAGGGCCTCAAATGCCAAATTCAACTCCTGCTGTACTATTCCCATCAAGCAATTCTTCCCCTCACCAGCTCCAACACCCTTCACTCCTCTTCACTATTGTCCTGTACCTTGTCCTGTTTACATTGTAAGTACGGAATGCACGTGTGCATGAAGTACCTTGTAGCTCTACAGCACTACATAGAACTACTCACTGTCCTTTAGGTCTTCCCAGTGCTCTGCAAGCAATGTTCACAAACACTGAAGCTGGCTGCTGTGAGGCTTGTGTGACTTCTCCTTTGAGAAGTTCCTGCAGCATTGTGTAAGCTGTCTGGGAAGAATTCATGGCTCTTTATAAATATCACAAAGTATGCAATACTAAAGCTGGGATTGAGAAGAGCAGGATTCATTGCCCAGAAAGAGCTCAGCATTTTGTCCCTACCTCCTTTGAGTCCTCCTCCCCCCCTCATTAATAACCTTAGCCCACGAGTCTCTGCTCTGGTCCATTTTTTGCACTCCAAGGCAGCAGAAGTGAAGGCATGATCCTGATAGTTCCACTGTTGCTATTTTCACTGCCCTGTGGGCAGCAGTGAAAGTGGTAAGAGCAGCTGGTGCTATCTGTCCTGATTCAGCAAGATAACAACAACAGTAACCTTTAACACTGGCTTCATATTTTGAAGGCAGTATTTACAAACAGGATGGAATTCACATGAATAGAGTAAAGCTTTGTTTCTGCGCAAACCAACAGCTGAATCACTTACACATGAAACATTTACGCTTCCTTTTTAACAGCAAGTGCTAATACTGTTTGTGACTTGGAAGTAGTTTACACTGCACGGGGGCTTCATTTAACACTAAAGGACCCCTGACTAGACCTCTTCTATGTACACCATGATCCAGAGGACTGAGAGTTGCCTACCACATCTGTGGACAAAAACAACTGAAGTTGCTTGAAGTGAATGATTCTTTCCTTGAAAAGAACTACGAATTCAAATGTTTATGAGCATGGCAACTCCAAGGAGGATTATTCTGCGCTGGTCTGGTCCTGCAGGGAGCAAACCAGGAAAGCCAAGGCTGCAAGTGAACTCCAACTAGCTTCAAGCATCAAGGACAACAAAAAGTCCTTTTTCAGATATGCGGGGAGCCGGAGGAAA
>NW_017728914.1:37423201-37426611 GCF_001723895.1 Crocodylus porosus | reverse complement strand
ACCTTCAAGAGTAAATTGGATGCTTATCTTGCTGGGATCCTATGACCCCAGCTGACTTCCTGCCCTTTGGGCAGGGGGTTGGACTCGATGATCTCCCGAGGTCCCTTCCAGCCCTGATGTCTATGAAATCTATGAAATCCAAGACAGCACTGCCAAGACAATGGGCGGTATACAAATATGCAGTTAACCCAAACCACCTGATGCTATAGGAATTCTGAAAACAACCAGAGTTGAGATATTTTAGCTCATTACCGAGCAGCAAGACTTTAATTACCTCTTGTTCAGTTTACTCACCATCTGTCACAGTCCTCATGATAGTCTTTCAGCCTTAATGGCAGGTTCATAATTTCTAATTAAAAACTGCCTTAAGAACTGCTCAGAGAAAGAAATCCCTGTGGTCTTTGAGAGCTGCACGAGCTGGGCCCAATACCTTTTAAGAGAAATTCAGTGTTCTCTCTGGAGAGAACACCATCTCTCTCTACTTATTTCCACAGTGCACATTACTGGGCAAACAGCCTCCACTGTACTCAAGCTGACAGTGAGGATGAGGAGGATGATTTCTTGTGGGTTAAGTCCAGAACTGTGTGCAAGAGTTGAGGTTTATTCTCCACCCTGATACATGCATGTTTTATGATGACTATTGCCTTTTTGTGTTGCAGCAGAAGGCAGAAATTGCTAGCATGGACCAGAACTCCACTTTGGTCACTATGGGATGATCAGAAGTAAAAGAAACCCCTCTGCCACACAGACCTTACAATCAGAATAATCACATTTCTTGTGTGACCTTAGGTAAGTCCCTCTCTTCTTTCTTGGGTTTCTCCTAAATAAAATGCACATAATTGTATTTACTTAGCCTGCAAGGGGATTTTGAAATTTAATGAAGATGCATAAAGCATCAAGTTCATCAGCAGTTAGTGATACAGAAAAGCAAATAATAAGTAGCAGTGGTTAAGCTTCAAACGCCTACTGACCACTATGTGTTGGGACAGAGTAACTGAGAAACAGGAAAGCGTACAGTAGAAGGAAAGACCATCTCTGAGGTCTAGAAGCATTAGCTCCATTGCTTTAAATGTTCCTGGCTCTGCAAAACAGTATGCATACAGAATGGCCATAAATACTGAATGGCATTTGAGGTCTGTGTCAGAGTGGGAAATAGACCCTGGTCTGTCAAAGCCCCATCCCACACTTTAGCTTTACTGCTGCAATGTGGGTCTGAACAACAGATCCAACCTAGCGCTGCCTCAACGGTCACTCTGCTGCCAAGCAGCTGCAGATGGGCTGAACCCGTCTGGAGACTTAAGAGGACAAGACTGAAAACATCTGTAGTCTGATCATGACTGGACTATCACCTTCATATATCACCTGAGATCTTTACTCATGACTGGAGGCCTAAGTACCATGATTCATAGTCGTTACATGCTGTCACACTGGGCACAACGAAGATTAATAGACAGTTCAACTGCAAGTTATCTGCTTGAATTACTGAGTGAAATGTTAGGTCTTTTGATCCACTCAAAGCCCTTAATTTAGATCAGTGGTTCTCAACCTTCACCCCTCACTCACACTGAGGCACCCATCCTTAGATTTGAGGCCCTCCATGGAAGTTGCCAGCTCTTGCTTTTCATTCATCTTCTGAACACAGACAAACACTAGAGCCAATCTCCTGTTGCAAAAAATACAACAGGGCAGAAATATATTTCTGGTCTCTTGATTCCTTTGCAACAGAAGATTGGCTCCAATATTAATACATGTATTCTTAACACTCTGGGTTCCCATTTGAAATCTCTGGTCTTACTATACGCATCATATGGCAAATTTTACCCTATGGTCAGACAGGCATGGACTATGGGGGTTTTAGCTTCCTCAGTAGCATTGGGGGGGGGGGGTCCAGCCTTCTCCCTGGGATAGCTTGAGCACATACTCACAGCATCATCTCACGAGGTCTCTTCCAGCCCTAAACTTCTGTGACCCTGTAAACTTTTCACAGGAACAAGATGGTGGCTACTATGGGTCCCTGGTTGTACCTGTGGCAGGTTTGGGTGGGCTGCCTGTGTTGCACCCAGGTTAGATTACCTGCAGTCCTGTGTCCACCTGCAGGCCCCCCACTACAGAAAGGATGTGGACACGTTGGAGACAGTCCAGCAAATGGCAGTGAAAATGATTTGGGGGCTGGGGGACGGACTGGTGAGGAGAGGCTGAGGGAACCAGAAGAGAAGACCGAGGGGGATTGAATAGCAGCCTTCACCTCCCTGCAGGGCGGCTGCAAAGAGGATGGCGCTGGACTGTTCTCAGTGGGAGCAGATGATGGACAAGAAGCAATGGGCTCAAGCTACAGCAAGGGAAGTTGAGGTTGGATATTAGGAAAAACTCTCTCGCTAGAATGGTGGTGAAACACTGGAACAGGCTCCCCAGAGAGGTGGTGTAGTCTCCTTCCTTGGAGATGGTTAAGACCAGGGTAAACAAAGCCTTATCTGGGATGATGTAGCTAGGGCTGGACCTGCTTGGAACAGGGGTTGGACTACACGCGACTCCCGAGCTCCCCTCCCCCTTCCTGGTCCGTGACTGGATTACGCAGAACGGCCTGACGCTGCCTTGGGCCCAGCCGCGAGTCGCTGCGAGCCGCGCTCCGAGCGGGACCAACCCCACGCAGCAGCCTAGGGCAGAGGCCGCGCTGCGGGTCGGGGCCGGGAACTTGCGCGCACGGGAAGGCTCCAGCCCAGGGCCGCGTTGCCCCGGTAACCGGCGGCCAACCTCGGCACTGCAGGCCCTGTGGAGCGGGACCCCCTCCTCTTCCCCTCCCCCGCCCGGGCCCCGAGAGCGGCGCGGCCGCGGCACCTGGAACTGCAGGAGTTTCTCGGTCTGCTCCGCCGTCAGCTCCCGCTCCGCCGGCGCCGCCATTTTGCTGCCGCCTCTTGACCCGCCGCTCCGTCACTCTTGGGAAGTGACGCTAAACTTCCGGTCCTCTTTGACCCCCCCCAGCGGACGGGTCGCGGGAGGGCGTTCTCCCTCTCCTCTCGGCGTCGCCGCTCGGGGCTTTCCGGAACGCTCCACGTGATCACCCGCCCGAAGCCGCTGGGAGGTTTCCGGAAGCGGCCGAAGGCTGGTCGGGGCTTTCCGGAAACACCCGAGCGCTCCACGTGACCGCCCGCCTGCTCGAAGGTTTCCGGAAGCGGCCGAAGGCTCTGGGCAGCCGCTGGCGGGGCTGGTGCGCGCGTGCCGCAGCCCCTCGCTGTGACGTCGCCCCTGGCAGACATGGCTGAAGAGTTCGGGCTGTTTGCGGGCGCGGCCGAGGAGGATCCTGCTGCCGCCTTCCTGGCGCAGCAGGAGAGCGAGATCGCGGGCATCGAGGGCGACCCCGGGCCCGGGAGCAGCCCGGAGCCGCTGCAAGAGGACGGTGGGCGGCGGACCTG
>NW_017728914.1:37418103-37423101 GCF_001723895.1 Crocodylus porosus | reverse complement strand
GGCTCCCCGCCCGCCGTGACCCGCCGCCTCTTCCCTCCCGTGCAGCCGGGGCGCCGGACGGGGCGGCCGCGCTCAACGGCGACGTCTTCCAGGTACGAGCCGCGCTGCGCGGGCAGGAGAATGCCGGAGACATCGCAGGGGCTCAGGGAGTGGCTCCAGCCTCGCCTCGCCCTGACTCGCCCGCCCACGCGGGCCATGTCATCCTCTGGGTGCCGGCACTCCCCACGGGCGGGGCGCCTGTGAGACTCTGACATCACAGGGGTGTGATGTCACCAAGCCCCTTGGTGGGCACCTGGTGGGGCCGCCATGAGGGTCGTGTGGGCTGCTGGGGGGGGCACAGGCGAGCTGGGAAGAGCGAGGGAGGAGGGGGAGCAAGGACCTGTCCACAGAGCCCGCTGCAGTGGGGGGGCATTGGGCAGGATGGGGCCTCCCAATGTCCCTGGTTTGTGGGGGGGCATGCAGTCTACCCCATGTGGGGCTGTGCTCACTCAGCAGGACAGGGGGGCTGTGTCCCGCAGGAGTCCAATGGCCCCACGGATGCCTATGCTGCCATCGCCAAGGCCGACCGGCTGACCCAGGAGCCCGAGAGCCTGCGCAAGTGGAGGGAGGAGCAAAAGCAACGGCTGCAAGAGCTGGGTGAGCAAGGGGAAGGGGCGTGCGCAGGGTGTGGGAGCCAGCACGGGGCCCAGCCTGTGGCCCCCACCTTCCTCCTGGGGCAGAGCCGGCTGTGCCGCGGTGACCGTCTTTTGCTCCGGCCACAGACGCTGCCTCCAAGGTGCTGGAGCAGGAGTGGCGCGAGAGGGCCAAGAAGGACCTGGAGGAGTGGAACCTGCGGCAGATTGAGCAGATGGAGAAGAACCGAGTTAACAACAGGTGTGGCTGGGGCCAGGGGGGAGGTGGGGACCCCTAGGAACGCTCCAAGCTGCAGCTGCTGGCAGCAGTTGTACAGGGTCCTCTGGCCCTTCCTGGAGCAGGGAGGAGCCGTGCCTAGAAATAGGGGCTGACCCGGCATCCCTCCCCATGGAAGACCTCGTCCTGGGGCCCGGTCCTGCATCAGCCCGACCCCGCTGCCTGCCATGCAGGGGCCAGGCGTAGCTGGTGTCTCTGCCTGGTGGAGCGGGATGTGCACCCTGCCAGCAGTGCCCGGTAACTAACACTTGCCCTCTCTGTCTGTCTAACCTGCCTGCCTGTCGCTCTGCTGCTTCTCTCTGTCTGCTGCTCCTGGGCTAGGATTGCTGACAAAGCATTTTACCAGCAGCCGGACGCCGATGTGATCGGCTACGTGTATGTGCTCCCCCCTCTCTCTCTCTCTCTCTCTCTCTCTCTCTGTCCTTCTGGCTGGGGATTTCCCCCTGCCCAGTGTGGGGATCTGCAGGGCTGTTGGGGGTGCCCATCCAGCACCTCCCACGATGAAGTCCCCAGAAGCGAGTGGAGCTCAAGGTGTGGAGGATGGGGGCAAAGTGGCAGCTGCATGGGTGCTGCATTAAGAGCCCGCTCCTCGGGGGAGGGGTGTCTCTGGGGGTGGCAGAGGAACCCTGGGCTTGTGCACCTGCCAGGAGCCTGCCCTTAACCAGACTGCAGAGCCCCTTGCCCCCTGTACAGCTGCATTTCCCTGTCCCCGAGGGACAGTGAATGGGGGGCATGGGGAAACGGCATTGTGGGGAGTGGGGAGGCAGCAGGTGACCCCCTATCCCTGCAGGGCCTCGGAGGAAGCCTTCCTGAAGGAGTCGAGGGAGGAGGACCCAGGCACGGAGTGGGAGAAGGTAGCACAGCTCTGTGACTTCAACCCCAAGAGCAGCAAGCAGAACAAGGACGTCTCCCGCATGCGCTCCGTGCTCATCTCCCTCAAACAGATGCCCCTGGTGCGCTAGCTCAGCCGGAGCGCTGCAGGGGCCAGGGCTGGGGCATGGCCCCCCACCAGCTTGCCTGGATGTGCGCAGCATGTGGGGCCCGTGGTAGCCAGCAGGGGTGCTGCTCCTGCCGCGAGCACCTCCTGCGGGCGGGTGGCTGTCGCTGTCCCCCTGGTTTTCCTTTGCTTAAAGGGTGCATTGATCTTTTTACACTTATTTATTACCGTGGTGGTTCCCTTGGTGGCGGGTGAGGTGGCTGGGCTGGGGCTCCTCCTTGCCAGGCTCCTGTTGCAGGTACCCCCTCCCTAGCCGGTGCCTGGGCCCAGGCTGGCTGTGATGTCAGAGGTAGGAGCATGACATCACCATCTGCTTCCAGCTCAGCTCATGAGGAATTGGGATGTGCAGGCCTGGGGCAGGAGCTGGGTGGGCAGGAGGCCTGGTGCTGTGTGGGGCTGGAGATGCTGAGCAGAGCAAGGGAGGAGCCTCCCCAGGGAGCTTGTCCTCTGGGTCCCACTAGGACCTTCCCGCCCTCTGGATCCAGGCTGAATGGAGCTGCCTCAGTGACTTGCTGTGAGGGGATCCTGAGCTTGGGTGGCTGACTCTCCTCCTCCCAGCAAGGCTTTGGCCCCCTTGTGAAGCTCCTTGCTGGTAGCAGGGGTAGGTGCTGGCTCTGTGCTGGGTAGGTCTGACCCAGCCCTTTCTGGCTCAGCCCCCAGCCCTGGGATCCCAGCCTGTGCTTAGGCCTGGTCCAGGAGCCTTAGATCTGCTCCCCGCTGGACTGCATAGACACCATATCACCTCTTGGGCACATTCTCAGCCACCTGTCTGCAAGGGCCTGGTGGGTGGGGAGGGCTGGTACAGCTGGCAGGGAACTCAGGGCAAAGTCCACAGCACGCAGGCTGAGCCTTGCTTTTAGGAGACCCTTTCCAGCCCCACCCAGGCCAGCTCTGTAGGGTGTTGGCTCTGGGGTGCAAGAGGCTGCTGGCTGGGTGTGGAGCTGCCCAGCAGGGCAGGACTGTACTGCTTTGCACAGCCAGGGCTGAGCTGGTGCAGGGAGGAGGGGATGGCAGCCCATAAACCCAAGCAGCTCTGCCTGCCCCTTTGCTGCTCCAGGGGCCAGAGAGTGTGGGGCCTACCTCACTCGCAGTCCCTTGCAGAGCCCCCTTCACTCTGCCCTAGGAAGCCTGTTCTGGGAAGCCCCAGTGTGGCTGTTGCTTGGGCCCTGCAGAGAGCAGGAGCCCCCAGGCTTCCCCAGCCAGCCCTGACTACTGCTATCACCTGGGAGAGAAGGGCCTGTCCTGGGACACCTGGCTCTGGGGAGGGCTCTGCCTGTGGCTGTTCTGTGCGTCCCCAGCTTTGGTATCTGTGACCTTGTCTAAGCCACTTGTTACAAATAAACTGACAACTCCAAACCTGGGAGGTGCTGCCCTTTCCTTCCTCATTTGGGCTGGAGGGGCAACTGAAGCAGCTGCCATGCCAGGAGCCTACAGGCTTGCTGGCAAGGGAAGGGTGTGGGGGGGGCTGGTTCAGAGCAGCTGATCAGCTCCAGGGCCTCTCATGGGGGTTGGGGCACAGTGTCCACCTGTCTAGGCTGGACAGGAACAGTGGCCCCTTGCCTGGAAGGGTGTCTGTGGTGCAGCTGGCTGGTGCAGTCCATCCCTGGGAGCGGGGGGAGTGACAGAGCTGAAACACGAGTGCCTTCCCAGAAGAGTTTATTATATATTGCTTCTTCCTGGCTCAACCCAGATGCTCCCACCCCTGGGGCCCAGCCGCCCTTCCCCAGACAAAGGACACTGGTTCTGCGCAGCACCAAGACTGGGGGAAACTTCCCACTGACCCACAGATTTCAGGGCTATGCAGAGGCACTGCCCCAGGCAGGACCGGGCCCACCTGACTGGCAGCATCACTACCCTTTGCTTTGTGCCTTTGCCCACCAGCACATCGCACTCCGCCACACACGCACATTCCCCTCTCAGCAGGTCTGACAGAAGAGGAGATTAATTGTAGCTCGGAGCTCTGATAGTGCTGGCTAGAGAAGGGTTTTCAGTAAGAGACTCCTACCCTTTTCTGGGGCTCCTCCACTCAGCAGCAAGCGTGGTCTAATGCATCTGCATAGCCTTTATTGCCTGGGGCATCTGCAGATGCAGGCAGGGCTATTCCCTCTGGGACTCAAATTTGCAGAAGTGTGGTCTAGTTCTTGAACAATGGGGAGAAGTTTTCTGCCAGTTTCTAGCAGAATTTTTACTGCATAACAACCTTTAGTAACTCTACAGTAAGTGTGTCCCAGCTCAGGAGATGTCCCATTTGCACTAAGGGGGAACCGCATTGGCCACATCCCATCTGCACTGCTAGACCATGGTGGGAGCAGGGCCCTGGTCTCTCATCATCCATCCTTAAATTTAAGGCCCTTTTGCAGTTTCCCTCCTGCTTTGCAGCAGTGGGACCAGATGCTCGCTGCCACCTGCACTGCACTAACCTCAAGCCCAAGTGGTTTCTAACAGATCAGACAGCCCACCACAGGATGCAATTGCTCACCAGACAGGATCTGATTGGCCAGGAGGGCTGTTCCCTCCTGGCCAAAGGGTTTTGCTCCAATATCCTTCTAACCCTTCATGTATGCTGTGATCCTGCACGGGTTCCCACATGGCCTGCTGCCCGCTGGCCACCCAAGTGGCGATGCCAGCCCGCTTTAATAAGGGTAGGCGGAAAGGCTGTCTGGAGACACTGCCACTCTGGAAAGGCCGAGTTCCGCTGGCGGCAAGAAAGCTCACAGCTCAGGGTTGGGGTTGAATCACGGAGGTGTATTGGCTGCAGCTGGGGCAGTCCCGGTGCCCACGGCTTGGCTTCCTTTCCGGGATTTCAGAGCCGTGGTCACCACCCCCACCATGAGGGCAGCGATGGTGAAGCCCTGCGCCAGGATCCGGGCCCGCATCATCAGCTGCGACTGCTGCCTGTTGCCCTTCTTGAAGCAGATGAGGCCATAGGTCAGAGCCCCTGCGGTGGCCAGGCAGCCTGCAGGGAGTGCGGGAAGTGGGTGGGCAGGAGGCCAGAGCTGCCCCCTCACCCCAGGCTGCCCCCCGCTCCACTATGGACTGCTCTCTGACCCCCAGCCCCCTCCAAGTGTGGGCCCCACCCAAAGAGCCCCCAT
>NW_017728914.1:37397627-37418003 GCF_001723895.1 Crocodylus porosus | reverse complement strand
ACCCCTCAACCCTGGCCCCCGACTCCGCAAGCCCCCTCCCCCACACTAGACTTCCCTCTGACCCTTGACCCCTCCGACTCTCTAGACTTGTCCTTGACCCCCACCAGGGACTTCCGTCTGACCCCTGACCCCACTCCGAGAACCCGGCCCTCTCTCTCCTACCCGCCCCCCTCAGCCCTGGCCGCCACCAAAGCCATGACCTCTGGCCCCCCGCCCTCACCGATGGGCACGAGCGGGTTCTCGCGCGTCTTGCGCATGAACTTTTCGGAGAACCCCTCCAAGCGGTGCGCGGCGCTGGGCTCGAAGCCCTCGATCACCGGCGGCCGCCCAGGATCCATGGCCGCGGCTTGCACGAAGCTAACCGTGACCTAACTCTCGCCGGGCGCCGTACCCGGAAGCGGGGGTTTCCCCTCCTCGCAATCCCAGCAGGCCATGCAGCTTCCGGGTGGCGCAGTGCAGCACGGGCCCTGTAGTCCCGCGCGCAGGCGGGACGACACTTCCCGGCGGGCCCCGCGGCTGGGCCCGGAAGCGGGTGGTGCTGGGGTGGCCGCGATGCCCAAGGCCAAGGGCAAGACCCGGCGGCAGAAGTTCGGCTACAGCGTGAACCGCAAGCGGCTGCACCGCGCCGCCCGCCAGCGCGCCGCGCCCCGCGTCCAGTGGTGCGGCCCGGGTTGGGGGGGGACTTGGCTCGCACCCCCCGGGCCAGGGGGGCTCTGCGGTCCTTTGCAGCCCCCGGCAATGGGGCGGTCTCTGCTCTCACCTGCTGGGGGGTGGCAGCTCCTGGGGCGACGAGCCTGTCCCCATCCTCCCCCTCAATCCTCTCCCCCCTCCGCTCTCCCCGCAGCGCCCAGATCCGCCATGCCTGGGACAGGAGCAAGTCCGTGTCGCAGAACCTGGCCGAGATGGGCCTGGCGGCCGACCCCAACAAGGCCGTGCCGATCTGGAAGAGGGGGCAGTGGGTAAGCCTGCCTGAGGACAGGGGAGGGCTGGCTGGACGTGGGGGGGCTCCCCGCCGGGAGGCGATGCTGTCGCTGGGGGAGCCAGTGAAAACCCGGCACGGCGAGGCTGGAGAACTTGGTGGCAGGGAACAGTCCTGACTTTGCTGCAGGGCGTGGAGCGGGTGGCAGGATCTGCCTCCAAGGCCCGGTCTGTGGGGGCCTTGCATAGCAAGCGCTCGGGGCGGGAGTGCGCTGAGGGGTGGCTGGAGTGTGAGGGTGACGGCTGGGAGGTGCCAGCTTTGCCTGGGGCCTGGGCTGGGCCACGTGAAGTGCTGCTCCAGCAGCCTGGAAAGCTGCTAGGCCAAGGATATGCTGATCAAGTATTGCCCTGGGTTTATGGGGTTGGCACAGGTTTGTCTTGGGTCAGACCCTGAGCGTGGGCTGTGTCTGCCTGGTGCCAGGCTCGCCCTGGCCACGGGAGGTTCCCCACCCAAAGCTGCTATCCTTGATCTGGGGACAAGCAGCCTCCAAAGCTGTGTGTAAACGCACAGGCCCTGCTTGGATGGAGCCACCTTGAGCCGCCTCCTCTCTTATCCAATGTAGCCGACAGACATGGAGGTTGACGGACAAGAGGGAGGGAAGCTAGTCGTGCGGAAACCATATGTGCTGAACGGTAGGTGCTGCCTCGCTCTGGGATGCTTCCTGTGATGACTGCTTGCAGCCCGTGGCCAGCTCTGGGCTCGGGCAGACTCTTTTGCATGAAACCTCCCCCGTGTCCCCACATCCCTGCCCGCTCTTGTACGTGAGTGCAGGAGCTGGCCAGGCTGAGAAGGGAAGGGAAGGGACACGTGCGGGGCAGGAGGGGTAGAAGGAGCAGAGCTGCCATCCTGGTTCCCCAGGGCTGTGGCTCAGTCTCCAGGTTCCACTGGCCTTGGGCACTGGGCGGCCTGGCTTGGCACGGCGCCCTGCCTCACTGTATGCGGGTGCTATGCAGAGCTGGAGCATGAGGCTAGCCTCCCTGAGAAGAAGTCACAGACGCTTTCCAAGGACCTCATTGACTACGTGCAGCACATGATACGCAACCACGGCGAGAACTACAAGGTGGGTCTGTGGAGCGTAGTGGGATGGGGGAAAGGCAGGCACTGAACACCCCACGAATTCCCCGAGAGCCTGTGAGAGCGGCTGCTGCTCCTCAGCCTGGCCAGTTCTTCCTGGTCTGTAGCCCAGTCACCTGCTGACTCGGAGGCACAGAACTCAACCATGCCTGGGGAATGGGTGTGCAGGCAGCCCTGTGGCTGGCCTGGCTCAGTGCTTGCTCACAGGGCATGGGCTTTTCTGGCGGGTTTGCTCTCCCTGGTCCCAGGCAGCAGTGGCTTTGATGGCCTCCTGCTTCCCTCTGACCCAGGCGATGGCTCGGGATGAGCAGAACTATTACCAGGACACCCCCAAGCAGATCAAGAGGAAGATTGCAGTCTACAAGCGATTCTACCCTGAGGAATTCCAGGCGTTTGTGGCATCCCTGCTGCAGGACAAGATGGATCAGCAGTGACAGCTCCTGTTCCTGCCCAGTCAGAAACAAGCCAGTTCTGCTCCAAGAACCAGTGTGGCACCTCCCTGGGCCTGTGTGTGGGCTTCCTGTGGCCATCCACCAACTGCAGGTTTTTGGGAACCTAGGCTCTGAATTTGAGGAAGCTACTGGAAGACAGGAAGAATCCCCATTCAGCAGGAACAAGTGTGCACTAAAGCAAGTAGCTGGCTCGGTGCTGCAGGCCTTTGGGCTGTAGCTACCCATGCAGAGAGGACAATAGCTGTGCTCTTCATGTTCCAATAAAAGCAGCTTTCCCAAACCAGCATGGCTGCTGCAGTGAGGGGCACGGGGTTTCTTGCAGCCCAGAAGGTGGGGTTTAGAGGACTTGCTGCTCTCCCTGCTTCTGCAGCCTAGGATAGAGGAGACGGACAGGGAGCTGCTGACCCCTTCCCCCTTTCAGGTGACAAGGGCCTTCCTCCTTCATTGCACAGAACATGAGCAAAGGTCAAGAGAGGCAGTGTCTTTTATTTAGACAGGATGTAGTGCAAAAGGCTCAGTGTCACAGACTGGCCAAGCATCATAGACTGGCCTGCTGAGGAGCCCCTGGCTCCAACTGCCGCATGGCAAAAGCTTCCAGCTGCCCAGCCTGCATCCAGTTAATGCTGCAGCCTTCCCAGAAGCCTGGTTACTGCCCTAATGCCACGTGGGGAAGAAGCTGGGACAGCAGAGCAACTGCCTAGCCCAGCACATGTCCTCTGAATTAGCACTGGCCATTTAATCAGGCTCAAGGTAGTTAGCAGGTGAGTGGGCGCATAAATAGTCTTCTTCCTGGCACATGTTGGCTGCTGGGAGCTGATTCTTGTTTGGCAGCTGAATCACCAGGTTGTCATCAGCTGGAGCCTTGAACACCTAGGCTGGGCTTGCTGGGGCAGCCTGGCCTCATGCATGGGTGATAGGCGGGGAGCTGGGGAATCAGGTTGTGCAGCTGGCATCTCTGGGGAGGATTCTCCCTTTGCCTGTTAGGGGGGCGCACCCTCATTGCTGGGCCAGAGAAGCCTCGCAGGCCCTGCTGACCAGTGGAATGACTGAGATGAAAACCCCTCCACCTGTCTCTGCCCCATCATCCTCAATGCTGAAGGCCAGTCCCATCCCCTGCCCTGCAGCAGTCCAGGCGATGTAGGGGTGTGAGCAGTGCATGCATGGGAGACAGGCACCCCAGGGCCTCAGTGGCACAGGAATCTACCAGATGGGTGGGTGCTGCCTGCAGACTGGGTGTGGAGCTGCAGGGATGGAGCACATGACAGCACCTGTTTTCACTTAGCACCATGGGATAGGGGGCTTTGACCCTGACTGTGCAAATCAAGCAATCTTGGTCCTTGTGCCCGGGCCTGGGTTGGCAGCCTTATGGGCAGGAGTCCTGCAGCCCCAGTCTGACCCTGGGGCCCTCTGTGCTTCAGAGCTGGGAGAGCAGCTAGGCCAGCAGGTGCTTGATGGGGAGGGCGCTGGTGGCTGTGAGCAGCCTGGTGTGGGTGGTGGTCGTGGGCGGGATGAAGAGCTCCTGCTAGCCGCCGAGGGTGTGCAGGGCCAGCTCCCTGCTCACTTTGGTCGAGCTCAGGGCATCGTGCTCCTAGGAGGAACCCAGAGTGGCAGGTGGGGGATGGCAGCGCCCAGCTCCCTTGGTCGTGTCACTGGTCGCACGGTGCAGCCCCTTCCTTGTGGGCTGAGAGTGCCCAGATCCCAGCTAAGCCGGGCAGGTGCTTGGTGCAACAGAGGACTGGGGATTCAAGGAATCCCAAATCCTTTTGGGACATGGGGTTGAGCTGCCTGAGCTGAGCTCTGCTGTCTGCCCCGCAGTACCCTCTGTCAGCCCCCGACACGTGCCTTGTGCCTGCGTGGGGCAGATTTCCCGTAAGGGCGGCTTCGGGTCCTGGTGCCAGGGCAGTAGGGAAGGGGCGAGTCTGAACACCCCTGCCCCGAGGCCCATCCGTCTCCCCCAGCTTGTAGCAGGGCCGAGCACCTGCTTGTCGGGCAGCACCACCGGGGAGCGAGTGCAGGCCTGTCTGCCCGCCCCTCCCCTGCTCACCCTGCAGCAGTTTCCCTGGTTGGCGTCCAGGGGGTGGTGGGCGCTGGCCCACCTGCGACCCTCGTTTGCAGCCTGGGACCCCCGCGCTGTCCTGTTTGCTTTCCCAGCAAGCAGCTGCTTTCTCAGCGACCTCCTGGGGCTGGTCCCGTCCAGCCCTCGTGTCTGACCGAGGTCTGCGCCCCCGCCCGGACTACAGGTCCCAGCACCCTCCACGTCTCGCGGTACGTGGATGCCCCGCGAGACTTCCGCCTCCACAGAAGCCGCCCCGCCCCTTCCGGCGCGGGCAGTCGCAGCGGACGCGGGTCCATGGCGGCTGTGGTGTCCCGCTGCCCCGCAGCTCCCCCGGCTCGGTAGGTGTGGTGTCCCCGCCCGGCGCCTGTTGATGTCCTTCCGCCGCGCCGTGCTCGTGCTGTCATGTCGATGACGTCATATCCCCCTCGCTGTGCCGGTGTGCTCCGGACTCTTGGATCGGAGCATCGGGCTTGTGATGTCATGCCGGTGACGTCATATCTCCAGTAGGACCCCCACAGGAGGTTTCCACTGGGGTGCCCGGTGACAACATGTACCCCCCTTTGTTGTGCCAGAGCCACACCCTGGTCGCTGGCGTGCTCCAGAGCCTTAGGAGCCTAGTGCTGAGCACCATCTGTGATGTCATATCTCCACCTCCCCCCCCCCCAGCTGTGCAAGGACCCATAGGAGGTTCCCGGGCAGGCACTGCTGCGGTCACATCACTGCCATCTTTGTCCCTGGCGGAGAAGCAAGGGGGAGCTACCAGCTGGCGTGCCTGGGGGGGCTTGGGCGCCAGGGGTCCGCGTGCTGCAGCAAGCTCTAGGGGCGCACGCTGATGCTGGGGTGTGTCCCATCTCTGCCAATGCTCTTTGCCTTCCCAGGTGACGCCGTGTCGTGGTAGGACTTCTCGTGGAGCAGTGTCTGGCCCGTGGCCATGGCGGCCCGGCGGCCCGACGTTCCCGGTAATGTTCTGGCCTTGGCGCAGCTGGTGTCCGCGGTGGCATGCGGGTTGGCCCGGGCTGTCCCCATCCCTGCCCTAGATGGGATGCTTGACGCCTTGCGGGCTCCACTTTTGTGCTCTTGGGGTTCAAACTGTGCTAATTGGCAATTGCCTGTTGTTCCTGCAGCCTGGTAAGCCACAGTCAAGTGATGGTTGTTGTCCACGTTGGCTGGTCATACCGACTGGCTCTGGAGAGATTCCCAGACCTAGGAGGAGGTGGCAGAGCATGGCCCATGGGCACTCGGGGGCAGAGCCCTCCCTGGGACCTGCCTCAAGAGCAGCCTGGGCAGAGGGGCCTGACTCTGCCACAGCCCTGAGCACTGCCAGGAGGACTGAGTGTGGCCTGATGACTAAAACACCCAGTGTTGGCTTCTCCTTACTCGTGTGCAAGAATAACACCTACTTTTATTGGCACTTGCGTGTGCACTGGGCTTGTCTGCTCGGCTGCTCTTGTGGGGGTGTAAAGCAGTTATAGACTCGTGACAGGGCTTCTCTCCTGGATGGGGAGTGGGCTCCCAAGTCTCGGCAGTGTGACTGACAGTGCTGCCACCAGACGCTGAGAGCTGTCACCTGGCTCCCAGTGCACTAGTGTTATCTTCCTGTGTGAGCTCCTGTGCTGTTGTGTGGGGATACCCTGCTTCTCTGTCCCAAGTGAGACTTGGGGCTCCTGTTTAGTGGCAGGATTTTTGGTAGCTGTTGGAGAACTCTGTAGATCGGGAGCTAAATCGTAACTGCTGGAAGCATTGTTGCTTCTGTTGGCTCTTGGCACCTCGAACTGGATGCAAAGCAGTTGCGGTTGTCTTGTGCTCATAGGACCGAAATCTCCCTTCTCTGGTTGGAGTGAGGCTAGTCCAAAATATCTTCTGGCATCTTGCAAAGGGGCACAGAGTTCCCAGGAGCTTCTGCAGCTTTCTGATAAGACTGCCCTGGGACAGCAAATTAAGAACAAGAGACCTGTAACTCGCATTAAGGATGACTTGGCATCCACAGGAGACTTTCCTTGTGATTTACATTTCCCTGGTAACAGTCTCTTGGTTGCAGATGCTCTCGGTTCTGTAGGTCCTTCACGAGGCACGTGGTGTTATGGGAGATGTTGCTGCAGTGAGAGGCTGCAAGAACAAGTGTTCCTACCGAGTTGGTGTGTGAAATGTCCCAGGCATGTTCCCTTGTGAAAGCTGCCCTCTCTGTCCTTAGCTATTGAGCACAGCTCTGGAGGGCTTCTAGGAAAGATGTCCCTGCCAATCGGCATGCACCGGCGGGCGTTCAGTTATGATGATGCTCTGGAGGACACGGCACCGATGACTCCTCCCCCTTCAGATATGGGCTCCAATGTCCTGTGGAAACAGCCAGTCATCCCAGAGCGCAAGTACCAGGAGCTGTCACAGGTATGCTCTCGAGTGGGTGAGGAGCTGCTAGGGAGGGGGCAGCTGGACTCTCTGGGGGAAAAAATAGGAGCTCTTTGGAGCTGAGTGTCCAGCTCCTGTCTAAAACTGAGCTGCCGAAGTGGGTGAATGCTAGATGCTTGCAGCCTATTAAAATAGCCAGGAGAGGTTAGGAACTGAATTCCAGTCTGGGAGATGGGTGAAGAGTGAGCAAGGCGGTGACCTTGCCAGAGCTCGGCGTGATGCTGGCAAGGAATTGAGGCCTTTGATGCCAGTCCTAGCACTTGCTTGTAAACGCCAGACACTAGCAAATGGCTTTCTCTAAACAGCAGCTGCAGTTTGCCACCAGAGCTGACACTTCTGCCTGTGCCTTGGGCAGGGATTTGTTTGCCTTTTCAAGGCAGCTGCGGTCTGAGCATGCCCGTGTCCTTTTGAACCATAGTGAAGCCTTTCAAAAAGGCTCCTCCTCAGCAAGGGCTGTCCAAGCAACATGAACCGAAGCCCCCACACTTCAATGTTTAACCAGTGCATGAGGCTCTCTGGACGCTCTGACTTGGGCACAGGTTGCAGCTTGCACCAGTTTCGGGGTTAACTAAACTGGCCCAGATTGCTCTCTAGTCTGGAATAAGTGCCCAGACATCTGCTACCCTGGCTGACGGTCACTTCCAGGGACATTTTGAGTAGATGTTTTGAGCAATTAATTGTAGCAGGAACAAGCATGCGGCTCTGGAAGGAGCCGAACGAAGGGATACCCGGGTATCTGTTCCAAAGGGCTCCTGTTTCCTGAGTTAACCAGCGAGAATTCAGCAGACCCAGTCACTAGACTGTGGCTTAAAATGGTAGAGCTGTGGTTCAGCTCAGGACCTAACAAGGCAAGTTACTGGAGTAGGGGCAGGAGCAGTGGCAGGACTGGGGTGCTCTGAGCTTAGCCCTGGTGCCAGTTTGGGTTGGTGCTGCTTGACTAGCCCTGGCACAGTCCCTGAAGAGGTGCCCCTCAGGAGGAAACCCTTCCCCAGGGGTGGTGGGGGGCCTGTCTGCTGCCCTCAGTGAGGAGGTAGGAAGGAGTCTGTGCTGGTATCCTTTTATGTGCCTATTTCTATTGAGACTGGCATCTTGAGGAGCTGGTTTTATTGTGTAAAGCAAGCTATGGGCTCCTGTTATAAGCATGTCAGTGTGTCTACAACTGCAGCCCAAGCCACAACTTGCAGCTCTTGGCTTCCTTGCATGTGTGACTGTAATGGCTGCAGGGCAGCTCCTAATCAGGATGGTGGGAAGGGGGTTGCACTCCAGAGCTAACTTCCTCCCTTCTGTCTCGCTCTACCCCACTTACTCTGCGCAGGTTGAGGAAGGGGAGACTAACAGCTACCCACCTGTCCTAACCCCTTCATCTTCTACTGAGAGTGTGAACAAGGCCCCTGTGGTGAAGGCCAAGGCCACTTACATCATCATGAATTCTCTCATTACAAGTAAGAGCTCTTCAGTCCCTAGTAGGCGAGCACAGGGTGGTGGGGTGGGGGTGAGCACTGGGTTTATGTTGCACAGCTCTGCTGCCTGTGTGAGCAGGGGCTTTTTGGCTGGTGTCACATAGACTTAACTGCATGGTTTGTTAATGTGATGGACTCCCAAGGCTGTGGGAGGTATTAATAGACTTAGGCAAGAACCCACCCTCAATCAGGGGTTGGAGGCAGAAATCGGACTCCCCCACTGCAGTGGGTTGGGCATGGAGTGGAGAGGGAGGAGTGGAGAAGCAAGCCTTCATGTGCATCCTGGGCTGCAGTGGTTGTCTTGTGGCTGCCCAGCTGGGAACACCAGCCCCCTGACCGTGTTTGCTGATCTGTCAGCCTGGCTCTAGGTGGAACCAGTGAGATTGGGAATGCCAATCCATCCAGCTACTGGAGTCTGCAAGTGGTGCTTGCAGACAGTTGCATGTTTGTTGGCAGCTGTGGTTGTCATGGGGTGGGGGGGCGTTGAAGCCCCCTGGGAGAGCTCTGCACCATTAGCATTGGTGTCTGCACTGAGCCAGGCCCAGAGCTGTGCTGACCTGCCCATGCCACCTCCTGTCTCTGATGCTGGAGGCAGAATGCTTGGCACCCCATCCCATGGGTCTTGGTATCAGGAAGCTCCCTGAAGAGCACTTGAAGTCTTGTCAGAAACCTGATGCCCTAGAACATGAGCATGGCAGAGTATCTGACCAGGCTGACACAGGTGGTGGCAGAGAGCAGCTTCTGTGAGGATGAAATCGCACCTGGGAGTCTTAACATACCCCAGCGGCTGCAATGTTAGAAGCTTTGTCTGCCAGGAAGGGAGGCCGGTGTTCTCAGCCAACCTCTTCCCCCTTATAAGCCAGGGAAGAACTGTCTTCAAGTACATGGTGTGTCTGTTCCAGGAGAGTTCACCCAGTCACTGGTGTAAACTGGGTTTGTTCTCAGCAGGTACTTTAATAGCTGGGGTCCCTGGAAGGGAATTCGAAGCCCAGTCTGACTTTTCTGGGGCTGTTATTTCAGGGGGCTGTGATTTTTTGGGGCCATCTGGTTGTTGGTGTCTGTTGTGATAAGAACTCGGGCGATGTGAGTGTCTTGTGCCCTGTTCAGCGTGGAGGCAGCAGGTGGTGACGCTGCAACGTTCGGGCATGGAGGGCAGAAGCCCTGGTGCTGGGATGGCTCTCGCTGCCCTCGTGCTGCTTCTCTGGGGCCGTGCGGCCATGTGTGAATGTGTTGTTTCGTCCGTTCTAGAGCAGACTCAGGAGAGCATGCAGCGCTTTGAGCAGCAGGCAGGGCTGACTGATGCTGGATACACTCCCCACAAGGGCCTCACAGCAGAGGAGACCAAGTACCACCGCGTGGCCGAGGCGCTTCATGTAAGGCACCAGGCTTCCTCGCTGCCCCGGCGTTCCCATAGCTCACGCATGATCCATCTGGCCCAGTGCTGGGCCCCATTTGCACGTGGAAACTGGGAAGGGCTTGCAGCACTGCGTGGAGCCTGGTCCTCTGGTCATGCCCAGTAGTGCTCCATTGTCAGCTCTCTACTCAAGTAGCCTGTCTCGTCTCTGCCAGTGCTGTGGGCACTGGGGCTACATTCTGTGGCCTTCCCAAGGTGGCATCCTCCAGGGCTTCCTGGGGGTCTACAACAGTTCTGTTGTTTTACATAGCTGCTGCTAGTTGCGAGTCCTCTGTCCCCACTCCCTTCCCAGTACTGAGTGGGGACAGTGACCTTGCTCTGCAGCACAAGGGAAGCCTGCTTTTGGTTCTCGACTCCTCGAGAAGTGGTAGGGCCGCTCTGGCCTCTTTCTCCTACCCATTATGAATGCCTTCTCCAGGGAGGGAGCCAGTATCTCCCCAGGCTCAAACCCCCTCACCAAGGCTCCTGCTCTATTCTGGGTGTGGAGGGAGTTAGTTTTTAAGCACTCACTACCACATAAAGCACCCAAGAAGCTTGGATTAAAACGACATAAGCTCAGTTCAATCAGCTTACTTGCTAGCTTGTCTTGCTGAAATGAGTCGAAGGTCACTGCTTCTGCCCTGGCTTGGCTCTCGTGGTGGTTCAGTGCCCCTGGTCTCAGGCAGGATGCGGGCAACTGGTTGCAACCAGCAGCATCTGGGAATCAGAACTGCTTGGGTGGCATCTGTGCCACATGGCTGATGCAGAGCTTGGCAGGGGCCTTGCTGGCCTCTCAGGATGATGCTTTCTTGCTGACCGCATGACCACCCTGCCCCAGAGTCCCTCTCCCTCCTGCCAGCAGTGCCCAGAGGTCTTGGCTCAGCCCAGAGGGTGGAACACGGCAGACTCTTGTTCTGCTCGGCTGCACTAAGAGTCCAGAGGGCGGTGGGCAGCTTTGGTTTTAAAACAGGACGGAGGAGATTGGCTTCAGCTCTTCCACCAAAACTGCCCAGCTGTTGGCTTTGTTGAATTGGCTGCCGTGGCAGCAAGGGATGGCCCAGGACTTGGGTCACAGCCCTCCCTGGTGGCCCTGCTCTTCCCTGTTTGCTGGGGCGGGACAGTGAGCTCCCCTATGGGTGTGGGACTGCACTTTGCACTGGAGTAAAGGGGACAGTGCTGTGGCTCCTTGGCAAATTGCATTCCAGCAGCTCAGGGTCCAAGGAAGCCCTTAGACCCTTCCTGGGGACATGGCTAGCTGTTCTTCAGCAGCTCCAGCCCCCCTAAAGGCAGGTTTAGAGTGTGGGGGGGGGGGCAAGTGCCTGAAGCCCGAAGGGCTGGGGGTTCTGAGCAATTCTAGACGGCCCTGCTGCACTGCGGCCTCCCTGAGCCGGTGCCAGTGGCCTGACCATGCTAAAGCCATGTTCTTGACGTGGCTGTTAGCCCCAGCTTCCATCTTATCCCTGAAATGCTCTAGGTAACTGAGCTCAGGTCAGGCTGGGGCACTGGTGCTCAGTTCGACCTGGGGCACTGGTGCCAAGACTGGTCCAGGTGCACAACAGGCCCTGGTGAACAGGGTCTGTCACCCTTGGTTCCAGCCTTGGGGGTGATGCTCAGTGTGGTGGCTGTAGGTGGGGGCTGGAGGGGGAAGCAGGGTGTGAATGAATTGACTGGTACTTCTGCTGCCTGGCTGTGGCTTCTCCATCTAAACCTCATGCTGCCCTTGTTTTTCTCCTGGCCCCCCGACAGAAGCTGAAGGTGCAGAGCGGAGGGGCAGCTGCCAGAGATGACTGTCAAGCTTCCTCCACGCAGTCCTCTCCCAGCAACACTCCCCATTGCTCCCCCAAGCACAAGAACCGGTACGTGTCCCATGGGGTGGCCTATGCCCTCTAAGCAAGGGAGCACTCCTGTTAGGCTGGAGCTGCTCCCAGTCCGCCTCTTGCCTGGCATGAGGATGTTTCCTCACCTGGGTAGAGGCCTGGGCCTTTTGTGGGGACCCTGTAGAGAACCCAGCGCTCCCAGTTCTGTTTGCCTGGAGCTGCTGGAATGTGTTGTGCAAACTCGGGTGGGGGGGACATGGGTAGGGAGCAACAGGTGGGAGGAGATGCCCTGAAGCAGAGTGGCAGCTTGATGCCAGCTTCTGGCCAGCTGTGTCAGCACAAGCCTTCTCTGTTCCATGTGCCTGAATGCTGCTCTTCCTTCAGAGGCTGGTTTAGCCAGGCCCCCTCCACCGCCATCCCTGGCCCAGACTTTGTCTCCATGGATCCCGCTGGGGGTGACCGAGACCGTGCAGCTGCTGAGAAATGGAGCTTCTTTGGACCCAAGTCTGTGCAGAAGCCCAGCTGTGACCCAGGTACACCACTCTCAGGGGGCCTCCCCTTTCCAAAACTGCTGGAAAGCAGAGGAGAGCGTGAGCTGGGGCGGGCACAGAGGCTTAGGCTGGCTTCAGAGCTTGGCTTCCTGCCTCCCTCCTGTGGCTTGTTACCAGCTGTCCACTGAGGTTTGAGCCCCTGCTGAACTTGGGGTGTCCAGGCTGTCCCTCCCAGGTCCCCAGACTTTACCAGGTGGCTGAGAACAATTTCCAGCCAGGCTGGGAGCATCTACAGCAGTGACCAGGGCACTGGAAGCTGTTGGCTACCAGTGCCTGGCTCGGGTGTAGCCTGTCAAACTTGAGTTCATGGCAGGTACTCTGTTCTGCTCCTGCAGTACTGTTCCTGCTGGTGAGGTACCTGACCCCGGGGCAGTGTGGGAGGCTGCCTGGTACACGGGACGGGAGCTGCGGTCTGTCCGAGGTGGGCTGGCTGGTGTCCAAGCGCCATGCCTTTTACCAGCTGTCATGTCTTCCCTTAGGGGGCTTCACTGTCCAGCCGTACAAGGGTGCCCAAAAGCCGTCCCCAATGGAGCTGATCCGTGCCCAGGCCACTCGCAAGGCAGAGGACCCAGTTACCTTCAAGCCACCCAAGATGGACATCCCAGCCCTGGAAGGGAAGAAACAGCCCCCTCGGCCGCACAACTTAAAGCCGCGGGACATGAACGTGCTCACGCCCACAGGCTTCTAGGTGCACAGGATCACCGAACTGCAGTGTCCTTCCAGCTTGGCCCTGGGGAAGCAGCAGCCCCTGCTCTCCAGGGGCAAATCCCAAATCTGTTTCCTTTCTAGAGAAAGCTTCTGTTTTGGCACTAAATCCGGAGATCCTCTGCACTTTGCATTAGTGCCCTGCTTCTCCATAGAGCACGGGACCCCAGGGAGATGCACACTCCCTCCCTACCCCCCAAAACCACACCTGGTGGGAGGCTTTGGACTTGTGCACCTCTGCTTGGACTGCGTTGGCCTTCTCGCCTAGGCTTGCTGCCTCCTGACAAGGACCACAGCTTCCGCTGGCACATAGGTGGGGCCTGGGGCTGGAGTTGGGATCAAGACCTGGGCAACACACAGCAGTTCCCCTTTCAGGATCCTGGAGGGAAGCCAGCAGTTTCCTCCCTACATGGGGGCTGTAGGGGGTTTTCCAGCCAGCACTTGCTTCTCCGTGGGGTTCTCTTCAAGGGGTAACAGTTGGGCATGGGAAGAGAGCACCACATTGCTGTCAGAGGGCTTGGTTTTTCCAGGGGGGCCTGGAATGGGTGTCACTGAAACTAAACAGCGTGGGGGTTTTGGGAATGTTCCGAGTAGCCTCCTGTAAATAGGCAGGGGCTGTGGCAGGTCGGCGGTGTGCTGCCTTCTATTGGCAGATGCTGCTGACGGGTGGAGAGACCTGGAGAAGGCCTGAGCTGAGCCCTGTTTGCTGGGGTTTTAGACTTCCCTTGTTTTTGGTTTTTAAATGTGCATGGGGAACACTCCACCAGTGGAGGTAGGAAGGGACCCTTCAACTATTCCTACACCTGCCTGGACACAGGAGGGTGCTCAGTGCTGCCTCTTGGGTCTCATGGCTCTTGCATTCCCTGAGTGAGCAAGTGATGGTGGGGTGCAGGCCTGGCCGCCTGCTACAGCAGTGCAATGGCAGCCCTGTCCTGGCCCACCTGGTTTTAAGCCCCGTCAGTGGGTGAGGCCCAGCATCCCTCTGCGCTTGAGGGGTAGCACAGCCTGTCCAACCTGAGCTACCCCTTCACAGGGCAACCCTGCTGCCGGGCCACTTCACCTTGGGCAGTGTAGCAGTGGTAGCCCCCGCACTCGGGCACACTGTCATGGCCACTGCTCGTCTCATCCCTGTTGCTCGAGCCCTCAGGCTGGCATTAATTTATTTGTGCTGTCTGTACTCGCGTCTCTTTAATGTGCCTCCATTGGGTTTGTTATAAGAGAATAAAGACGCTTGTGACGAGGTGCCTGGCAGGTTGTGTAATGCTGGTTGGGGCCCACCTTGTACCTGGGGAAGTTGGAGCGGCTGCCAGGCCCCTGCCACAGTGGGGAGGGTCCCAGCAGTGTAGTGTGCAGGGAAGTACCCATGGCTGTCTTCTGCTTCCTCCTGGGAAGGGGAAGCAGGTGCCCACTTTATGCTACCTTGTGGGCTCTGGAAGCAGGATGTGGGTGAGACAAGTGTGGGGAATGGTTCCCCAATCCAGGGCGAGTGGCTGTTGTGGTGGAGGCTGTTCCTAGTAGTCTCCTTGTGTCTGAGGGGCCTGCCCCTCAGCTGTGTGTCCAGGGCTAGGCAGCTGTGTCCGGGTTTTGTATCCAGTACCTCTGCTCTGCCCATGGCTCCCCTGGGGTGGGGAGTGCTGTGCTTGCAGGTCAGCTGCATGGGTGAGTGGGGCCCTGGACCTCACCATGGCTGCTTGGCACTTGGGAAGTGCAACTCGGTTCTTGGAAATGCTTCTCATGTGTGACCAATCTGGACTCCACTCTCAGGGCTGACATGCTCTGCGGCAGTCAGTCTTTGGGGGGGCAGGGAGGGAACATGCACATAGGCTTTGACAGGTAGCTGAACCACCAGGCTTCTTCCTGGCCCTTTCCTGTGATGGGCTAGTGAAGTCTTGAGCTGTTCGGTGCTCTGGGGAAACCTGTTCACACAAGGGTGAGACTTCTACCCTCTGCCTGAAGCACTTCCAGCCTGTCTGAGACGGGTTCTCTTCAGGTGCCTCCTCCCACTGCCTGCCCCTTGCAGCCAGCTCCTGCCTCGAGAGGGGTCTTCAGTCTTAACCATACGTGCCCAGCGCTTTTGCACTTCCCCAACTGACCAAGACTGAAGTTAGGCCAGGCCTCTGACCCAGCTCATTCCCCAAGGGGTGAGTAGCTGTGGTCCTGGCCCAGCTGGCCTGCAAATATCACCTTGCTAAGAGGACAGATGTGTCATAGCTGGAGGTAGATGGCACAGCCAGGATCAGAAAGGGCCTAAACAAAGCCATGGCCAAGACCCCTATTGCCAACTGTTATACAGACACGTAGGGGTGTTCCGGTCTTTGGACTGAGGATGGTGACAGCCACAGATGGTGTATCCAGAGTGCTGTACCCCGAGTCCTGTGCTGTCCCTTAAAGCAACTGCTTCTGCCATGGTGTGGCAGGATCCCAGGGGACATAGCCTAAGTTTGGCCCTGGTGATGTTCTTATGCATGGTGCTGCCAGGCCAAGGACGGGGCTGGAACGAGGACGACCTGCGTGTCTGCACTGAGACGCCACATGAATGGGAAGTGCTATGTGCCTCGGCCTGCGGGCACTGCACGTGTGGCTGGCCGGGGCAGCTTCCTGCACAGGCCTTGTGCTCAAGGCCAAGAGCTGTTCATCCCTTGTCACGGAGCAGTGACGCCACTGGGGTGGGGTGGGGGGCGCGTCCCCAGCCTGTGTCACTGCTCAGGTTAAGCAGGGAACCTTGTGCCTGCTCTGTGACTTCTGGCCCAGGAAGGGGCTAAGCTGGCAGAGATGAGGCCTCCTGCAGGGTGGCAGTTAGGCCAGGGGCTGCTGGACATCAGGGGCTCAGCCAGAGATGGGGCTGGCTTCCTTCTGGAGTTGTCTTGTCCCAGCCTGTTGCTGTTTTGCCAGAGCCCCTGAGCTGAGACAGCCATGATGTGGGGAGCTGCGGGCCAGCTGGAGTTGCGCTGTGCCTCCACCCTCCTGTGCTGTGCGGGGAGACGGGCCAACACCTGCCTGCTGCACTGACTGGCATGGCATCACTGCTGCTGGGGGCTCCAGCCTAACGCCTCAGGGTGCATCTTGCCTGGCACTGCTGTCTGGGCCCAGCTGCTAGGGCTGAGGCAGGACGAAGTAAGCAGGATGTTGAGGAAAGACTTGGTCACCAGGAACAGTTTGTATTGAAAGCCATAGATAAAGTGCTGGTGAGAGCCGGGCTGTGCCGGCTTGGGAGTCCAATGCCTGGCAGAGCTCAGGTGCCTTCCCTGCCCCTCCAGGAAGGGAACAGCATGGTGAGCTCCGGCTGCATGGCAGTGTTTGGGTCCAAAGCCCCGTCAGGAGCAGCTGGCAGTGAGGAGCAGTGCCTGGAGCATGTGTACCTTCTCTGTGATGGAGGCAGGCAGCGGTGCCCCCAGGCTCTGCTGCAGCTGGTGGCAGAAGCCCTCAATGCCCTGCTGGACATCCAGCATGGTGATGTCGTCGCCTTCCTGCTGCTTGGGCCTGGGGGCAGAGGTGAGTGGCTGCATCCGCTCGCCCAGGGAGCTCCACAGGTGGTCTGCCAGAGGGAAAGCGGCTGCGGTCACGGGCCGGGTAAGGTGGGGACTTGCCAGTGACTCTGTCCAGTGCTGGTGCCACCCTGGCCTCATGTTGTTGCAGCCAGAGCTGTGACGTGGAGGGGCAAGGAGGGAGCCTGGGCAGTCTGTACTGAGGCTGGGCCAGGCTCTGGGCAAGCTCTTACCTAGCACCACATTCTGGTAGCTCACCAGCAGGGAGATCAAATGCTGCAGCATCTCATCCCATCTCTGCCACGTGGCTTCCTGGTCCTGCAGAAGGTGAGGGCGTTTGGTTATGCGGAGGGGGTCTTGGCAAAGGGGCTGGGGGCGAGGTGGGGCTGGGGTGGGTGGTACCTGGCACTGGAGCAGCAGGGAAGAGTGGCTCAGGAAATGTAGGATCTTGGCCAGGGACAGGGGCAGGGCTGTGGACACCTCACAGCTGTGGTGGAACAGGAGCTCCAGCAACCTGCACCGCAGCAGGTGGCTCTCCATGGTGGCGAGGAAGGTTTCCCTGGAAGAGAGGGGGAGCAGGCAGGGCAAGGCTCCTGCAGCAGCCTGGAGAGCAGCTATTGGGTCCCACATTTGTCTCTAGGTTTGGCCAGCTGGGGCTAGGGCTGGGTCCCTCTCCCAGCAAGACCGCGGTAGGGTGGAAAGAGGAGGCTGCAGGCAGCTCCCAACCTGGGCATGCTTATCCCTCTGCTGCTGTGCAGGTCAGCATCACCCCCCCAGTGCCATTTCCTGCCCCAAACGGGGTAGAGGAGCCCTAGCGACTGGGCCAGCTTTGCTGGGAGGGGCATGGGGACGGGCAGCACTCACCTCTGGCTCCGCAGTGGGATGTTCAGCACAGAGGGGAAGATGGCATCGGCGATCTTGTGGGCGCTGCAGTTGGGCGAGCGGTCCACCTCCACCGCGATAGACAGCAGCCGCTGCAGCAGTAGCACCACCCTACACCGGGGATGCCAGTCAGCCTGGCAGGGAGAGGGCCGCTGCGGGATCCTGTGCCCCCCTCTCCCAGAGCCTGCGGGTGAAGCTGACACTGCCCTGACCTGCATGGGCTGCAGGGGGCACGGCCCAGCATCCAGGAGCCTCAGCTCTGTCCTGTGAGAAGCCACTGCTGTGCCTGGCACCACTGGAGGTACAGCCAAGGCCTGGGCGTGGGGGGGACCCTGCTTGGGGGGAGGCTCAGATGAGTTTGCACCCTCCCTGCCCTTGGCTGCCAGCCAGAACTGACCCCCAGCCACACTGGGTTCCCCGCGGGCTGGGCAGGCTCCCAGCTGCACCAGGGACCCTTCTATCTGGGGATGGGGGCTGTAGTGGCCATGGAGATAACAGCCCTTGGGGCAGCCTCAGATGCTTCCAAGCTCCCACTGGGTTGGGGGTGTGACGCCGAAGAGCCCATTCTGCCCCAGCTTACTTTTCAGCCAGGAGTCCCGGTGGGACGTCCTCCCCCGGCTCCGTGGGCCTTGGCAGGGGTGAGCAGCTGCTGTGCTGGTGCCTGGAGGCACGCGAGGCAGGAGACGCCGTGTTCTGCTGCTCCGCGGGTCTGCAGAATCCGATGCCGGTGACGGCAGCCACTAGCCACCCGATCACTTCCCTGCGGGGGCACGGCTCAGAGCAATTTTGCAAGTGGCCACATGGGACCCCAGTAGGTTGCTCCTGTGAGCTAGGGGTCCAGCACTGTGTGGGTTCCCCCATGCCCAGCAGTGCCCTGCCAAACAGCTGCCTGGATAACCTGCTCTGGCTGGCCTGCAAGGCACACCAACCACAGCCCAGCTGGAAGACTCCCTCCCCAAACTCCTGTATCTAGGAATCCCTACACCCCAAGCTCCCATTCTTGGCCCGCAGGAGGTGCTGGCCGATGCTTGTAGCACCCCGCCCAGTGCACAGGGGCTCCTTACTTGATGTTGCCAAAGCTCTGGTCGCACGACAGCACCTGCTTGGCAATGGTCATGGAGGGGTGCTGCAGCTGCAGGCTCAGGTGGGCATTGTCCTCCAGTGTCTGCACCACGTACTGCAGGAACAGCAGGCGCCCGCGAGGCTTCTCCTGTGGGGGATGGGACAGTGGGGGTGGCGGCCTGCCCAGGGCACCAGTGTGGCTGCACCTTGCCACCCTGGCCTGTTCCATGGATGGAAGAGGGAGCCACGCTCTGCCTGTCCACCTGCCAGCCAGCTGCTTCCCCTCCCCAGCAGGAGCCCAGCCCTGGAGGGAAGGGACGCTGGGCCCTACCTCGTCTTCCATGATGTGTCTGAGCAGTGGCCAATCCCAGCCCATGTCCGTTGTGGTGCTGGCTGGATGGAGCCTAACACAGAGGGCAAGTCCGTGAAGGCCCCGAGCTGCCTGGGAGAACACAGAGCTACCCCTGCTCTTGCCCTCTCTCTGCTTCCCTCAGGCCATGCAGATGGCCGGGCTGTGGGAAGGTGTGGACGCTGCCAGCTCCTGCCTCAGCGAAGCCTTGGAAAAGCTCTTCTCCAAACAGGGCTGCAGCATCTCTTCCCCCAACCGCAGCCCCTTTCAGGGAGCCTGGACGGCCCCATCCCAGATCCTGGTGCCAGACGTCCCACCCAGGCTGTGCTTACACATGTGGTTGCTGGACAGGACTCCTGGCCATCGGAGCCCCCTTGCTGCTGACGCCTATTGCCAATGGCCTGAGGGCCCCTGCTAAGAACATCCCCCCCTTCCCTGGGCAGGAGCCCGACCCACGGGCGGCCAGTGCTGGGGGCTCTTAGACCAGCCAGGAGCCGAGGGCAATGATGCTGGCCCTGGCAGTGGTGTCACATACGCCTGGATCTTCATGAGCAGCGTGTAGGCATCCTTGAGGATCCCCCAGTGGTGCGGGCCCAGCAGGATCTGCCGGACCAGGTGGGCCACGATCGTGCAGGGCGGGTAGTGCCGGGGCGTCACAAAGTCGGTCAGGAACTGTAGCGTGCCCTCAGGGAAGCTCTCCTCCATCGTGGTCTGCACCAGGTCCAGCTTCCGGCTCGAGATGGGCCACGTCCTCTGCTGGGACAGTGAGCCCTTGGTGCGCGGCGGGGCGCGAGGTGGGAATGGGGATAAGGGCAGCCGGGGATGGAGGGAACCCGGATCCTGGACCACCCCCTCTGTTACCTCCCGGCTGTCCTCATCCTTGGCCGCCCGCAGAAGGTGGTGCACGGGCATCCTCCGGAAGTACCGCAGCTTGTGCAGGCGGCTGGGGTCGGCCAGGCGTGGGCTGGGGGGAGCCAGGGGCTCCTGCTTCACCGCCAGCCGTGGGCGCTTCCTGGAGGGGGCCTTTGAGGTGCTAGCGGGGAGGGAGCGGGGGGGCGTGGCTGGGGGTGGGGAGCCAGGGTCCATGGGTGCCCCCCAACTGTTGCTGCTGGAGGGGGAGAGGGAGAAGCAGTCGGACTCAAGCAGCGGGCTGGCCAGGGAGCTCAAGTCGCTGTTGAAGGTGGTGGGGCTGCAGTCCGAGTCCGTGGAGCAGGTGGGCGTCCTCGCTTCATCCTTGACGGCGGCAGGGAAGCCGGGCAGGGTCTCGGTCTGCGTCCCGGCGGGCGGCGTCCGCGTGGGGGCGCGGGCTGGGCTGGGCGGCTCCTCGTCCTCCCCCGTCAGGTCGATGACAACGCTGCTGCTGCGCGCCATGGCGCCGCCCCACGCGTCCTCCTCGCCCGTCAGGTCGATGACCTCCTGGGGAGGGAACGGGGGTCAGGCGGGTGGGCTGTGCGCCCGCAGGGAGCGGCAGGGTCCTGCCTCGCCAGGTGTGCGGGGGGAGGCAGGAGCCGGCCGGGACCCGCTGGCGGCGCCGGTTCAACCCGCCGGTCTGCGCTGCTGCCGTCCACCGTGGGGGCCGGAGCGGGCGGCCGCTGGGGGCCTGGACAACCGGTGGAACGCCCGCGGTTTGAAAGCGGCTTCGGAACGGAGCCACCAACTGCCTTCCGCGGCACGCCCGCGGGCCACCCCGGCCCCGCAGAGCCGCGCG
>NW_017728914.1:37396397-37397527 GCF_001723895.1 Crocodylus porosus | reverse complement strand
GCGGCGCGGCGGGGCGCGGCCGCCCTCCGAGCCCGAGTCGCTGAGCAGGACGGGGCCTTCCGCCATCGCTTCGCGCCCTGCGCCTAGGCTGCACAGTGGAGCGCCGAGCGCGTCAGCCGCCGGGCACCGCCCCCCCCGGCACCGCCCCCTCGCCCCCGGAATCGCCGCACCGGCAGGGGGGGGAAGAGGGTATTTGAGGTGGGGAAGCGAAGTTTGGGGGGAGTTTGGGGAGTAAGGGGGATTTGGCCGGGGGGAGGAGGGGAGTTTGGTGGTTTCTCAGCGGGTCCTGTGGAAGAGCCCCTTGAAGCGAGGCTGGTGCCGGGGCCGCGCAAGCGTGGGGGTGCGGTGCTGCCCCTGCTCGCGCGGCCTGAAGCAGCGGGGGGCTCGCGGGAGCTGCCGGAGCAGGACCCCGGCCCTGGCCCTCCACGGAGCTCCTCTACTGACCTCCTGGGAGCCATCAGACCCGCGCTGGCGGCTGCGCGCACCCCACTGAGCTGTGCTGGTTCCTGTCGCACGCCCCGTGCTCCCCCCGCCGCCGACAGCGCCGCGCCCCCCAGCGCTAACCACAGCCCCTTCCTCGCGGGCCCTGCAGCAGCTGCAGACAGAGGAAAGCAGCTGTAACCGCTTCGCACAGGAACTGCGGGGCTGGGCTTGGGGGCCAGAGTCCCTGGGCCTCTGCTTGTGGGGGGAAGAAGCCTCCTGTCGCTCAGTGTGGCCCAGTGTACAATAACCCCTTGTGTGACCTGCTATAAATAATAGCAAAGGTGCTCAAAATGTTGGGGCATTTTTGGGACAGCTCATTGACGTGGCACGTGCGAAACCCAAGTTGCTCTCAGGGGTCTTAACTGACTTTCAGGTTTGCTGCCAGCACTTTCTCAGGACCCCTTGCCTCGAAATAAAGAAATACTTCAACTTTGACCCGGTTCTCACTCGCTGGCTGGTGACTCCTGTGCGCAATGGAAAGTAAAGCAGGTCCAAGGAGGTGATCCTCCCCCTCTGTGCGGCACTGGTCAGGCCGCAGCTGGAGCACTGCGTCCAGTTCTGGACACCGCACTTCAGGAGGGATGTGGACAACATGGAGAGGGTCCAGAGGAGGCCACTCGCATGGTCAGGGGCAGCAGGGCAGGCCC
>NW_017728914.1:37390683-37396287 GCF_001723895.1 Crocodylus porosus | reverse complement strand
GCCAGGAGTGACCAGGAATAACGGTCACAAGCTGGCAGAGGGGAGATTTAGGCTAGATATCAGGAGGCGACTTTACGGTCAGGGCGGCTAGGATCTGGAACCAACTTCCAAGAGAAGTGGTGCTGGCCCCTACCCTGGGGGTCTTTAAGAGGAGGTTAGATAAACACCTTGCTGGGGTCATTTGACTTCAGTAATCTGTCCTGCCATGGCAGGGGGTCGGACTAGATGATCTACTCAGGTCCCTTCCGACCCTAAAAACTATGAAACTATAAACAAGATTTATTTATATGCTTATCCACCTATTTGCTCAGTGAGGGGAGTTTTTCAGCACATAGGATCATTTTGAGCTTCTGCATTTAAGGCCTAGTAGCACTGCTGTTCCTTCCTCCAGTGGCCAGGCAGCATGCCCGGTGGGTGGTCCCTGTGGTATACAGCAAGCACCGGGGTGGGAGTCCCTACCTAACCTCCACAAACAACCAGGGCACCCGCTGCAGCGCGGCCTCTCCCAGCACCCGGGTCTGGCCGGGGGATCCGGACGCTTCCCCCGTGCAGCCTGCGCGGCTCCTCCTGGTCAGATGCTCGCAAGGAGCCGGACAAGGGTCTTCGGGTAGGTGTGAAATCTTTTATGAGTGCAATTAAATAGTTAGAAAAGTTCTTGGCAAGCTTCCGGGCACAAGCGCCCTTCTCAGGGCACGAGGGGAAGGAGCTTTTATTTCCCTGGGTTCTGTCCGCCGGCCGGAGCACCCCAGCTACTTGCGAGGCCCTGTGCGGGGCAGAACCGGAAGTTGCCGCGCACCTGCCGCCATTTGCCCCGGAACTGGGTGGTGAGCGACCCGGACGCGGGCGGGTGGGTGGGCGGCGCCCCGGAAGCGGTGCGGGTGACCCGGAAGCGATGCCCGCCGCCATGGCGCTGTCCCCGTACGTGTTGGCGATGCAGGAGCTGTTCCGCGCCAACACGCGTAGCCGCGAGTTCCCGGCGCACGGCGCCAAGGTGCACTCGGTGGCCTGGAGCTGCTGTGGCCGTCGCCTCGCGTCCGGCTCCTTCGACAAGACGGCCAGCGTCTTCGTGCTGGAGAAGGACCGGCTGGTGCGGGGTGCAAGGGGCGCGGTAGGGGATGCAGGCCCGGGTGGGGGGTGTGCAAACCCCCGGCGGTCCAATGCGGGGTGCAATGCGTCATGGGGCTGTTGGAGAGGGGGGTGTTGGGGTGGGGTGTGGATTGGGGGATGGGGTTGTTGGGGTGGTGGTGGGGAAAAGGTGGTGTCCAGTGGGGGCGGATCCTGGTGTAGGGATTGTGGGGGTGTCCCTCCCCGTGCCTGAGGCCTGGCTCGGGTGCTTGCAGGTGCTGGGTCTCCCCCCCAAGCCCTCCTGCCTGTGGTGGGGTCCTGTGCCCCCCCTGGCAGCGGTGGGTGGTGGCTAGGCCCCCCCACGCCAGGTTGGCAGAAGGGATCCAGGTGGGCTGCGGGATTGGCTGCACTGAGCTGCAGGGAGGCAGCCCCGGTGGGTCATACAGCGGGGCTGGGGTACCACTGAGGAGGCTGCCTGCTCCTGGTGTGTGGCTCTTGCTGGGCTAAGTCTGGCTAGTGAGCCGGTGGCCCAGGCAGGTGTTACACTGGGGAAGAGGGAGATGCAGGGTTCTTTCCTTGGTTATAAAAGGCTGCCAGTGTGGTTCGGGACAAGGCCTTCTGCCTCCGTTCCCCTTTGCACACTGGTTACCTTTGTCCTCCAGTCCCGTTCGCACTTGGGTGCCAGATCTGCTAGGACAGAGTCCTTTTTAAGCATCCCTCCATCTTCAGTGATTTCTGAGGGTCTTTGACAAGCTCAGGCTTCTGCTCTGGGATGTCTTGGCTAGATGCTGGTGGTTCATGTTTGAGAAGTTTGTTGGCAGTCGTTACATATGGCCAAGTGCCAGCATCATGCCACGGTGAAGGAGCCTCTTGAAGGAGCGTGGCTAACTTGGAGGTGTGGGCCTGGCTGATGCCTGGCATGATCACCTTCCTCTAGGTGAAGGAGAACAATTACCGTGGCCATGGGGACAGTGTGGATCAGCTGTGCTGGCACCCGAGCAACCCGGACCTCTTTGTCACCGCGTCAGGAGACAAGACCATCCGTATTTGGGATGTCCGCACCACCAAGTGCATTGCCACGGTGAACACCAAAGGTGGGGAGCGGTCAGAGCACACCTCTGTGGGGCCCCTCAGTGGATGTTGCACCCAGTGTGAAACCAGAATGCTCTGCAGGATGTTGCTCCAGGATCTGCATCCCTTGGGCTTACCTGAGCCAGAGGGTGGCCAAATGCAGTGCTCCAGGGCTTCTCTCCTCTCCTTGTGTTTATCTATACCCGGTGCTGGTCTTCCACTGGGCTGGGCTGGCTGACTAGGCCAGGTTGAGCTGCATGGGCAATAGTCACACGGCAGAATGTTTAGTGTTGTTGCTACCGTCATGTGCCTGTAGGAATTGGGGATCCAGGTTGTGGGAGATGAGTCTCCATCACCTGCTCATGTTTCTGATGCAGCTTTTTTTTCGTGCCTCAAGCATATACAGAGGGTATCCTTGTGCAGATTTCTGAGCCCTGGAAAAATGTTGCATATGCATTTTTTTTCTTGCAAATATCATGAAGCTGTAAGCAACATATCAACATCAATTACCGGGCAGCACTAAGCAGCAGTAGTGTGTTTGCAGTGTAAACTTGGCCTTGGCCACACGAGAGCAATTCGGAGTTGGTAGGGCAGGCATGAGTCTGGGGCCAGCTGTGGTCCCTGCGCTGCCCTAGCTCCTGGTTGGATTTGCCACACTCTCCTCCCTTCCAGGGGAGAACATCAACATCTGCTGGAGCCCCGATGGCCAGACCATAGCAGTGGGGAACAAGGATGACGTAGTCACCTTCATCGATGCCAAGACCCACCGCTCCAAGGCTGAGGAGCAGTTCAAGTTTGAGGTGAATGAGATCTCTTGGAACAATGACAACAACATGTTCTTCCTGACCAATGGCAATGGCTGCATCAACATCCTCAGGTATGGCCCTGGCACAGCATCCACCTTCCCCTGAGCCTGCGTGTCCAGTGTGGTCTCAGGTAGATTCTCTAGTGCTCCTCAGCAGGAGTCATCGGGGTCACTGTCCTTGCATGTTTCCCTCCCCTGCGGCTGTGGCATCCTCATTGAGCAAGGGAGCCTGGTTCCTTGTGGTCTTGACCCCCAGCTGCTCGAGGCTATGTGGCCTCACTGTGCTGACCAGGGTGCCCCTCTTCAGGCAGCACTTGCTGGCCAGTGCCCTGGAGTTTGGGCCCTGCTCACTGAAGCTGTGTCTTCCTTATCTGTGCACAGCTACCCAGAGCTGAAGCCCATCCAGTCCATCAATGCCCATCCTTCTAACTGTATCTGCATCAAATTTGACCCCATGGGGAAGTACTTTGCCACAGGAAGCGCGGATGCTCTCGTCAGCCTGTGGGATGTGGATGAGCTGGTGTGCGTGAGGTGCTTTTCCAGGTAGGTGCCCAGGCCCCGTGCCTGCTCTCTGCCCTCCCAGTATAGAAGTGGGAGAGCCCTCCCCCCCATCTCATCCCCCTCCCCTGCAGGCTGGACTGGCCCGTGAGAACGCTGAGCTTCAGCCATGATGGGAAGATGCTGGCATCTGCCTCTGAGGATCACTTCATTGACATAGCGGAAGTGGAGACAGGTGAGTGTTCTTGCTCCCTTGGCCCTCCGAGGTGGCTGGCTCTGGTCACAGCTTAGGGCAGTGGTTCTCAGCTTTTTAGATTCAAGGCCCTGCTTGGAAAATGCCAGCTCTGAGCTTTTTGACCATAGACAAAACAAGAGAGTAATTCTCTTGGTGCAAAGACTAGAGCAGGGCAGAATGGTTTTGATGCTGGCTCCTGTTTGAAATCTCTGGGTTTATCTTGGGAATCGGGTGTGCATATCTAGCAGTGCTAACATGGCATGGCACCCATAAAAAGGATCTCAAGGCACCCCAGATTGCTGTGCCACCCTAGTTGAGAGTCATTGGCTTCAGAGACTGGGGGTAGGAGGGAGGGGGTTGGCAGGGCTGGGGGCTGGGATTGCAGGAGACAGGTAAGAGCCCAGGAGGGGTGGGACTATAGGAGCTGGGTCTGTGCATGCCTGTCTCTTTCCGTACATGTCATGGCTTATGAGAGTGCATAGGTGCACTGTTCCCTGCGCTGGCAGGAGTGTGGGTAGGTATGGGGGTGCATCTTGGGGTCTGTCCAGGGGTGCTGTTGCCCTGTGCAGGGTTCTCTGGCTTGGCTCCCCTCACTCTGCCCTCTGTCGCCCAGGGGAGAAGCTGTGGGAGGTGCAATGTGAGTCACCCACCTTCACTGTGGCCTGGCACCCCAAGCGCCCGCTGCTGGCCTTCGCGTGTGATGACAAGGACGGCAAGTACGACAGCAGCCGGGAGGCTGGCACCGTGAAGCTCTTCGGGCTCCCCAACGACTCGTAGCAGCGCCCACGGACTGGGCACCAGGGCAGGGCGCAAGGCCCCCAGTAGCCCTGCTCCCTACCTGCAACATTTCGTCTGCCTTGCCAGCTGGGATAGGTGGGCTGCTGGCAGTGTGGGGCTCCCTCTTTGGCTGTCTACAAAGACCCCCAGAGCAGGGCCTGCAAAGAGCAGCTCCTGTGCTTGCAGGAGTGTGGAAAAGATATCCTGCTCTAGTGTCAGACTATGCAGGGCAGCCTCCCAGGGGAAAAGGATCGGGGCCCCTGGGTCAGCCCTGCAGGACTGGGTGGGCAACAGTCCCTGCTAGAACAGTTTGCTGATAGCACAGCTGCCCCTTCCCCCCTGCCACAGTGCTGTGGTCAGGGGTGCCTTGAATGCAGCAAGTTCTTTGCAGCGTTGGAGAAGCGTTGCTCTTGTAGAAGTGGCTGTGTGAAGCTGTCCCCCGCCCAGGGTGGTGTTCTCCCTCCTGTCTTTGCTGGGCTGTCCAGCGTCAGGGCGGGAGTATTTTTGTATGGGTTTTTGTAATTTTTGATAAATGCACTCCAATAAAGGGAGTACAGCGCCAGCTGGCCAGGGGCTTGTTGTGCAGGGGGCCCAGGGTGTCCTGCCACAGCATTGCAGGGGGGGGCAGTGCATGCCCAGCCACGGAGCCTGCAAGGGCCTGGTGGCTTGTAACCAGCCCGAAGTCTCCCTTGGTGGCCTGGGGTCCTGGCCCCTGCCCCAGAGTGCAGGCCCAGGGCAGGCTGGGCTTGGCCCTGGCACCAGGATCCCAGGCTGGGTGGTGCTGTGGGGGGCAGTTCTCCTCTCGTCACCTGCGCCTGGAGGGCACTTGAGGCTTAAGCCCTCCTGTGGGCCACCTCTTGGCTTCCCCGGAGTGGGGGGAGGGGGCGGCGTGCACAGGTCCCCGGGCTCGTGGCGTCATCTCCCAGCTGGGCCCAGGCTGCTCCGGGAAGGCGCCTAGGCTTCCCCCGTGGGAGCCGGCCGCAGCCGCCTGCCCCGGGCATCTGCCAGCCCAGCGGCTCCCTCCGCGTGGCCGTTGCGGGGTGCAGGGGCGGAGGCCCCTGAGCCCACCACCCCAAAGCTGGGGCGGGGGAGAGGGGCTCCAGGAACTGCTGCCGCGGCTGTGCCCCGGCGTGGCGGCCCGAGCCCCCGCGGG
>NW_017728914.1:37385959-37390093 GCF_001723895.1 Crocodylus porosus | reverse complement strand
AAGAAAAGGGGAAGAGGGGGCGGGGCAGGGGTCACTTCTTGAACATGTCCTGGAGGGGCCCGGGTAGGTACTTGAGCACCGTGTCCAGGATGCTCTCCTCCTCGTCCTCGTCCTCGTCGCCGCAGCCCGCCGGGATGGCCTTCTTGGGGCGCGTCAGGCTGCCCTCGCAGGGCTGCTCCAGCGCCGCCTTCTCCTCCGCCTCCTTCTCCTCCTTCTTCTTCAGTCCGTACTGCGGGGACACCGGGGTGAGCGTGGCCCCAGTCCTCGCCAGCCCTCCAGGGAGTGCCCCGAGCCTCGCACCCATCCCCGTGGCATCCCGCCGCATGGAGGCAGCCTGCCCCCCTGGAGGAAAGTGGGTCTCTGCCCTTTGCCCCTGCTTGCTCAGCTCGGAGCTGGGCCACGGGGCTCCTGGCTGGGCCCTCTCTGACCCCTGCTCCAGCGGGGTGCGGGGCTGGGGTAATGGGCTCAGCTGCCCGGGGGTTTTGCTCCATCCAGCCCCAGGATGCTCCTTCCAGGTGCCCAGAAACGCGCTGCAGGGCCCAGGGGTGGTGGCGGAGCCCCAGGCCCTGTCTTGGCCCACGCACCTTGTCGCGGATCTGCTGCCGGACCTTCTCGCGCTCGGCCTCCATGCGGGCGTGCTTGGCCTTGCGCTCCTCCTCCTGCTGGCGCAGCGCCTCCTGCCGCTCCTCCTCCTTCTTCTGGGCGTCAGGGTCCTTCTCCTCCTCACCCCCCAGCATCTTGCCCATGTCCTTGGTGGCTCCTGCCCGGGCAGCAGGGCCGTGTCAGTGCCGGGGACCCTGCGCCTTCCCCCGCCCAGGCCTGACCGAGCTGCCCGGCTCTCCCTGCCCTGCCCAGAGCCGGTGGCCGAGCCTGGCAGGGCGCGATGGGCTCCGCATGGTGTGAAGTGAACACAGCCTGCTGAGCGACCCCGAGGGCGCTGGGCCCACAGTGTTTCTCACGGCTGGGCCTGCTGGCACAGGAAAGCCCCTGTGCTCCAGCACCCTGCCCTGGTATCGCAGGCCCAGCCTGCGGCCCTGTTGCTCTGCTGAGAGCCTCGGGGTCCCTCCCTGCCCCTTTCCCCTGGCTCCTTCCCTTCTCTTCCAGCCCCCGCGATGCAGAGATCCATTCTCCACCCCTTCCCTTGACCCTGCATCTGGGGTCGCCCCTCCAGCCACCCCGAAAGCACTGCCAGGGGGCATGAAACCCGGCAGGCCTGTGGTGCCTTGAGGATGCAGCAGAGCCCACTTGCAGCTACTGGAGGGGGCAGAGGGAAGGGGCTGGGGAGCAGAGCAGAGGAGGGCAGCTGGGGGGCACGGGACCAGCTCCACCAGGCAGCCATGGGGAAGGGGAGCTGTCAGCGCCTCTCTTGGGCTCAGCCCGTGTGCCAGAACAGCCCCAGGCCAGGCTGCCTCTTCCTGGCTGTCGGGCAACAGCCGCAGCCCTGCCTGAGCCGGGGGAGGGGTACGGTGCGGGGGCGTGTATCCACGGGGGGGCACAGAAGGCTGCTCTCAGCTGCAGCCAGCCTCCCCCCCGGACAGAGAAGGGCGAGAGCAGATGGGAAACCGGAGGCCTGGGGTTCCCCTGGCAGAGCCCAGCAGGCAGTGCCAGCGCAACCGGGCTGGAGAGGAGGTGGCCAGCTGGTCCCTGCCAGCGCAAGCCAACCTGGCTGCACCCCGCTGCTAGAGCAGAGCGCGGTGGGAACCGGGGGGCCAGGGCCGGTGGAAGTCTGCAGGGCGCTGGCTCAGGGCGGCTTCCCCCAGGCGGAAAGGGGGCGAGGGCTCAAGGAGGAGAGTCCGGGCGCTGGAGGCGGGTGCTGATGTGTGTGCAGCTGCTTCCTTTCGCAAGGCCCCGGCTCCTGGGGGAGAAGGGAACATGGGGGCACCTGCAGGCTTAGAGCCTGGTGGGGGCTGGAGAAGGCCTCAGGTCCTGTCTCCAGGGAGGCAGAGGGCACGGTTGGCAGAGCCGGCTGGACGGTGCTGAGTTCTCCCCGGGTTCCTCCCCTGGACCTGCAGCAGGCCCTAGGCTGTAGAGGGGAAAGGGGGGCCCAGCAGCAGGGCGGCTGGTGCCAGCAAGGAGCTCCCCTGGGCCTGCAGGCCTTGATGTGGCAGTGTGGGAGCCTGGGCTGGGCACCTCGGGGAGCGGGTGCAGCAGGGAGGCAGGTGGCACTGGCTCCCAGAGCACTTTGTCAGCATTTAGGAGCTACAGACTCGGTGCTGGGTCCCGGGGGACTCCAGGGTCTTTCATCTCTCCCAGCTCTGGCTCCCCCCCCCCCACTGCTGCTGTGACTCATCGCATGGAGCTGGAGCCAGCCAAGCCCGTCCTGCAGCCCAGGAACCCGGGCATGGTGTGGGGCTGGGGGGTGCTCCTGCCTGGGGCCGCAGTGCACAGGCTGAGATCTGAGCACTCCTGGCAGGCTGGGGAACGCCTCTGCCCCAGGCAGCAGCGGGGAAATCCTGGCCAGGGTCTCCCCCATGGCCGAGCAGGACCCAGCAGCGTGCGCCTTCCGCAGGGGGTCCCTGGCACGGCTGCAGGCTGGGGGCAGATGGGAAGCGGTGCGGGTGGGTGCGCGCCGCCCACTGTGCGACGCAGGGGGACTTACCGCCAAGAGCCTGCTTCATCACGAAGTCCATGCTGCTGGCCTGGTTAGCGAGCTCTAGGCACTGGCAGAAAGCTCATCCAGCGCTCCAGCCGCAGCCTGCGGATCAGAGGCCACCTGGGAGGGCAGAAGAGGCCGGTGAGAGGGTCTGGAGCAGGGCAGGGGCCCGGCGCTCCCCGAGGAGCTAGGCCCGGAGCGATGCTCCTGGCAGAGGTGGCCCAGCGGGGAGAGGACAAGGCCAAGGGGAGGGCTCCAGCCCCAGCACTGGCGGGAGCAAAGGCCAGGGGGTGGGGGGCAGGTCCCAGGGCTACTCCACGGCTCAGCCTCCCTGCTCGCCCCAGACGGAGGCAGCCGGCGGCGCGGGACGTCCTGCTTCGGAGTCAGGAACCCGCGCCCGGTGCCAGGCCCCTGCACCTGCCTCCAGCTGCCGTCGCTCGGTCGCTGATACGCCCGCTCCGCTGTCTCGTCACCTCCGTTGTGAGCACCCGCAACCACACCCGCACTGCACAGACATACACACGCGGCGCAGAACTGTACAGACTCCGGTGTTCACTCTCCCCGTCTTCCTCTGTCTCACACACGTGCACCGGACAGATACACGCACACATGCATATACACACTGCACTGATACACACACATTGCACAGATACACGCACACACTTCCCACACACACACACACACACACACACACACACACACGCATATGCATACTGCACAGATGCGCGCGCGCACACCACAGCACTGCAGACTGGTGTTCACTCCCACCTTCCTCCTGCACGGGTTCCACTTCTTGCTTTTCCTTTCTCCCCCTCACACGCGTGAGGTGAACGGGCCCGGCCCCAAGCCCACGCACCCCAGACAGATGCCGCCTGGGCTCCCAGCCGCCGGTCAGCCCCGGCTGGCACGTTGCCGGGAGCGGGCACCGACTGTGGCAGCTGCAAGCCCCAGCCAGAGCCTGCCACCCGTGCAGACAGGGCCCTCCCCCCCCGGGCCCGGATGGCACGGCTCTTCTCTGCTGGCAGATGCCCTTGCCTTCCTGCCAGCAACGAGCGGAGCTGGGCCCGTGCCACGGTGTGTGCCCCCGCCCACAGGCCGTGTGCTCCGCTTGGCAGAACAGGGTCAGAGCTGCTCTCTAGAAAGCCCGGGAAGACTCTCAGCGCAGCCCGGGGGCTTCCCGCTCCCAACGCCCAGGCCCCTGTGAGCCCAGCACAGAAGTGCCACCTCTGCCCGTGCAGGTAGTGGGCAGACCCACCACGAGGGAGAACCAGGTATCAGGGGGATTTGGCACCTGCCGAAGCCAGCGGGACAGGGCGCTTGCACCTTTGAGGCAACCCGGGTCAGTGGCAGGGCAGGGGCTTGTCCCAGGCTTCCTCCGGCTGGGCTCATCCGTGCAGCCCCTGCTCTTCCAGCCGGCACCAGTTCGTCCTGGTGCAGAACCAGGTCCTCCCTCCAAGATCCAGGCAGTGGGTCACGGAGCCGCCCCGTCCAGACCGGCTGCGCGCCTGGCCCCGGGTGGAGCAGCCGGCTGCAGGCGCGGC
>NW_017728914.1:37374049-37375530 GCF_001723895.1 Crocodylus porosus | reverse complement strand
CTGCCCCGGAGCCCAGCTCTGGGTGCCTGCCTGGGCTGGCAGCGGAGCGGCGAGGGCAGCACAACCTCCCTGCCTCGGCGAGCAGGCGTCGGGAGCGCAGCAGGATGCCGAGGAAGCCGGCTCCTGCCAAGCCTCTTGCTGCTTTCCAGGGAAGATGGGCTGCCAGGAGAGGCTGGTGGCTCAGGGCCAGGCGCCCGGGGTTTTACGCTTGGCTCTGCCACCGCCCCTCTGTTTGACCTTGGATGCGTCACGCCGCCTCCATCTGCCTCCTGCCCGGTCTCCTTCAGCTCGGGGGCTCACCCAGGAAGGGCCTGACAAGTGGAGCGCCTCCCTGCGTGGCCCCACGGCAGGAGGGGATGACACACAGGCCCCCCCCGGACCTGGGGAAGGACCCCGCACCCAGTGCTGGCCGGGTGCCCCCTCCCTGCACCCCATTTCTCCTACTGGCGTCAAAGGGGTGCAAGGCTGGGGACTTCAGCCCATCCCACCCAGCCTCGGCGCGCCACAACACACTCACCCCCTGCCCACCCCCAAAGCCTTTGCCAAGTCCCCCCCACAACCACACGTAGCAGCTGCACCTCCAGTCACCCCTGCACCATCCAGCCCAGCTGCCCAGAGCTCCTTCCCTCCCCGGTCCGGCTGCACCGACCCCCTCTCCCAGGCCCCCAGCCCTGCGGCCGGCGAGCACCTGGGTCGGAAAGGCACCCTCCCCTGCCCCGTCTTCCCGAATGGGCCGAGCCCGGGTTGGGGCCGGGGCGTCGTCCTGCCGAAACCTGGCGCCGCTCGTTGCCTTCCCGCGTGGGGCCCGCTCCTGCGGGCTGGCTGCGTGCTGCCCCGCCAGCGCTCGCGCGAGCGAGTGTGAGCCGCGCCTCGGCGAGGCGTTAATAGCGGAGCCTCCGCGGGGTCATTCCCGCCGCGTGTTGTCACGCGAGGCCGTCACGGAAACACGCGCGCAGGAGCAGCCGGCAGCACGCGGCTGCGGGGAGCTCGCTTACCCCCCGGCCTGAGCCCCGTGGCAGCGAGGGCCGGGGGCGCCCCCGAGCCAGGCCCAGTGCGCCGGACCAGGGGGAAGGCACTGCCCCTGCCACCTGCACCGCCGTGCTTCCTGCACCCGGCCCACGGCCGCAGTGGCCGGCTGCTGCGCTCCGGGATCGGGGCCGCTGCCTTCCACCGTCACCCTCTGCGATAACCCGCCTCGGAGGCCCCAGCCAGCCCCTCTGAGACGCCGGTGTCCCTGCTGGAAATCAAAAGCCGCCCCCCGCAGCCTGGCGCCAAGGTTTCCTGGCGAGCCGCTCGAGCAGCCCCGGGGCGAGGAGGCGATGCAGCGGCGTCTAAACCGGGGGCTGCCGCTCAGGCAGGGCAGCCGTCGGGGGCTCAAAAGCCCGCGCTGGGGGCCGCTCTGGGGAGGGGAGTCGGCGGCGAGCTGTGGGAAGGAGGCGGGGGACCGCCCCGGGGGGCACAGGGTGCCCGGCACGGGCCGG
>NW_017728914.1:37331462-37373653 GCF_001723895.1 Crocodylus porosus | reverse complement strand
GCGGGGCGGGGCCGCGCTGTGCGGGGCGGGGCTGGCCAGGCCACCTGCAGTGCCGGGCCATGGCAGACGCCTGCCCGGGGGGGCATCGGGGGAGACCGGGCAACTCTGGCCCCGGGGCTCCCCCCTTCAGCACGCCAGTGCCAGCTGGGCTCCCCAGCCTGCCGGGAGCTTGACCCCCACGGGTGTCCCCAGAGGTGCTGGGCGGCTTCTGCAGCACGGCCAGGGGTCTTTACCCCACCCTGGGGCCCACATTTGTGCCCTCAGCCATTGGCCAGGAGCTCCGGGGTTGGGCCCTTTCCAGGCTGGCAGGGGATCCAGGAAGCGGTGGGAAGGGGCTGGTGGTAGTGGATCCCGTGGCAGGCAGACCTCCCGGCTATGCAGGAGCTGGGCAGGGAGCTTGGAGAGCAGGGATCCCGGCAGCCCAGCTCCATCCCAGCAGGTGTGGCCAGCCCGTCCTTGCTCAAGGGCAGGTGGAGAGAAATGCAGCCACAATTTCTTGGGGAAAGAGCCATTTCTTGGTCAGTGCGGCCCATAGCAATGGTCCTGCCGTAGAGCCCGGCAGCTGCAAAGGGAGAGGAGAAAACACCCTGGGAAGCAGCTGCACTTCCCTTGACAAAGCTTCAAGGGCTCCGGGGTCCAGAGGGTGGGCAGGGATCTTGGCTTCACATGGGGAGGGGGTAGAGCTGCCGGGGTGGGGAGCTCAAAGGCTCCGAGAGCGGGTGGGGGGGAGTGGTCCCAGCGGGAGGGGGGAGGGAGCCCGCGTGTGGCAGCCGTGCGCAGGGGCGGTAGGTGAAATCCATCAGCTAGAAATACCGGCTGGCGCCAGCTCCCTTTGCAGCCCGAGGCCAGGAACGTGCGGTTCCCAGCTGCGCACCAGGGCCCGACCCAGTGCTGGAGGCTGGGCCTGGGTGTGCGTAACCCGGCCTGGTTGGCCCTGGCTGCACGGATGTCCAAGCTGGTCGGCTGCACCCGGCTAGGTAACAGCAGCAGCCCCAGGCCCGGGGGCTTGGACATCCTGAGGATGGGCCCTGCCCTGCGCCCCCATGCCCGGACCCCTGCAGACGGACTAAGCCTCTAGCTCAGAGAAAGGCCGGCTGGCTGCGTGTGGAGGCCCCTTGTTCTTGTCTCCTGGGGACTGCGGCTTTGTTCTGCCACCTGCGCTGCTCCAGGCTGTGACGGCGCCAGCATCACATTCGGTGCACGGGGAGGAGAAGCCTTTTCACAGTGCAGCTGTTTATGACCTGCAGGCATTAGGTTTGCAAGCCTCTCTCTATGACACTGATCTCCCGCTTTCCACGGCCCTCGGCGCGGGCTGGGATGCAATATGGAGTACAATGGGGGGTGAGGGATCGGGGTGCAACTCCCAGACTCCCTGGACAAGCCCCTCTGTGCCCCATTCAGTCTCTGGCAGACTGTTGGCATCTTGGCCGGACTTCAGGGGCACAAGACCAAGCCCCAGTCCAGGCTGCCCCCAGCTGCACTCGGGCACCAGCTCTTTGGGTCTGGGGTGGGGTGAGAGCTGAGCAGGTTGATGGCACCAGAGCCGCTGCACGTGCTGTTGGCCGCAGAAGCTGCCTGCCCTCAGCGCCCGAGCTCCATGGGCCACCTGAGCTCCACGCAAGGCCGCAGTCCGCCGCGGCTGTGGAGGGCGTGGGGTGCCGTGCTGGGGGAAGGGGCTGCCCAGCTCTCACAATGCCAGGGAGGGTCCAGCCAAGCTGCAGAGGTCTGAGCCAGCCGGGCATGGGGGCAGTGCCATGGGGGCCTCCCTGCCCTGTTCCCCACAAGCCACGGCCCCTGGCTCGCAGATCCCTGCAGCGGGGCATGGGGTGGGCGGGCTGCTCGTACCATCCCCAGATGAAGACCCTTACAGATCCCAGTGGGACATGATGGTGGCTGTCTTGGCAAGCTCGGGTATTGCTGCTGGTCCCCTTGTGCTGGTTCAGACTTGCCTCTGATCAGCTCCTGGGCCGGGGGTCTGTGGGGGCTGGGTGTGGTGCTGGTGGGACCCCTCCAGGGCCTGCAGTTGGCTACAGGAGCTGGCGGGCCTTGGCTGCATGAGGGCAACAGGCCACGGGCTCAGACTGACCTTTGCCTTTGCAGTGCTCTGGGTGAGGAGTGTGGGAGCCATGGCAGCCCCTTCCCCGCAGCTGCTTGAGATGGGATATCCTAGGTGGGGGGAGTGGGGTAGTTGCCCCCCCTTTCCTTTGCAGCTCCCAACCCCGGTGCTCACTGCACTGAGCCAGGAGGTGCCCAGGCTGGGGGCAGAGACTGTTTCCCCTTCAGCCCCGGGGTGCCTCGGCTTCTCCAGGGTCTGCCCCGGCACGAGGGGGAGGCAGGAGGGGTCTCCCCAGGTCCCAGTACTGCAGGAGCCCAAGGGGGGAGGCCGGGACAGCCAGGCTGAGGGCCGGGCCCAACAGAGCAGAGGAGGACAATCCCCGCAGCAGCGCCCAGAGGCAGCGATGCCCTGATCTCTCTGCAGCTGCGAGTGAGCCTGATTGGGAGCGGAGGCAGAGGTACCTGCAAGCCCATGGGGCTAGCCCAGGTGGGGCAGACAGGCTGAGAGGGGGCAGGGGCTGAGCCCTGGGAACAGGCGGCAGGAGAACAGGACCCCCGTGGTGGGGAGCCCGGCTGCACCCACTCCAAGTGCCCCACACAGCACCGAGACCCCGGCTCGAACACAGCACGGCCCCTGCCCCCCAGCCCCGGCTCTGAGACACGTTGCCCAGGGCGGAGCAGAGGTGGGCCTCCCACCCACTGTCCCCCACCAGAGCTGCCTCCAGGCCCGGGCCCTGCTCCGCCTTTGCAAGCGGGCCCCAGGCTCATGTGGAGCTGGCAGCCGTAGGCTAGTCCTCAGTCCCTGTAGAGCCCGGGGCTGGTGGGATGCCCAGGGCCTTGCTAGGGGCACTCGGCTGCAGATGAGGAAGGCGGAGCGGGGAAGCGGCCTGCAGTGACACGGCAGAAGCAATACATGTAATGTCTGTCCGCTCGCGCCCTGCAACTGGCGGCCGCCAGAATCCTGGTGCTGGGACCTGGCTCAGGGAAGGCGGCGGGGCGGGGGCTGTCTGGGCCCTGGGTCTGGAGGGGCCTCTGTGGGCTTCTTACCCAGACGGGGGCAGGGGGGCCTGGCTGGCTCTGACCTCCCCCCGGCCTGGCTGGCTGGGACCCCGGGCTCTGCTGGGAGATGAGCCCTGCGCTATAGCCGTCTCTGAGCAACGAGCCAGAGCCTCTGGCCTGGGACTTACCCGGGGCTGCCGGCAGAGGTGGACACATTGGATCAGCCAGGGCCAGTCACTGCCCTGGAGGAGCGGTGCTGGGGCAGGCTGGGTCAGCACCTGCTCCAAGCCCCGCGCTCGGCTTAGGAAGGGCCTTCTCCTTGCACCTCGGGTCCAGAGCTGATCCGAGGGCTGCTTCTGCCCCCAGGTCTTCAGTCCAGGTCCCGCCAGCACTGAGCATCGCAGGGAAGAACTGCTCCAGCAGCCCCATGGGCTCCAGCTGCAGGTATCCGCTGGCTTTGGCTGAGCTTGGATCTGGACCCGACCCCACCGGGCCATGAGGAGGGAGACAATCCCACTGAGGACACATGGGTGCCAGTTCCTATCCCCCGCCAAATGTCTTCAGGGGGAGTCAGGAGCTTGGAAGCTGCCCGGTTTGGGAGGTCCTAGCCTCCTGGAGGGTGGGCGAGATCTCCAGGGCCGTCGGGTCCCGCCCGTGACCGCGGCTCTGCCCCGTCCCCCTGGCTGCAGAGGGTGCAGGCCTGAAGCGAAGCTGCTGACTTCCCGGTGGTGTCCAAGGCTGGGTGCTTTCTCACTCGGGTGCCCTCCAGGCTGAGCCGTGCAGACTGTCCCCGTGCAAGACCTTGCCACCGTCAAGCAAATACCCCTGTTCTCCGGCCGCTTGAAGGAAAGGATGGTGCTGAGCCAGGGCCCGACATGACCTCCAACAAGTGTCTAGCGACATCTGTTCAAAGTCACCAGGTTCGGGCTGTGGGGGTTGCCCCCCCTCCAGCAGAGCAGTGCCTCTGCTTTGGCCTGGTGTGCCCCGCCCCCATGCTCCCGCCGGGGAGGCCAGACGCTGTGCAGCCAGTTGCTGGCACAGCTGTTGCAGGGCCCAGACACCCCCGCCACCACCTCGTTAGCTTGGTGCACAAGTGCGAGCTGCCCTCCAGACTCCAACTGGCGAAGCCGCCCATCCCCCCTGGGGTGCTATCTAATCATCAAACCCCAAACCCAAGCTGCTGGCTGCTGGGACGGTTGGCAGCGACTGCCTGCTTTGGATGGTAATTAACTACTTGGATTGCAATTATTTTTGCAATTAGATAAGTCTCTAATTGTTATCAGAGGCGGCTGGGGTGCGCGTGCACATGCTCACGCATGCCGGCAGACCGTCTCCCCAGGGTTGGAACTGAGGAGGGTGTTTCCAGGCCTGACCCAGGGACGGGGCATCCTTGCAGGCCCGGGGTCCGTCTCACTGGCTCTGTGGCCCCCTCTTTGCCAAGCTGAGGGGCGAGATCTCACCCCCAGCCTGGATACCTGCCGGGGGGGGCCCAGGAGCATCTCAGCTGTCCTGGTGCTGGTAGGTGGGTGCCCCGTGCTCTCCCAGGGAGGGGTGCGGGGCGAGCACTTTGTGCTGCCATCGGCCTAGGAGACCTACGGGTGCTCGTGGCTCCAGCTCCCAGGGGCAAAGGGATGCTGTCGAGGCAGCTGGAACGACATCAGGGAAGTAGCAGCTCTTCGCCAAGTGCCTTGCTCCATAGCAGCCCCATAGCCCCCATCCATCATGCGCCTCTTCCCTCACCCCAGACACCCTCGAATAACAACAGGCAGCATGGCCAGGAAGGCCAGTGCCGGGCAAGCAGAAGTCCTGCAAGAAGCCTGTTCCTCTGCTCTGCAGCTCCAGAGACGTGCCTCTCCCCCAAGCCCTGCTCTGACCCAGGCTCTGGCTCCCCCAAGCCCCCTCCTCACTTCCCTCTCCCCAGCCCAGTGCAGCAGCCTCCCTTGCCCAGAGCCCAGAGCTGCTCACCAGGCAATCCATCACCTGCTCTCTCCCCTGGCCTCTGGGGTCCTTTCCCCGCAGGCCTGGGCGCCGCTCCTCTACAAGGGGCCTGGCGCGGGGTGTGTGGAGCTGTGAGCTCTTCCCCACATCTCTGGTTACTGCACAAGGCTCGTAGCAGGAGTGGGCGGCCGGGCACAGGCAGAGCTCGGCGGCTGCTGCAGAGATGCCAGGAGCCCTCTGGAAATGAAGTCCGTGCAGACGGGTGCTCCCAGCCTGCGCCCGGGGGAGCCGGGTGGAGGGTCCCTGGCAGGCGGCTGCGGTCTCGCGGCCGCAGGCAGGTGGTGCTCTCGAGCCGCGTTCCCTGGGTGCTCCCAGGCCCTGAAGCTGGCAGCAGTCGGGCACCGTGCCCAGGGAGCCCCTGCCTCCCTCCTGCAGCAGGGCGGTGGGGAGCAGCCTCTCCCAGGAGCACCTGCAGCCCCGTGCACACGAGGCCTCTGGCAAACCCCCGGCTTCCGGCCATGCACACCTGGAGCAGTGTCTGTGCCTGCCTGCCTGCGAGAGTGGACGGAGGCGTGGGGACAGTGTCCAGCTGCCTGAGCTGCAGCAGGCCAGGCGGGGGCTGCCCCGGAGCTGGACGGGGGTCTCCAAGAAACACAGACCACTTATCCCTGTTTTCTTTCCAAACATTTATCAGCAACGTTGGGTCAGGTGTGACGGGTATCCCTGCCGGCGGTGCAAACCGACAGCTGTCAGTCACGGCCCTGGACGCTCTCCCCAGCAGCCAGACGTCTCTGTCTAGCAGGGGGCCAAAGGAAGCCCCCACCCAGCGCTCTCCCCCGTGAGGTCTGGCCTGGGTGCCCGGGCGTAGCAGAGACCTCTTGTGCATAAGGAGGTTGGGAGGCCTGAGCAGGGCAGGGCCCGGCCAGGGACGGAGTGGGTGGGTCAGCGACAGCGGTGGAACAAGCACGGGAACGCTGTCTGCCGGGACCCCCCCACCGTGCCCCGGGCGGCGTGGCCGTTCCCGTGGGAAGCTTCCTGCAAACACAGCTGTCCTGGGCTCCCTAGCCAGAATGGGCCGTGTCCGACCGCCGGGCAGGGAGCCAGGGGGGCCCGGGTGAGCATGGGGCACAGGGGCAGGGGGTCCCACACTGCCGCCGGCTCCCCCCGCTCCCTGCAGCGCACGAAGCACCCGGGTGGAGACTCCCCTGGGACTCCCGCCCCTTGGCCCCTGGCACTCGGGGGAGCCCACGGCTGCGGCCCGTCCCTTCCCAAGGGCTGGGAGCCAGCGACGCAGCCCTGCCCCGGAGCCGGGCGTTCCCGCTCCCCGGTCCCACACCCCGTGCCCAGGCCTTCAAGGTGGGGTCAAGAAGCAGCAGACAGACAGATCCCATCCGCCTTCGGTGCCCAGGCTTACCCGTGGAGCGGGGGGCAGTGTGCGTGTGTGTACACACAGATGGACTCCCATGTGCACTTGTGTGCACCAGGTACACGAAATGCACACGTATCCCTGTACACACATGCGGGCCCCAGGCGGCTGTGGGGCCGGGCACAGGCTGCAAGAGAGCAGGTCTCCGGTCCCCCTCTCCGCGCCGGCTGCGGCCCTGGGACTGAGCAGTGCCGGCAGCTGTTTTCCACCGTGCGCGGCCCCAGCCCCGCTCAGGCTCGAGTAAACGGCTGTTAAAGGACCCAGGGCAGCTCCGCGGGCACCAGGATCTGGGCGTCCCGTGGGGTCGGGCCGCGGGCTCTCCCTCCCGGGCGAGAGGAGGCTCCTGAGGGGAGAACAGACGGAGCTGAGTTGCTTGGGCACAGCGTGGCTTGTTGAGCTCCCCTGTGCCCCCAGCCCCGGACCCCGCCAGCGGTGCCCCATGCTGCACGTGCTCCAGCCTGGGGCGTCCCCCCCATGGCGGACCTGGGAGCCTCTTGCCACGAAGCCGAATGGCGGCCGGTTGGGGGATTTGTGCCCGAGACCCCCCGGCTGCACTCTCCACTACGTGCTCAGAGAGGCAGAGGCTTCCTGCCAGCTCCGGCGCAGCTTGGAGAGGAAACCTGCGGCGATGCGGACGCCTCGGAGCCCCTCATGCCCAGCTCCCCGGGGCTGCTGCTGGCAGCTGAGACTGCGGAGCTCAGCTCGCTGCAGGCCCGGGGGGACGCTGGCACTGCCCCTGCCCCAGGGCACCTCCGTTCGGGGCTGCGCGGCAGGGGAGATCTGAGCCAGCAAAGCGTGGGGGGCTTTGCTCTGCGCTTTGGGGAATATCCCATAAAACCGTGGCGTGCGGAGCCCCAGACCAGAGATGCCAGCGGCGGAGAGCAGATGCCAGAGTGGGAAGGAGACGGCAGGAGAGGATGTTGCTGGACGCGCACCCCGGGCAGGGGGGACTGTACAGAGCCCAAAGGTGGGTTTGTACGGCTACCACCGTCCCGAGGGATGAGCTGCTCGCTGGGCCTGCCTGCATCGTGGGAGGCAGAGCGGCGGAGCAGCAATGGGGCACCCCTAGGATGCCCCGTTGCCTCCTGTGGGGTGCGGTGCTGGGGGCATGGGAAGGAGCCGCCTCTCGGCCACCCCCCGAGGAGCGCTCAAGCCCCCTCTTCATTCACTGCCAGGCCCCCGTGGCCGCCCTGCTGATCGGGGCCGAGGATCACACCAAGCCCGGGGCCAGCCGCTCTCGGCGCCGAGCCCAGGGCAAGCGGGCCCCCTGGCAGGCCTCATTTCAAGCCTGAAGAGCCTGGCTGATTGCATTTTTCCAGCCTGCTTGCTTTGCCAGCGCAGGAGGCGGCAGGCAGCGCTGATGAAAGCCCTGCTCCCCGGCGCGGCAGCACATCGATCTGACCTTGGCCAAGGTTATCGGTGCCCACGGGGGAGCCGGGAGAGCAGCGCTATCTTGCTCTCGGCAGGCAGGTGACTGCAGTGGCCCCCGGCACTGCTGATAGCGCGGGGGCCTGTTATCAGCAGCTGTGCGGGTGCAGCACGTGGAGGTGATGGTGACCTTGGCCGGCTCAGCACCTGGCCCACGGCGGGTCACCACTCCCTACGCGGCGCTGGGTAAGACCCGTGCTATGGCAAGGCAGCTGGGAGAAGGGCTGCTGCAGCACCGATCCTGCTGCACCGGCAAAGAGATAGAGGCTGGAGGCCTGTAGGATCGTGCAGGGGGGAGAAACGGCATAGGGAATGGATATTCCCCAGGAGCTAAGGGCGCTTGCTGGCCGGCTCCGCCCCGGCCATCGCGGGAAGCTGACAATGGTCCGGCTTGCGTGGGAGCGCTCAGCCCATTGCGGCCACTTCTGGGGAGGAACATGGCCGCTCAGCAGGATTCGCACAGGAAACGAGGAGGCTGAGTGAACAACACTCCCCGTCCCAGGACAGTGCCTTTGCTGGGGCTGCCGTGCGGGTGGGTTCATCAGGGCACCCATGCAGATGCCCCAGGGCCAAGTGAGCATTACCCCCACGCCGACGCTGCTTCCCAGATACTCACCCAGCGGCTCCCGCTGGCGCCTCTGTGTTTCTCCCAGCGGAAAAATCTCACGTTGTCCTTTTCCCCTTGCTGGACTTGGGAACTGGAGGCTGCAAGCCTATGGCAGGGGGCTGGCTGAGGCTCAGGGAAAGGCTCCAGAGCTGGGAAGGGTTAAATCAGACAGAGAGACAAACAAATTTAAGGACGGGAGGTGTGGGGAGAGAGAGACACGGATGCTCCTCCATGCCCTGCTTCAGCCACAGCCCTGGGCCATGCTCTGCTTCCTGCAGAAAGGCCCCCGAGGGGGCTGGTGGGGGCTGCACCAGGCTCCTCGTGCTCGCTGATGGCTAATCCTCAGTGAGGTGATGCAAAACAAAGTAAAAAGCAACCCCTCCCCACGTGGCGCTGGCTACAGCATCTCCCCCAGCTCCACCGAATGTGACCACCAGAACAGGGCTGCTAGAACGAAGCATGGACATATGTGCTGGTGCACACGCATGTGCACATGTGCCCTTGTGTGCACATGTAGGAGTGGGCCCAGGGCTGCCCAGCTTCTCTGGCAGTTAGCAGTTGACACTCCTCCGTTTCATCCTTCCTGGGGATGCTCTAGTGCTATGCTTTACACACTGGTGGATCTGTCTCTCCCCAGCGCTTGCCACAAACCCTCGGCCCCCCTGGAGCCCCTGGCTCTGAGCCCACGCGGTAGTTGTGAGCGGTGCCAAAGCCTCCCCGTGCTCAGCTCGGACATTGCACTAGGAGAGGGTGCCATCCCTTGCTGTCCTCTCCCCTTTGATCCTGCTCCCTCTGGACTAGCTGGACCCTGCCTTTTCCAGCTGCTCGCACACAAAGCTCCCGCGGGGCTGCGGGCACCAATTCCTCTCTGCTTGCCGAGGAACCAGCCAGCCCCAAGCCTGCTGCTCCAGCCTTTCCCGTGGGCCCAGCCCACATGGGCTGGCAAAAGGACTCAGCTTCTGCTTCAGTGAACGGCGAGATGGGCCGAACTGCCCAGCGCCCAGCTCTGGGATGCCCGGCCTGCTTGGAAAACCTCCTTGCACTCGACAAACTGCCTGCGTGAGGCCTGGGCGCTGACCGCCGGGATGCGCACTCAGGGAGGGAACTGGGAACGGAGCGAGAAGAGACGATCGATTCTGCCACCTTCGTTTCCACGCGTGGCTACCTCCCGCCCCAGCCGGCCAGGGCTGTCTGGGTGCTAACAGGCCACCTGTGCCCCCGCTACCGGGGGGATCCGGCCTATTTGCCGGTGGTTACAACCAACCGAGCCGCCTGGGAGCCCCGGTGACATGCCCCACGGGCCATGCTTGGGCCTGAGCACCCAACACCGCTCCCAGCCTCCCCTGGGGCTCTCGGTCAGAGCGGCGCTGGTTTGGCAGCGGCTGTGGCCCTGCTCGGGAAGACGGGGTTTGGAAAGACACGGCTCTGCCTTGTGCTCCAAGCGGGCCTGCAGCGGGGCCGCGTCCCTGTGCAATGGGCCAGGATGGGGGAGCCCTGAGCAAGCAGGGAGACCCTGGCCCACCTGGGGCTTGGGCTCTGGGGGTCTCATTCTGCCACCACGTCCTGGGGCAGAAATGACCCCTGTGCCCTGTCTATGAGCTCTGCAGGGCAGGCACTGCTGCCCTGCGCTCGTGCAGTGCCAGCCCCTGGCGCTGCCCGGCAGCCTCCAGGCCCCAGGAGGATCCCGCGGCCAGGGAGAGTACTGGCCAGCACCACCTGGCCGAGCCAACCCCCGGCCGGACTGGATGCCCCGGCCGCGCCGGATCTGCTGTGAGCTGAGCCAGGGCACCGGACGGCGAGCAGGGCCCACGGTCCCCTTTCTGGGCCAGCCACTGCACGAGCCCCCCAGCGCCCTTCTGCGAGGTATGGTCTGCTTCCCGGCCCCCTGCAATGTGCAGCCCCTCCCCGCCCGGCCCACGCCTGCTGGCAGGGTCCCAGCTGCTGCCTGGCACGACCAGGGACCCACTTCTCCCTGCCCCGAATCGAGCACGACCACGCTCCCCTGCCAGCCCTGGGAGCTGCTTGGGCCCTGGGAACCAGCTGCTTTGGCCTGCTTCAGAGGATCGTCCCGGCCCAGGGCTGAAGGAGGCAAGCTGCGCCTGCCAGGGAAGTGGCGCTTGGCTGTTGTCCCCAGGGTACAGGCGCCTCCCCGGCTGCTGCGTCCCCTCCAGGCGGGAGCAGTGCCCCGGCTCCCGGCTCCGCAGCCCCGCCTGGCTGGCCCCCCTCCTGCCACTGTGGCACCGCGCCAAGGACTAATTAGTTGGATCTGTGGACAACTGAGACTGCTGCGCGCCCCCTCTCCAGCTGGCTGCTTGTGCGTGTGCACGTGGGCATGCGTGCCCACACCTGCAGGCTTGTATTGCACACGTGGCCTGTCTGCCTTTGCAGCTCTGCTGGTGTTCAGGTTTCCGTGTGAGCTGCCAGGGCCTGCCTCTACCTGCCACTGCCCTTCCCGGGGAACCCAGCGAGTCTCCGAGCCCGTTTCCCCGGCTCTGAAACCAAGTCTGCCTCGGGCACAAGGGCCGAGATGCTGATGCCTGCCTCAGCTTTCACACCCTTTCGCTGTCAGGAATCACTCCAGGGCACAACGAGGCACGGTGAATACAGAGCAAGCCCGGGATGTCTCCTCCATCCTCCGTGCAGGTGCTGGTGCCCGGGGGGCGGCTCAGCCCTGAGACAGGCTGCAAGGGCACTGCTGCTGCAGAGCGCGGGTGCAGGAGTCAGGGAAGGAGGCGGGAGGGCAGAGGAGCCAGCGGCTCCTGATGCTTTGGAAGCAGCCTGGGCATGAGGGAGCCCCGACCTCTGCGCTCTTTCCGGGTGGACAATCCTTGCCAGGTGTTTGCTGCCACACGAGGGGTCCCCCCTTGGTACCCGGGAAAGCAGGCGGGCCTAGATGCTGGCAGAGGCCCCGCAGATGCCGGCGCTTGCCCGCCCGGCAGATGCTCCCCCTCTCCAGCCGGCTGCTTGTGCGTGTGCACGTGGGCATGCGTGCCCACACCTGCAGGCGTGTATTGCCCCAGCGCTGCCGTGCACTTTGGGCTGCGTGTCTAAGGCTCGAAGGCGGCATGGGAAGCTGCTGTTGGTACCTGACCTCAGTCAGTGCGGCCCCTGCAGCTGTCACGGCTAAAATCCCGGGCATTTGTTCCCCTTGTGCTGGCAAGTGCCGTGTCCTCTGCCAGGTCTGCTTCTCTGGAAGGACACGGCCTCCTTCTCTGTACGGGGAGGACACGGGGGCACTCAACACCAACCCCCCCAGAGCCGGGCTGCACCCCCCCGGGGCAGGGGAGGGGGAACCCCCTCCAGGCCAAGGCCCGGTGTTGGGGCACACTGGAGCCCTGCTATGGGGCACGTCCAGGGTCCCCCTCCAGTGGGGACCAGCCGTGGGGGGGTCAGTGCTGGGGCTGGAGCAGGCTGGGGAGCAGCTGCCTGGCTTGGGTCACGCGGCGCCATGCTCCCGCGCGTGGGGCGCGTGCCCTGCCGGCCCCTCTGCCACGGGGCCAGGAGCGGCTCCGCTACCACTGGCAAGGCAGCCGGGTGCACAGCGACGCTGCGGCTCGCGCTTCCCCCGGAAGGAAGGTGTCGCGTGCTCCCGGCATCGGCTCTGCGCCGTGCAGCAGCAGAAGCCACGTGCTGCACTTCCTCCTCTCACTCTCAGCCTTGCTGTGCGCGCAGGGCTTGTGCACCAGGAAGCAGCCCTGCTCTGTCCCCAGGACCAAATGCGGGGCGACTGGTGAGATGCCTCCGCTGCAGGAAGGTCCTCATGCTGTGCTGCTCCCGCTGCCGGGGGCCAGCATCCATGCATGCACGCAGGCATCGTGTGAGGGTGAGGACGGAGCAGGGGGACGCACATCAAGGGGCTCCAGCCCTGCCCGCTGCCCCGAGCCAGCCCAGACCGGCAGCTCCCCCATGGACAACCCAACATCATGCCCATGCCCAAGGGGCAGCTCACCGGTGCTGGGCAGGCCATCTCAGCACCAGCACCACCGCCAAGGGGATGCGCGATGCCCAGCCCGGCACCTGCACGAGCCCTGTGGTGCACCTGGCGGGCACGTGCCGGGCGCCTGCAGGCCTAGTCAGGGGCGTGAGCTTGCTCCATCTGGGACGAGGAGCGAGTCCTGCCCGTGGTGACGGGGGTAAGCGAGCAGCCAGCCGCAGGCTCGTTGCAGGGGCAGCCGAGCTCGCTCGGGGTATGCCCCGTGCCTTGGGCCTTGCAGTCCTCTGACCCGAGTCTGGACATAACTCACTGTGATGCTCTTCCGGCTACCCCCCGCCCCGCTCCCCGCCACTTGCAAGGGGCAAGCCGTACCTTTCCATGGCTCCTCGGGCGAGCGCGCTCTCCCTGCCGTTCCGCACCTGCAGCCTCAGGGGCTTGTCCTGCTGCACGCTCAGGGCTCGCCGGCCCCTGCGGCGCGGCGCGTAGGCGGAGGTCAGGGGCTGGCAGTGGGAGAGGCCGCTCTGCCTCCGGCAGCGCAGCAGGCGCTGGTAGGCCGAGCGGAAGTCCCGGTTGAGGGCGGCGTACAGGATGGGGTTCAGGGCCGAGTTGGCGTAGCCCAGCCACAGGACGATGGACTTGGACACGCAGTCCACCACGCCGTCGCCCATCATCCCACGGCAGATGAACACGGTGAAGTAGGGGAACCAGCAGATGATGAACGCCCCCAGCACAACCGCCAGCGTCACCGTGGCCTTATGCTCCTTCACCAGGGAGGGGCCGGGGGCCGTGCAGCCGCTGGCGTGGTTGATGCGCTTGGCTTGCTCCCGGGCAATCTTGAAGATGCGGTAGTAGGTGATGCACATGACGGTCAGCGGGAAGTAGAAGGTGAGCAGCGAGTCCACCAGGCCGTACAAGGCGTTGACCTGCAGCTGGCACGCCGTGCTGCTGTTGGTGCTCAGCCGGCTGGCGTTCCAGCCCAGGTGGATGGGCAGGAAGGAGACCATCAGCGCCACGGCCCAGATGACGACTAGGGCCAGCGCCACGCGGCGCGAGGTGATCAGCTGGGTGTAGCGCAGCGGCTTGGTCACGGCGTAATAGCGGTCCAGGCTGATCATGAGCAGGTTGAGGATGGAGGCCGTGCACAGCATGACGTCCAGGCTGGTGTAGATGTTGCAGAGGACCGTGCCGAAGGGCCAGTTCTTGGTGAGCTCGTAGATGGCTGAGAAGGGCAGCACCAGCAGCCCCAGCAGCAGGTCGGTGGTGGCCAGGGAGACGATGAGGCAGTTGGTGAGGCTGCGCAGCCGGCGGTCCAGGGTGACCACCAGGCAGACGATGATGTTCCCGCAGATGGTCACCACGATGAGCGCCGCCAGCACGACCCCCACCAGCGCCGCCCCCGCCCCCTCGAGGCCCTCTGTAGCGCCGGTCTGGTTCAGGCAGGAGCCCATGGCGAAGGAGTGCGGGGCATGGCTCTCCCCCAGCTGTGCTGACATGGGACCCAGCGCGGCCCGAGCTCAGCGCCCTGCGCAGACCGGAGACAGCGGGGAGCCGCGCGCGCTTGCAGCTGCCTGGCCTGGGGAAGGTGCTGTCTGTCGGGGGCCCAGGCGGCTCAGCCCCTCTCTCCTGGCCCTCCAGCCCCTCGGCTCGGAGAGGCCCACGGGGGCCGGGTGCTGCGAGTCTCAGCTCTGCCGGGCTCCGTCGGCATGGCTGGGCTGGGCTGGGCACCGCGAGAGCTGCTGCTACCTCGCTGCGCCTGGCCCGTCCATCCGGCAGGAGGAGGGGGCGCGAACTGGCGCAGCGTCTGGGGGTCAGCACCTGGAAGGGAAATGCAAGGGTCAGACCCAGGGCGGGGGGCAGGGGAGACCGTGCAGCCTGCGATGTGGCAAGGCCATCACAGCTGCCCAGGGAAGCCTGGCGAGGGCTTAAATTGGATGCTTATCTTGCTGGGATCCTCTGACCCCAGCTGACTTCCTGCCCTTTGGGCAGGGGGCTGGACTCGATGATCTCCCGAGGTCCCTTCCAGCCCGAATGTCTATGAAAACCTCCAGGGGCAGGACAGAGGCCCTGCAAAGAGCTCTCCCCCAGCCCCATGCCCATGCCCCGGGTCCTCCCCGCGCTCCCCCAGCCCCAGCCCCAGCCAGGCAAGGCAGCATCTCCCTGGCTCTGATCAGCCTGTCTGATTAGTGCCCCTCCCCCAAGCCAAGCGACTTTGGGGAGAGACACTGATTTTCTGTTACACTAGGTCTGTGATTTCCAGCCTCATTAGGCCTAAGGCGCCCACTCGTTAGACCCAAGGCTGCCCTCGAAAAATGCCGGGGTTTGGTTTTTGCTTGGGTTTTGCCTACAGAAAAGCACTAGAGCAAATTGCTGCAAAGACCTGCGAGGCCCACGGCAGCTCTGAGCGGGTTTGATCGTGGTTCCTGCCTGGGTTTATCTCGGGAAGTGGGGACTGAGCCGGCACACCTCACAGTGCTAACACGGTGGGGCACCCCTGCAAGGACTTCCCGGCACCCTGGTTGGGAGTCGCTGCGCTCCGGCCCCTCGACAGGATCCGTCTGACGTGCCGAGGGCTTTGCAATGGCCACGACAGCCATTCCCGCTCGGCTGAGAGCTCCTCGGGACTGCCGAAGCCGTGCCTGGGCGCCCGAGCAGGGCAGCTCCGGGCGCGCGGCGCAGACGGGTCATCCCTCCCCACCCGCCCGCAGGAAGCAGGGTTCGGCCGTGGGCACCAGCCCTGCCCCCGTGGGCTGAGCTGCACCAGAGCAGCTCCCACCTCCCCCGGGACAGGAGCAGATGCACCAAACCAGGTGGCACAGAGCAGCTTATGCCCATCCCCACCTGAACTGGGCACAGGCTACGCCTGCCGCGGCTGAGTGCTGCCCAGACCCGGGCCGCTCCTGCGCAGCCTATGAAGAGCGGTGGCTGCTGATTCCTGAGCGCACTTCCACCGCCACAGCCCCGCTGCCCTGAGCTGGCCCGGCTGGCTCCCTGGACCTGAACTATAGCTTCCTTTCGTGTCCTCAGTGGTTGGGGATGGGATCCTTCCTCGTGGCCAAAATTGCCAGCTGGTAGTCATCACTTCCCTTGTTTTTCACAGCTGAAACAACTGTTTGGTTCCCATGCTGGGCCCAGGCAGCCCCAGCAATGAGTGCGACTGCAAGGAGCCCCGTCGGGGGCATTTTGGCAGCCCAGAGCACTCCCACCTTCGCTCTCCAAGAGAATGGCTCCCGTTCTGGGCTCTGCCGGGCAAATGCAGCCGGCGGGGACTGAGGACCCCTGCCAGGCCAACATCAGCTCTGGGCTGTTTGCACTGAGGATCTGCACCATCTCCTTTTTCTTCAGCACCCGTGACGTCTCCAGCCGGGAGCTCCGGGGAACCGGTGTCAGGTCAGCTGCCCCCGCACAGCACAGCGCCCAGCGCCCTTCGCACCACGCGAGCTGCCCCAAGCCTGGGGCCGCTCTGCCTTCTGCCCCTGCAGCCTCTAGACGTCGTGATGTCGGGCTCCTCTCCAAAGCTGCGGTTTGGGTTTTTCCCCTTGAAATGAGCAGCCACGGTGCACCCATTGCCACAGCACGCCAGCATCCGGGGCTGCCGGTGCTGCAATACTAGCACGTGGCAATACCAAATGCTGCAGACACGGAGGCGCTGCTGATGGTGCTGCCAGTGCTTAGCTCGATGCACAGCACCTGCCAGCTCCGTCCTGGGCCTGGCTTGAGCAAGAGCAGCCAACCCTCCTTAAGGAAACGCTAGTCCGAGAATAGTAGTGGAGTCAGGCTGGCCGGCCCGAGGCAGGGCCAATCCCGTCCAAACCGTCCTCTACAAATCCCCTCAGCACCACGACAGCCAGATCTGACACAGCACCGGCCATCACACCTGATCCTGCGCCCACGAAAGCAGGGGACCGCAGCGGCCAATGTCCTGCTGCAGCAAAGGTCGTTAAACTACAGCCAAGGGGCCCCAGGGAGAGCCCATAACCTCACCAGAGAGGAAGGCAACCCCGCCCCCCGCCCCGTTCTTACCAATCTGACCATGGGGGCGGACGGATCCTGCCTCTGAGCTGCGCACGCCTGGATCCAGAATAGTCTGTGAAAGCTAAGGAGTTAACCGGCAAGAGCTGGGTTCATCTGCACAGGTTGTGGTCACGATGGTGCCGCGGGATGGGGGACTCTTTTAGGCTCCTTGGATGATATGGGAACTTCTTTTAATAGCAAGCCAGGTGCTCGCGGTGTGTGGGAGTGGAGTCCTGCCAGTTAACGAGACCCTTCCGCGCTGAGCGCTATTGTGCTCAAAGAGCAAACGACAGAATTAGACCTGGGCTAATGACTTACAGAGGAACAGCAGCCACTGTTGTGACCTGTCTGTGGTACGAAGAGCTCCCCTGCCGCGGCCTCATCCTAGGCCCAGGAACGCAGGAATCGCTCGGCGCGTAGCAGGACCCCCGGGGGACCGCTGTCTGCAGGGGCCATGGTATCCGCACGCCGAACTGTCCATTGTGGCAAGAGCGGAATCCGTGGGGTAGGCGTAGGCGAAATCCCCTCGCCACCGCCGGGTGTCTGCTCACTGCGGGTGCGCGAAGCAGGACAGGGCCACAGCACTGCCTGGGTGTCCACGCAACTCCCTGTCCACGGAAGCGTGTCGGGGCTGCTGAGACCTGAGCCAGCGGCTGTGTCATTGCACGTCATGAGCATTTTTCCCTCCCAAAGGGCAGTGCGGAGATTGCCACCACCTCGTCCCTTCTGCCCGTGAGAAGACAGGGGAGGACTGCCTGAGACACCCGGGGTGCAGCAGCTCGGCAGGTGCCAGCCGCGGTTATAGGCAGGCAACAGCCCTGCCCTGCCTCCTCTGCGTGGTGCCGGCCCGGGGTGCACGGATGGAGCAGTTCTGCTCCCGGCTCTGCCTATCGCCCGAGCGCAACGTCTGTCCCCTTTTGTGGCAAAGTGTCCTACCCTGGCCCTCGCAGGCGCTGCGCTCTTCCCGTGGGCTCGGCGCCCCCTCGGGCAGATTGCTTCTCCCACCTTTGTGCCACGTCAGGAGAACACGTCTCTTCCCAGGGACGCACATGGAAAAGGTCACGTTGAAGGGGCTGGAGGAGCTGCCCCTTGCAGCCTCCCTCCGGCCCCCAGCTCAGTGCCCGGCCATCGCCGCTTTCGTCCCTGCCTCACCTCGTCGTCCTTTTCCTGTTTTGCTGGACGAGTGTCGCCTGGGGGACGCTATCGACGGCTTTAGCAAAGGCCAGAGCGCTTATGTCGACTGCACTTCTCTTTAAAACCTGAGTTATCTTATCTAAGATCGCAGACTAGCCTGGCACCGGCTACCTCGCATGAAGCCACGCTGCCTGTTATCTCACTTTTGTTCCAGCTGTGTCTTTCCTTCAAGAGGTGTTATCAGACCCCGGAGGCCACTGGGAGCAGACTGGCCGGCCTGTAGCATCCTGTACCTGCTCCGAGGCACCAGGCCGTGGCTGTTCCAGTCACATGGGCTGATTTCACAGATTAAAGAAGCCCCGCTGCAAGCCCGGGGCCTGTGCTGGAGCAGGGACGTGCATGGCTCTGACGGGTAAAAGGGACTCCTGCTCTCCAGACCCGCTTAGGAAAGGCGCTGTGGGGTAGCGGGCTCGTGGCAAGGAGCCCACTCCCCTTTTCCGCGTGCCACCGCCTCCGGAGCAGCCGCACACGATGGGATGGTGGCAACCACACGCAGGGGCCTCAAGCCCCGACATTCACCATGCCTCTGGCCCGGGGGGACGGTTCCAGCTGCCCGCGGGTGTCGGGCGTGATCCGCTTGAGAGCCTGGAAGCAAGGAAGGACGCGTCTTTCCAAATGCAAGCGCTGGCTCAGCTGGAAAGGAGAGGCTGGCTGCAGGAGCCGGGGCAGGGGGCTGGACGGGAGGATGGCGGTGACCTGTCCCGGGTTGCAGGGGTTATAAAACCCAGCTGCCCTGTGTCGGGATCGGCGTGCGCAGCAGGAGTCCTTGGGAAGTGCCGCTTCTGGCTCCTGGGACTGCGTCGTCCACCGAGGGGTGGGGGGCAGAAACCCCCGTGTCCATCCTGGGCCATGCTGCCCCGTCTGTGGGTCCTCATGCTGCCTGGCTTCACGAAGCACTCCTCCCTCCCTGCGCAGCGGGCACACGGCTCAGCCCCTGCCCTGCTCCCCTCTGCCCAGCTCGGGCCATGTCCGTCCACCCCAGCCAACTGGGGGGGCCTAAGGGCATCTGCCTGGCTGCAGCCCACCCCTGCCCAGCCTCTGTCCCCAGCACAGCCCTCCGCAAGATGCGCCTTGTTTGCACCCATGCCGAGCCGTGGCAGCTCTCCCAGACCCAGTCCCTGGCACTCCACGGCGCAGCCCCTTCCCAGGCCAGGCACAGAGCACTGCAGGGGCCGGGCTGTGGGATGAGACCCACATCCTGTTCGCACTGCCGTCGGCACCATACCAGCCGCCAGCTCCGATCGGCATCCTGCAGGTCTGGGGGGGCTGACTCAGGGGCGCCATCAGCCCCGGCGCTTGGCAGTGTGCTCTGGATCGGCGTGGGTGCGGGAAAGCCCCGCTTGGTCAGGGCTTACGCCAGGCCAGCCTCCCACTCTGCGGGGCAAGGCATGCTCTATGCTAGCCATCTGCGTGGGCTTGACAGGAGTGGTGTTCAGAGAAGAGGAGTGTTTCTCAGCCCAAAAGCAGAGCCCCCAGAGCAGGGGGTCTCCTCCGCTCCCCTGCCCTCAGCCCCTGCCCGCCTGGGCTCTCATGCCTCGCTCTCAGCTGCAGCCAGAGCTCCCGCCATGCCGTGCCCGCCAGCGAATGCTGCTCCCATGCCCTGATTGCGCAGGGATGCCAGGAGCGTGACCAGGGCAGGGCAGGAGCCCACCCCGCCACGGCTCCGGACCCCATCTCCCACTTGACGTAGCCTCCCGACCTGCAGGGCAAAGGGCAGGGAGGGCTGAGATGGCCTTACCTGGGGGCCTCACTGTCTCTCGAGCAGCGAGCGCCTTCTTGGCCGTGCTTCCTCCAAGTTCCCTCTCTGGAGTGTGCAGTTGGGGCTCTCCGGGAGCAGGCGGTCGTGCTGCCTCTGCGCAGCAACTGGCGGTCGCCTCCCCTCCTTCCCTCCCTCCCTTCCTCGCACACTTATCACAGCGGCAGCACGCTGCTTGTTGAATGAGTCACACCAGAAGTGGGCTGGGGCCAGCGCTGAGCTCACACCAGTGCTTCTCATCTGTCAAATTTGAAATGGAGAAAGGGCCCCAGGCACATGGGGGCATGGGCACGGCTGGGCACGCAGCAGCGAGAGGGGGCATGTGGGCCCTCGTGGGCTCCAGGGCTGTGTGGGCCACCGAGAGCAAGAACAAGCCCGTTCAGAGCCTGGAGGTCGCATCTTGGCTGGACCAGACGATTTCCAAAGATCCCTTCCGGCCTTACAACCTGTGAACCTGAAATGGCAAATAAACTGCGGCAGCTCAGAGCCCCCAGAAGTGACAACGGGGCTGTCCTGGGAGCAGGTACGTCCCCGGTGCGCTGCTTCTCCGCCTGCGAGGTGGGAAGGGACCATTCTCCCCGCCTCACCAGGGTGTGCAGGTGTAAGTACCCGCAATGACAGCGTCCTGGTCCCTCCGTGTCCTGACTTTCCTGTCTGTAAAATGGGGATAATTACACTCCCTGATATGAAGCAGTGATGTAGTTTTGGAGTCCTGCTCTGTGAGGACCGTTGCAGAGACGTCTCAGCAGCATGGGGGCTCCTGGCAGGTAGCAGAGAGGTCAACAGTGTGCGGTAGCCTTCCTGCACAATGGATAACAGCCTACCACTGCTGCCTGCTCCCAGAGGGACTCCCAGTGTCCCAGCACAGGTAGACACCCCAGAGCCAGCTGTGCCCTAGTGTGCGCAGTCCTGCCCGCAGTGTCACCACCACCATGAGCGGGATACCCCCCTGGGCCAAGAGCTGTCTCCATGCACACCTGGCAGCGCTGGTGGTGCGGGGCCGGGGGTCTGCGTGGGCTCCAATATCTGCAGAGCCAGGGCCGCTGGGGAGAGCCCGCTGCAGCGGGTGGCAGGGAGGCAGGGACAGTCGCTTTCTGGAGGTCCCTCAAAGAAAGGTGCAATGCGGGGGCAGCACAGTGCGGGGCCCCAGAGGTAGCGGCTACAGGGACAGCAGCATGGCTGAGGCTGTGCGGGCACTGCAGAGCCACCCATGCCAGGGGGCTGGGACTGAAGACGGAGGAGAGGTGCTCTGGAGCAGAGGGGTGAGAACGTGGCCTGGCCTAGGGCCGGCACAAAGGGAACATCAGGTCACCCCAAAGAGCCCCAGGTGCCCTCCCCACCCCCCAAAAAAGCCTGTATGAGGGCAGCCAGGCTCCACTCTGGGTGGGGAGGAGCGGCTCTGTGTGTCCTCAGGGCTGGCCCCTCTCTGTTAGGCGTGTAGAGGCTGTGCAAACCTGGAGCCTGGGAACATGGCTAGGGTTGTGAACCTCCCAGACCTGCCAGGAGTCTACTGGAATCGGCGTCAACCTCCCAGTGGCTATTCAAGATATTAATAGGATAGCTTAAGAAGATGCAATTAATGACATTATGTTGGGAGAAAAAAATCCCCTGGGATAGCTTTGATAAAAGTTAGCTACCTTAAACATGGCCTGTGGCCAAGGGAACAGCTGGGGATCCAGAAGTAGGGATTCGGAAAGCAAGCCAGGGGCTCTGGCAGGAAGAGACAGGCCATTGCCAAAGACCATAGAGACAGAGGAAGAAGGGTCCTGATTAGGGACAGCCAGCGCCTTCCCGCCCGGGGGAGCGGGGATGGCAGGAGCAGGGCTGGCCTCGTGCTCTGGAGCCACATGCATTGCATGGACATCCTTGGCTGCAGGCTGGGGAGAAGGGGCAACCGCTGGACTCAACGTATGGGAAGAAAGAAAGCTCAAGCCCCGCAGCAGGGCCTCAGTCCAGCTCTGAGCACGATTCGGGAGAACTCCTCTGGTTCCCACGTGTCCCATGAGGGCTTCCCACCAGCTCCGGCTGCTTTCATGGGATCAGCTAATACAGGCTTTGGAAATTCCTGACACTTCAGTAGTTTCCAGGGAAACCTTCTGGGTCCCTCAAACCAGCCTTTCCTGGCCGGATGATGATGGATGGAGCAATGCTGCGTCTTTTGAGGGAAAGGGCTAACCCACTGGCTGCCTGGGAAATGCAAGATATAAGTGGGGTGATGTCAGGCTGCTTCCTGGCTGGCTTGGAGGTGAATCTCTAGCTCTGCTGGCTGGGAAAGACACCTTTGTTGGTCTGGGGACTGCAGCCAGGTTTTCTTGGAAGGATGTTGCCCTTCTGGTGAACATGACCAGAAAAAGCACAAGAAATGACCCACGCCACGTGTGTTCCAGTAAGTGTCTGCGATGCACTGGGGATTGTGAAACCAGTGGGGGTTGCTCTCCACCATTGCACGTTGGCCTGGCCGCGACTGGTTTGCACTGGGTGACACCCTTGTAAGTTGTCAGTCAGTCTTGCTTCCAGTCAGCCGAGGCGCCCACGCGCCATCCCAGGCACCGGGGACCTGAGCGTGGCCCCCGCGTCCGTGCTGCAACCGCAGTCCTTTGCAAAGGAGCACTCCTTGCACTCCTTGCACAGGACTTTCCCAGAGGATCCTGGGACTCCTGACTTGACCGCTGCCCGGCACTTCCCCAATTTAAAGAGGAAGAGGAAGGAGGCAGGCAGGGCTGCGGGCTGCAGCTGTCTCTCTCCTGCTGCTGTCCCAGCCCTGACCCGCCAGGCCCTGCCTTGTCTGCGGGACCACGTCCTGCACCACAAGCTGCCTGGAAGGGCTCAGCTTTGTCCTGCCTCATGTCCCTGCAAGCGCTCTCTTTCCCCTAGCCCTTCCTTGAACGCTCCTGGCCCCGGCCATGTCCTGTGGCCAGGGCACCACCGGTCTGCACGTGCTACTTGCCGACATCGAGCAGCACCAGTCTTTTCACTCCTTCCCCACGCCTGAGCCTCTCCAGGTGACTCCCCGCTCCTGGAGCCTCCCCCGTCCTTTCTCTCCTTGCCCCCGCGAGTCTGGCAGCCAGATTAGATGTCCCTTTGCAGGCCAGAGGGAGCAGACCCCCTTCCCTGTTCCCTGGGCTCTGCCCTTTCCATGTTTTTTTTACCATATTTAACAAGGGAGTCAGGAAGGTTCCTGATAAATTGGTTTCTGCTGCCTGTGGGTGGCTGGGATGGCTGCTCGGGTGGCTTGGACCATAGCTTGTTTCATGCGGGCAAGGAGGCCTGCGGGTCCATCGCGAGCCCAGGCCACGGCCCTTGCTGCAAGCCCAGGGTGGGCAGGCAAGTCTGCGCAGGACACAGCTGCAGGGATGCGCGGTGCAGCGCACGAGGTGTGAGGGTTGCTGGATTTTGCAAGATAAAGAGGCTCTGAAAATAGAGGCAAACTCATCTCCACCCTTCCCTGGAAAAAGCTCGTTAGATCCCCTCCCAGTCTCCATAGTGACGCCCTCGTTAAGCAGCACCAAACCGGGTACACAGCACTAATTATCCCGCTCTGATGTCATGTTAGGAATGACAGGGCGTGCAGGAGGCCGCTCTCTGGGGAAAGCAGGTTCGCGGCTGGTTAGCGAGACGGGAGGAATCTGTGCCTGGGGTGCACGCGGCAGAAGGATCCCCAGCTGCTGCTCTCCTTGCGGCGGGCTTGAGGTGGGCTTCTGGTGACGCTGGACCGGGATAGCCAGCGACAGGTGGGCCCTGCTGTGTGCTGAGTCCTGCTCCCAGGGCAATGCGGCCCTGACTGGCAGTCCCCAATGCAACTGCCAGTCGCTGGGGAGCTGGCCTTGTGAGCCCTCTCCTACCTTGAGCAATGCCTTCAGAGTCATAGGAGCAGACCCAGCAAGCAGCCACATTAGTGGTCTCCCACTGCTGCCCAGATGCCCATATTTAAAACCCCTCTGGAGTCATGCGGGGCCTTTCCACCGAACTACGCGGGCTTCACTCCGGGTCCAAAGAGTAAGGCCTCCCCTCCCCTGGGAGGTAAATCAGCACCGTGGGGGGAAGACAGGACTAGCGGGCATCTGAGCACCTGTGCCCGCAGGGCCTGCATGCAGTATGCATGACCCAGAAGATCAAGTGTAGGGACTAAAGAGTCTGGGATGGAGGATGCTTGCCTGTAGCATCTGGGGGCATCCGAACCCCAAGACCTCTGGGCTTGGGCCCGCAAGTAGGATGCCTGCCAATGGATTTGGGAGCATCTGAAGTCCCTGGGTGATAGGACTGGGGTGGAGGATGCTCCCCAGCTGTAGCGCCGTGCACACGCAGTGTTTGGAATAACTGAGTTTCTGCCTGCTCAGTCGATACGGTTTTTGGAACAACTGAGTTCTGCTCAATCGATACGATTTGGAACTGATTTGGCTCATTTGAACTGGAATACAAAATATACTTAAAATAATAATAATAATAATGAGGCAAGCGCCTACTCTGGACTCTTTTAAGAAACATTTGGAAGTTTCTCTTGCTGGGAACCTGTGACCCCAGCTGACTTCCTGCCCTTCGGGCGGGGGGCTGGACTCTGATCTTCCGAGGTCCCTTCCAGCCCGAATGTCTATGAAATCTATGAAAAATAATAATAATAAAATACATAACCCAGACCATGCCAGCACTGCAGACCTGGGACCCACCACTTGCAGCCTGGCTTACAAACATAGCCCAGTGCTGGGATTTACTGTTCTTAGGCTGGATTTTCTTGGTCAACTTAAGTGTGCCTCCTGCTGAAGGGCTGACCTCACTAAGTGACGAATTAGAAAGTATTTTCTGCTCCTTGTCTCCTGGCACCTGGAACCAGTCCAGCAACCAAGGGCTGAGAACTTTCCCTGAACAATTAATTACTGCAGTGGAGAAATTGTTAAGCAAGATGAAGCTTTTAATTTGGAGGAGCTGCTCCTCTATCCACAGTGTTATCTTTTCGTCTGGAGAAGTTGCTGCTGATCAAAGTAGACATGAAGCAGAAGATTTTTAATTTGGAGGCAGCGTTTGCTGTTTCGACAGGCGTAGGAGCGCGGTCTCAGAGGAGGGAACGCGCTGTGCGGAGACCTGCCCCGCGGGCCCCGCTGTGCACTCAAGAGCAAGCCCAGGACTGAGAGACATGGTCACAGCGCCCTTGGGACGTCCCGACTGGACAGGCCCGAATAGCTCTGTGCAAGGCAAAGTACTGTCCAGCCCCATGCCTGGCCTGAAGACAAGCTCTGCTTGGAGCTGTGCTCCGATGGCTTGGCACCTGTACCATTAAAGAGGACTGGGCTGGTTGCCGCTTGGCTGGGAGTCCACCGAGCGACTGGAGCTGCTGTCTCAGCTGAGAAAGGACCTCCTGGTCTGGGTAGCTAGCCAGCACCACCAGGTCCACATCTGTCCACTCTGCCTACTGGCAAGTCCTGGAACAAGAGCCGCTGGGCACGAGCCCCCATTCATGGCTAAGGGCTCGTGGGGTCCTGGGGAATTACAACGGCACGTCCCTGCTTTGCGGGGGTAGAGCTAAGGGTCATCTTGGGGATGTGAAACATCTCAGGGAAGGGAAGGGGCATCTGCATGGACCTCGAGGACGGTGACTGTGTCTTGCATGCACCAGGGGTGCAAGCTCTGACCTTGGAGGTGTCTCCAGCTGCTAGGGATCCTTTCCCTTGGGCCTGGGCAGTCAAGGGCAAGTGGCTGTGAGGCTCCCCGGTCGCCTGTGATTCCAGCTGCCCCGGTGTTTGCACCGCAGCTGGAGCAGCTCTTTGGCCCTCACCTACTCTGCTGTAGGCAGCCCCCCACCAGTGCCAGTCACCTTCCTGCTCAGGAATAATAAATACGCCGGCAATGGGATGCCCCTGGGGAGGGGCCAGGAGGAGGTCAAGTTTGCCTGGCTCCCTGTCAGGACAAAGCTGAGCACATGGATGACCCCACTGGAAACAAGCCCATGCTGTCTGCTTGGATTAAAAAAAAAAAAGCCCTTTGAAATATGTCCCAGTGAGAAGGTATTTCGCAAGGAAGGCTAAATCCACCCCTGGCACGACCCCACAGACCTCCAGAGAGCAGCAGTGGGGAACACAGGCCTGGAAGGGGAGTGCTGAAAAATACCATTTGTAAGAAATAAATGACCCCGTTCTTCCCAGCCTCACATCCCAGTGTGATGTTGACCGAGGGAGAAAGCAAGTGCCTATCACTGCACCACTTGGAATGATTTCCCTTTTTTGCAACCCTGCCTTAAAATCATCACCCATGCTCTGGTTAGCAGGTGGATTTGACCTGGGGGAGACTGCATTTCAGTAACTGGTGGCACATGCAGTACATCTCCCATACAGGGCCTATACTGGCAGGGGTCTGATGTCCAGCATGGTCTTCACTAGCCCTCTCTCCTGCTCTCAGTTTTGCAGATGTAAGCATGGTGATTGCAGCTGGAGATTTAAGATGCACCTTCAAGGAAGCGTGCACCCAAAGCACGTACAGTTGGCCCCTAACCCATTGAGTGCTCAATGCATTGTCAGCAAGGGTTTGTCAACTAAACCCCAGCCCCTCAGGTTTCCAGAGCCTCCACGTAGCATCCGAAGACCTCAAAATCAGACCAAACCAGAGGTCCCATCCCAGTTCAGGTGTGCTACATCAGATGCAAGTTCACATACAACTTCAGTAACTCACAGAGAAATTTAGCAGTCAGCCCCGGCCCCGGCTACTGGGCTCTCTTAAAAACCATCAGCCCACTTCCTTCCTGTGAAGCTTGTTACACGGGAGTCACCTGCTCTGATGCGTGCCACCGCTGCTGAGCCTCTTCCAAGACAACCTGAGAGCCAGGGCCAGGTCTCGTCTGATCACTGCAAGGTCACAGGCATGTCTCTGTGGCCTGAACCCCACAGGCTGGGAGGCCCCGGGGGCAGGACGGACACCTCCCTTCCAGCACGTTGGTCTCCCTAGACATCCTCAGCGGGCGACGGGGTGCAGCAGTGCCGTAGGGAGCGGCTCCTTGGAGGGGCTCCTAGCTAGCAGCTTGGCTTGGCGCACCCCGGCTGGGGGAGCCCAGCCACCCCCCTACGGCGAACTGGACCAGCAGGTGACAGGAGATGTTCAAGGGAGATCAGGCCCAGACCCATCACGCCATGTGCCACCGCGCCCCGTGTCCCTCCCTTGCCTTTGCATGGCGCTGAGCCTCGACAAACGCTCACTCAGCGCAGGGGCGGCTTGTCCTCGGGGGCACTGGCGGGACTGCGGCATTGGCATCGGGGAAAGTAAAACGTCAGCGGCCTCAGTGTGCGCCCACCTGCACACGCACACGTATGCCGAGAGGAAGGAACAGGAGGATTTAAATTAGACCCGTACTAACATATGCCCAGTCAGCACCGAGGCAGCGTTTGGATGGGGCGCAACAGGAACGGGTTGCGCAGGGTTGGCCCCCGGGCAGCGGAAGGAAGAGACGCCAAACCGCCGGTCGTCGCAGGCTCCTGCGGAAGAGGCAGGAAAGGCGAGGGAAAGCCCTGGGCCCGTGGGAAGGCGCAGCGCGCGCCGTCCTCCTTGCGACGTGGGCACACGGCTCTCGTGCCTGGGGAAGTGGAAAGTGGGCCGGCTTGGCAGGGTAGAGACGAGATAAAGGCGCTGGGCAGCGCTGGTTTCCCTTGACGGAGGAGGGCTGCCCTTGAGAAGTGCAGTTCCCGGGAACAGACCTCAAGCAATGTCACGACCTGAGAAACCCTTGAGCCGGCGTTAAGAGCACAGCATCAACAGCAGATCCTGGCTGCATGCATTGCTAGGAAAAGGCTGGGCCTGGCTTGTAGCCGCCTGCCTTGCGAGCGTGCCTGGGAGCCCTGCAACCGGGCAGCTCTTGTGTCTACGGCCACAAAGCCCGGCCGGAGTCGCCATCCGGGTCCTGCTGCGTACGCTACAGACGTGCAAAGAAAGGCAGGCCGCTCCCCAGAGAGCCTCCAGGATAAGCAGACAGAGGCCAGGAGGGGAAACCGAGGCACAGCATGGCTTGGTGACACCCCCAGGGTCAAAGGGGGACGCAGGCCTGGAGCCCCGGCTTCCCTGATGCCTGGTCTCTACTGGGATGTGGGGCTGGCCAGCTTGGCTAAAAACACCAGGGTCACTTTCTGGTGGGAAAAGAAAGAGAAGGGCAGAACCAAGGCCCATGCCCGAGAGAGCTGGCTCGAGGACAGGAGTGACTTTTAGTGGCAGGGAAGTCCCACATGACAAACATAACGTATTGGGTATAATTGGAAACGTCGGGGAAAAACCACAGGTAAGGTTCAATTTCCCCTTCCTTATTCTGCCCGGCAGAGCCCTCGTCAGCACTTGTGCAGGGAGAAGTGATGTCCCCCAGGCTGTGTCCAGCCACGGTGGTAGATAACGTGACCCGCTGCGTTGCTGCGTGTGCTACCACGGCCTCGGGTGCTAGCTCTGTGCTGCGTTACGTCGTCCGTCAGGTGGAGGGCTTGGCTAAGCAAGCGGGGACAGGCACACAGCCCGCCTCCCCCTCGCTCCGCAGTGCTCCTTGGTCCAGCTGGCTTGCACGTCAACCAAGTGGCAGCTATTTTATCAGGGAGGGGACTTGCCATGTTTCCACTGGTCTGCCAGAGCTGTGCTCAGGTCACGCGCCACGGGGGGTTTGGAGCGGGGGCTGATGGACTCTCCCACGGCTGCTGATACTTTGGGAGCACCCCAGGGCACAGAGGTTTGGAGCATAACCCTGCTGCGCATACGTTGTGATGGAAGCAGCCGTGGGATTTAACCAGCCCCTATGCCTCAGGCCAGGCCTCTGCCCAGGGAGCAAGGACCCGCAAGCTGCCACGTCCCCTGGACACTGCAAACAATCCTTTCACTAGGCTGAGCTCGGAGAAGACCAGGTCGATAAGGAGCCTTTGCCAAGAGGGAATTAAGTGAGCTGCCTTGCTGCTTTCTGACTTGAGCCATGGTGCCTGTTCCCTGAAACATGAGTTGAAAATAAGGCTGGGTTTGCAGCATCATGATGATGAATGCAAACTCCTTTGGCTGAACATGGCTGAAGAAAGGATTAGATGGTGATGGGCAGAGGAACAGTGCCTGCCACCCCGTTTTTCAGATTGGAAACAACAAGGACAACTAATCTTCATGCTTCAGGGCATACGTTGGTCACCAGCTGGAGTCAGGAAGGAATTCAGCGCGTGGTGAAGCCTCTTGCATATAGATGCATTGCAGGGTTTTATGCCTTTTCCTGCAAACATTTGGGATTGGCTGCTGTTGCAGACACTAAATTAGACTAAATATTAGATTCTTCTGCTATGGCAGTTTTGAAGGCTTGTTTATGTCATGAATATTTCATATCATGTTTGAAAGGCAGGAGCTCTTGCAGTTCAGAGGGTAAATGTGGTATTTGAAAGAAACTTATAAAAAGTATTTAAAGGGAGAGTAGCTTGGAAGTGTCCCAGGGAAACAGCTCTGTTGAAAACGCCTGTTTGTTGGGCCCTGGACATTCGATTTGAACTTCTGCGGAGTCCCCGGCCTTGAGCTGGGACAGGCATGTCTGCACCCCGAGCTGGCCTAGCGGGGTAGATGCTAATGTGATGGGCAGATGCCAGTGTGCGCAATGAAACCGATAGGAAGACCAGTTGCCCTGAGCAGCTGCAGGGGCTGGGAAGGCTCTGGGTGACTGAAGTCCAAATGAAACAAAAGCCTGGTTTTGGGCCAAGGTGGATGGGAGCCAGCTTTCAGAAAGCAGCACTTCCTGCAGGCCCGAGTCCTGTGCTCTGGCCAGCTCTGCTCAAATGCACTTCGCAAACCCGAACAAGAGCCCCGCCGACGCCTGGGATTTAAGCTGCCCTTCAATTTTCTGTACATTGCTATTCTCGCTTGCTTCTCCCCCCACCTGGCCCCCGCAGTGCCTGACAGCCTTCCAGCAACGTCTTCAGCGCCGCAAGGAACCTCAGCCACTTTACTGCAGCCAAAGGTCGTTACAGTCCCCAAACCCAGGGCATCAGAGGGAACTTCCAGCTTATTCTGTGCTTTCCCAGGCTCTGAAAGCAATGCCAGCTCTCAGGGCACTCCTGGAGGTTGGCAAGCAACATGCCTGAGTAACGGCAGATAAAGACTCCTCACGCTCAGCTGAACTCCTTGTCCAGCTGCGCAGTTCAGGTCCTTTGGGTGATTTCAGCACCTGTTTGCATACGTGTAGCAGGCATGTGTGATGCACGCCTCCTCCGCACACATCGAGGCCCTGACCTGAAGCCTAGCTGAGGCATGGGGAGACCAAATTGGGTTTGGATTGTGCTCTCGCTTAGTGAGGTTGAATGTGTTTCTGGGCCAGCTGGGAGCCCCCTCCAGTCAGACCTCTACTCCCCCAGGGTCTGCTGGAGGGGACGTGATTTCAGGTTGAACCAGAAATGGGACGTCGGCAGCCACAGCTGGTTCTTTGCAGAGCCCCCGGGACTGGCACTTCATTACTGCCTTGCGTTGCTGCTTGCCCCTGAAGGTGGGAGCAGCCTGCAGCACAACCCTGAGCTGCTGGGGCTGGTGCAGGGACTAGGATTGAATTCTCCAGGGCTGGTGTTGAAAGCCTGGTACCACAGCAGCCAAACCGTGGAGGAGGGTGGAGATGCTGGGTGTGATCAGGACCCACAGGAGGAGGGGACAGGCCCCGCCAGTGCCCACGTCCGACTCCAGCTCTGGGTCTGGCCATGTTCTGCACCCTAGGCACGTACAGACGCGAAGCCATATGATCACAGACAAGGAGGGCTGGGAGGGAGCTCGGGGTCACATCTAGTCCGATCCCCTGCTCCAAGCAGGACCCGCCACAGCTACATCACCCCAGCCAGGGCTTTGTCTACCTGGGGCTTCAAAACCTCCAAGGATGGAGATGCCACCACCTCTCTGGATAACCCACTCCGGTGTTTTACTACCTTCTTGGTGAGAAAGTTTTTCCTAACATCCAACCTCAACTTCCCTTGCTGCATCTTGAGCCCACTGCTCCTTGCCCTGTCGTCTGCCCCCACTGAGAGCAGTCCAGCTCTGTCCCCTTTGCAGCCCCCCTGCAGGGAGGTGACGGCTGCTATTAAATGCCCCTCTGTCTTCTCTTCTGCAAACTGAATCAGCCCAGTTCCCTCAGCCTCTCCTCACCAGTCCTGTGCCCCAGCCCTCAACCATTTTCTTTGCTCTCCACTGGACTCTTTCCAATGTGTCCACATCCCTTCTGTAGCGGGGGGCCTAAAATGGCACCGGACTCCAGATGTCGTCTCCCCAGTGCCAAATAGAGGGGAATAATCACTTCTCTCTGTCCGCTGGCAATGCTCCTACCAATGCAGCCCAGGATGCCGGTCGCCTTCTTGGTGACAAGGGCACACTGCTGGCTCCTGTCCAGCTTCTCAGGTCCTTGTCTGCAGAGCTGCTGCCCAGCCTGCCACCCCCAACCTGCCCCGGTGCAGGGGGTTGCTCCCTCCCCAGTGCAGGACTTTGCACTTGACCTTGTTGAACCTCATGAGATTTCTTTTGGCCCAATCCTCCAATGTGTTGAGGTCCTTCTGAATCCTAGCCCTACCTCCAGCATATCTTCTACTCCCCCCAGCTTGGTGTCATCTGCAAACTTGCTGAGGGTGCGCATGTCTGCCATCTTCCAGGTTATTGATGAAGACACTGAACAAAACCAGCCCCAGGACCAACCCCTGGGACACTCCACTTGGTACCAGCTGCCAACTAGACATCAAGCCATCGAGTACTACCCCGTGATCCCGATGCTCCAGCTGGTTTTCTATCTACCTTGCAGTCCGTTCATGCAGTCCATTCATCCTTCCTTACATAGCCTGCAAGACTGTTGTGGGAGACCATATCAAAAGTCTTGCTAAAGTCAAGGTTCACCACATCCATCGGTCTCTCCAACATCTGCTGTTGTCCGCAGCAGTCGAAGCAGGAGGCAGCGATGCACCACTCAGCTTTTCACCCTCACAAGCCTCACGACAATCCTCTGCAAGATTTTTTAATGCAAACAACAGGCCAAAAGGCTGCTGGGGAACATGGCCCACAGCGGTGAGGAAGCTCTCACCTGCGTGCATGCCCAGAGCCTGCACACCCCGGCGCTTCTTATGCTTTGCCGTGGCCTTTCTCTACCCTTTCCAGCTCTGCCGAGTGTATGGCGCATGCTGTGACAGCCGGCAGGAATCTCATTAGAGACAGCGAGCATGCATCACACAGGCAGGTTTCGCAGTTGCCGGCAATAGATCATATCTCTTGCCATTTACTACTTGAAGGTTTCAGGCCCCCGTCTTTGGGCCCATTAAAAGCATAAGAACAATTTCCCTGAAGCAAGGCTGTGCTGAAACATGCATTAGTCATTCATGCAGGGAGCAAATGAAGGCCTGGGGCAAGGCAGCTGTTGGCTTTCATTCAACAGGGGACTTGTCGTGCAGCCAGATGACAGGAGCTTCTGCACCCTATCAACAGGTCACTTGCGCTGCTGGGCTTAGCAGGGTGCCCCAGTTGGCCAGTCTGACCAGTGCATATGAAAACTGGGTGGAATAGTTCAACGAGCCATGTTCCCATTGGAAAATGTGGTTGGACTGAATGTGAAACTCCCCTGGGAAAAGTGACCATTTTGATGAGGTTTTCCACAGGAGAATCAGGACCGAGACTCGTTTGAAGGTACAGTTTCAAATGCTAACCAGATGTGCAGCCTCCCAGTGGGAATTTGGACAGGAGGTAACATTTTGTCTTCGAATGTCAAAACACTTCCTGGGTACTGGAATGCACGGTTTTTGTTCCAGACTTTCCCGATTCTTTTTTTCTTTTTTGGAAAGTTTTGTTCAAATAATGCATTTTTGGGTGCACCTTTTGACGCAAGCAAAAAACCAAACTGTCAGGATTTGCCACGGGAAGCTTTCCCGCCAGTGCTAGCACTTTTGCAGCAATAAACTCCAGCTCAGGGTTTCTCACCCTTTTTTACATTCAAGGCAACCTCCGCTAGACATGAGGCTCCCCTTGGAAAATGCCAGCTCCCAGCTTTCACTTAGTTATGACTATGGAAAAATACTAGAGCCATTCAGCTGTTGCAAAGACCTCCGCAAGCCCAGAACACGCCAGATGTTTGTGACCCTCTGGATTCACGTTTGAAATCTCTGGGTTTGTCTTGGGAGTTGTGTGGGTGTTTGCACCCGTCTGGGGATACCGTGTGGCACTTGTAACAGGACCTCATGGCCCCCTGGTTGAGATGCACTGCTTCAGCCGTGCGCAGCTAGCCGAGGCCGGCCTCTCTGCAGAGAGAGATGCTAAAAGGGTTAAACAGAGTTAGGATCTGAAAATGCATGAGACAGATCTGGTATTAAAGACAAATCTCTGTTCAAGCCATTCCTCCAGACAGCTCCCGGCACGCGCAGGTTGCAGTCTGGATGGTGTTATTCAGAGCTCTGCATGGGAGCTGACACTTGAAGTCTGTCTCACCAGCATGACAGAACAGAATCTGGTCCTCTGTGAGCAAGACAAACGGCAGCAGTTAATCCCCTCGCGTGCCACGGCAGGAGCTGGTGGCCAAGCGGAGGAAGTCGGTGCAAGGCCAGTCCTCACCACTGCGCTTTCCCAAGGAAGCTCCTGGGCCTGGCCATCATCAGTGAGGCTGTGTGAGTCAGTCTGTTCCCTTGGGGCAATGCTTTTAGACTTAATGCAGCCAGCCCGATGCTCAGCTTCTTGCAGAGATACCTATCAGCCTGCCCAGTCCCTGGAGCTCAGGGATATTTTGGGCTATTGATTCCCATAAAGGGACAAAAGACCCCATTTCCCTGACCTGGGGTGTGATGGATATCTGCTTCCTTTTGCCAAGGCTGGAAGGCAAAGAGTTGGCCTGGAGGCAGAGCAGATTTGGAAAGGCACCAGGGGCTGGGAGATTAAAGCAGGCTTGACTGCAGGCCACGGGTACTTGGCCAGTCCTGCCTTACTCTCTGCAGGGACTTGCTCTCAGCTGGGGTCACTGGATTAAAAAGACAGTGCTGTTATACTGCTTTTTGCTGAGTCTTAATTTAAACACAGCAGCCAGGGAAGGAAATCCAAAAATGTCTGGTAGGGCAGCCTGGGTGGAGTCGGTCGGGGGAAAGGGATGCTGCCAGCAGGTACGTGTGTGTGGCTGCCTCAGATCAGGCAATGCCAAGCCCCTTTACTTGGATAGGCCAGGCTCACTGCGGGCAAGGACCGTGGAACTGGGTCCAACTGGCCCAAACTGGTGGTGCCAGCACAGCAGCAAGAGGCTAGGATGACTGATGTCATCACTGATAGAGCGATGTCATCGGGGACCGAATGATGCCATCACTCCGAGTCACTCCAGCCGAGTCCTGAATCCCAGCTCTGGATCCTGGTGAGATGAGAGCAGCGCCGGCCTTTCCAGGGCTGAGCTGGCCGCTGGCCGGGGCTGGGCAATGAAGGGCGGTCTGCCGCACGGTCGAGACAGCAGAACATGGGGGGGCTCGTGCCGCATGTGCACGGAGCAGCGGGGTCCACCTCTTCGGCAGGCCTGCCATAACTTAGCCTCATGCCCTCCCTGAGTCCCACTCCCATCCCCTTCCCCTCCCTGCCTGCTCTGCTTCCCCCCTGGCCTGCCAGGTGCCACTCGCAGAGGCTCACATGGGCTGGCCTCCCCTGGCATACAGCGTGCCCATCAGGATGCGTTTCACAGCACCTCTGGGTAGATGTGGGATGTTCCCATTCCCTAGATATAGCAAGAGAGGCACAAAGCACAGACAGGACCTGGGCAAGGTCACCCACTGAGTCAGGAATAAGAAGAAGCAGGAACAGGATTTCCAGGACTTCCCAAATCTTCAATACGCTCCTGATGTTCAAAAGGGTGGTCTACTAATATGTGCACTGGGGAGGCCACATCTGGAGTCCTGTGTCCAGCTGTGGGCCCTCCACTACAGAAAGGACGGGGACACATTGGAGAGAGTCCAGCAAAGAAAATGGTTGTGGGGCTGGGGGACAGGACTGGTGAGGAGAGGCTGAGGGAACTGGGCTGATTGAGTCTGCAGAAGAGAAGACCGAGGGGGATTGAACAGCAGCCTCCACCTCCCTGCCGGGGGGCTGCAAAGAGGATGGTGCTGGGCTGGTCTCAGCGGGGGCAGATGACGGACAAGGAGCAGTGGGCTTCATTGCAGCAAGGAGAGTTGAGGTTGGATATTAGGAAAACTCTCTCACGAGGAGGGTGGTGACTGACGCACTGGGACACGTACCCAGAGAGGGGGTGCAGTCTCCATCCTTGGCAGTGTTTAAGATCCAGCTCAATGAAGCCTTGTCTGGGATGATGTCGCTGGGGCTGGTCCTGCTTGGAGCAGAGGGTTGGACTAGATGCGACTCCTGCGGTCCCTTCCAGCCCTCGTTGTCTATGTTTCTATGATTTCAGTATTTTGGAAATAAAACAAGCGCCGGGACTTGCTGTGTCAGCCTGATCCGCAAGACGAGTTTTACTTCTTTTCTTCAAAAATGGAATTTTCCACTTGAAAATGGACAGACACTGGAAGGGGAAATATTAGTTTGTAAATGAGGCAAAAGGACCCAATGCTAAAAAAAGAAAGTTGCTGTCTAAAAAGAGCAAAAAGCATTCTAGATTGAACCCAAATAAAACCACTGGTTTTATTTTTCCACTGACTCCTCCTGCAAAGTTTCTGTTTCAGCTTGGCTGGACCAGTTCCACTTTCCACGGTTCAAGCTGGCCATAAAAAAATAAAATAAATCCACTATTTGCCAGCTGCCAGTGCCTGGCTTCCTTTTTCTGATGCCCGACTGAACTGCCGTTGTTCGCCCCCGGTCCCCAGATGGGCCACGAGATGCCCACAGAAGCATTTCTTCCTGACTGCTGGGCCGGAGGAAGTCCCAAGAGCATTTACTTCAGAGCGACGCTGAACAAGAACTGCAGCATCTGGCTGCCTTCTCACCCCAGGCCTCAAGCATGGGGGGCGTTTTTGCTATTCTTGTCAGACTTGAGAATCTCTTGCAGCTGAGGGAAACAGCTCTGCGTGGGTTATTAGGGCGGCCAGCTGCTTGACCACAGAGGCCAGAGTGAGAAGTCTGCACAGCTCATCCTGTGCTGCAGGATGAACCACTCCGAGAGGCATAGCTGTCAGCGGCGTGTGCATGCACACTTGTGCAGGCTGCTGCAAAAGTGCAACTCCCTTCCCCTCTTCTGAGCTCTTTGCTGGGCTGCTTCTTCCTTTCTTTCTGTCCCCTCAAGTTTCCTTTCCTTCCCCTTGCTCTAGGCCCAAATCTGCTCTGAAAGCCTCATTATCTCAGCTGCCAGTAACACCAGAGACTTCTTCTCCCAACCCTGGGTGCAGCTACAAATCACGTCTGCAGCATAGCAAAGCCGCTCTCAACCTCCAGACTGCTCTGCTGAGCCCTTGCCCAGGGTGGGAGCCCAGGCAGGTGCCTGCTCTTATGAAGGAGCTGGGGAGAAGCATCTGTGCAGCCGGGGAGAATTGCACCCATTAAAGATGCTAACGATCTTCCTTTGGGAGCTGTGGGTGCTCAGGGCTGCTAAAGAGCAGGGTCCACACCTTTGGGAGCTTGCCCTATTTCACTTTTTGGACCCCGTTCATTCAAGGCCTGGTCAAGTCAAGCACGGCTTTAAAGATAAAAACAAGGCAGTCCGTGTCAGGTGTAGAGCCCCCCTCCCCCTGTGCTGGGGGCCGGGGGATGCGGGAGGCGCCCACATCAGGCCCCGCAATCAGTGCTCGCGCTGCCCTGCCGCGCTAACAATGCGCCGGGCTTGCCAAGAGCATGAATGCATTTGGCGTCCCAGCCCAGTCGCGGGCTGGCCAGTCCTTTGTATCTGCCACCCCGGGAGCTGCGACGAGCTGGAGGCTGAGCCGTCTCCGCCCGTGTTTTCTACACTGAGTCATTTCTCCATCATTTCGCTCTGAAACCTCCGAGGGCTGCGTCCAGCTCCTGCCCGCCGAGCCCGGCGGTGTGTTGTGAAGCTGCCGCTCGTGCTGGGCTCTGTCATGTGTTTGCAAAGACCCTGCAGGTGCTCTGGACCTGCCACAGGCTGGTATAAAAGCGCTGCCAGGGATGTAAGTGCTGCGGCAGGGGCCGAAGGCGGGAGTGTTTGTGTTTTCCAGTGCCCGAAGCACCACTTCAGAAATGCCGTTCTGGCACAGATGCACGGCTCGCGTCCTGGGGAGCCCTGGCCCCAGCCCTGGATGATCGCTGGGCAGGAAACACTCCCACCTGCGTGAGGAGGGAGATTGCATCTCGATCCCCTGCCTCCCCCGTGCAAACCCTCGCCTGCCTGCGGTTAGCACGCTCTGTGCAAGCGGCGTGGGGCGACTGCTCCAACCTGCAAAGCCCAGGGTGTGGGCGTTAACTCTGTGGTCAGGACTGTGCTCGAGGTTTCTCTTCCTACTGCAGAGCATCTCGTCAGGGGTTTGCTTTCATCTCTGGGCTCCGCGTTGTTGCCCTGGTATACAGGGGCCAGGATGCAGCCAGGTCTCCCCTGCCACAAACTCCTGGGGGAGCGGAGGGTCTGGGACAAACCGTGTAGATACAGGGGAAGAAAAGCCGCAGGAGAGAGCAGGTGGGGCAGTAGCTGCAGCCTACGACGTGGCCCCTGGCTGCTCCGTGGCAATGCCAGTATAAGTCAAAGGCGGTTCTGAGGGCAGCCGCGGGGGCCAAGACAGCCTGGTCTTGCACAGAGCCAAGCTCCGGAGAGGCACACTGAGACTCCCAGGCTGGTGTGGGGGCTGCGAAGGGCAGCTGTGCTGGTGGCCCCCCTGCCCGGCTCGGACAGCCCCCGGCTAGCGGGGAACTGTGCCAGCTGCAACACGAGGCAGAAGCGATGGAGAACGCCGATGGCAGGGCCTCTCCGTGCGGGCACAGATAAATGCCGCTAATGGAAGTAATTGGGCTGCAGCTGGTGCTGACTGCGTGCCTCTTCATCCCTCCTTCCCTGCTGCTTGCTGCCAGGGAGGAGGGGTGGGGTGGTCAGGAGGCTCGGGGAGAGACTGGATGCTGCAACAGCCTCTTTGCCTCCTGATCTTTCAACCCTGGGGTGTCGGGGGGGGTTTCTCCTATTGGTGCTGTGCATGTGTACGGGTGCTGGGAACAGGTTGCATGGCCTAGGCTTGCAGGGGCAATGTACCTTTGAAGTGCTGTGTGCCCTGCCGCCGGACCCCCCATCCCGCCGTGACACACATGGGCACGACTACTTGGAGCCAGAGAATGATGACTTGGAGAACGTGTCATGACAGTGATGCAGCAGCAGCTGCCGTTTAGCCCAGCAGAGAAGTACCCAGATCTGGACTGGAGATTTCAGCAAGCCCCCGTCTGCAGGACAACTGGCTTGTAGCACTGCAGTGTGCTGGAGCTGCTGAGTTTGGGTCCAGAACGCGGCAGGGTGTTCCTGCAGCGTGGAGGTCTTTGGTTTAGTGTCTGCACCAGGTTTAGGGGTGATGTGGACCAGAGCATCTCCAGAGCCGGGCTCTGGGGTTTTCATTCAGGTGCTTCTCAATGCTCTCAAGGGCAAGCCCAGCAAAGGCAGCACAGACGGCGCCCCGCGGGGAGGCTGGAAACTACCGTGAAAGCATCTTTATCGCAACAGAGCTGCCAAGGAACAAAGTGAATCTGTGCACTGCGAACAAACGGAGCAATTTGGTTCCGAAATGGGTCTGGTCTGATGATAGGCTTGTAGGCAGGCAGCTGCTTGTTAAGCCCAGAGAAAGAGGGGGTGTTGCCGCTGTCATTATACTTGCAATGAGCTATTAATATTGGGCTTTTTGGAGGGATCAGGCAACCTGGCCCCAAAGCAAGAAGCAGGAACGTGCTTTCTGGGTAGCAATGGTGCCTCGGGAAGAAGTTCCTGGCCAAGTCTCTGCGGAAAGGACAGGCACCAGCAGCAGCTGCTGGAGAAAGAAGTGATGAAGCAACTGCCTTGCAGGGAGCTGAAAGTGGGACGCGTGTCTGGGGCTCCACGGCGGCTCTCGTCAGGCCTGAACAGACACCAGCGCGCGAGTGCGATGGCACCGCTGCCGAACGCCGGCTTGGCTCTGGTTGCTGCTTTGTGCTGACCCGGGACTGGCTTTTCTAATCTGAGACACAAGCCCCCTGTCAGGGAGCTCTCGGGACACCCCCAAACTTGGCCTGTCCTGGAAGGGCGGTGGCTGTGCTCCCTGGCCTGGCCAGGTTGGGCTCTCGCCCCTGTCTCTGCGGCGGGCTCCCGGCCTCACACGGGAAATAATCCCTTGTGTCCCGCCAGCCCCCCAGGCGCTGTGCAACACGCTGCTCTGCACTTACCCCTTGCAGCCCAACCGGGAGGCCGGCACCTGCTCGCCTGACACGTCCGCCTGGGTCCCGGGTCCCGACCCCGGGCTTTGGGGGCTCCCGATCTCGCTGCACTGTTGACTCTGATGTTGGCCAAGGGCTAGTGCTCTGGATGATCAAAGCCTCGGCTTCTGCTGGTCGGTAAGTGCTAGATAGCAATGCAAACACACCTGGGCCTGAGGGACCCGCATGGCTTTTGAATGCACTAATTAAAGCTGGGAGATAAGAAGCACAACATAAAATGGTTGGACTGCTCCCAAGCGCAGGAATGGCTGCTCGCCCTTGAGACGGTCAGGGTTGTCTGGTCTCAGCAGGCCGTGCATTTGGCCTCCCCGGTTTGGGCTCTTGCAGGTGTCAGGGCCACATCCCTGGGGGCTGCAGTTCGGACCCTCCGGCCTCCACATGCATCACAGCCCTGATTAGAGCCTCCCACGGTTGCGGGACAGCGGGGCCGGCTCACCTCTGCCCCCCCGCACGCCTTCCTCGCTGCCTCTGCTCCCCCGGCCTGCCGCCAGGACCGGCTGAGTGCTGTTTCTTCAGGACGGGGGGGCTTGTCCGTTTGTCTGTGCTGTGCCAGCCCCCCTTGTGTCCCCAGCCTCTGCCCGGTCCCGGTCGAGTGCAGCTGGTGGAGGTGGCCCGGGGCCGGTCCAGGCACGGGAGTCACTGCACAAATCAGTGCTGCCTGGTCCTGCCCAAGGAAATGCCGGCGCGGCCGGCTCCGTTCGGTGGGGAGCCCCTGCAGAGCACAGGGCCGGGGGTGACCTGCATCCAGAGACCTGCCTGGGCTGGCGATGCTGCACTGAGAGGTGCCTGTCCGGGACTACCGGCTACATTCCTCACGTCACGGGCCGGCCGTGATGGTCAGTCCTTGGGACCTGTCTGGATTTGCCCTTCACTGTGCATCGTCCCCTCCTTTGCATAGCAACACAGCTCCATTTCTCTCGGGCTTCCTCTGTCTCACATAAGAGCCCCATGCAAAAGCAAAAGGTACTGGCTTGGCAGGGAGAGGGTGTGGGGAGATAGTATATCATCTGAGTCCATCTTTCACATCCTCTTGTTCTGACAATTAGATGTTTCCGAAGTGCTAGGAATTCCCTGATGCATCTCAAGGTATCTGCGTATTGCAGCTGCCTCCTGGTTCCCTCATGGAGACCAACCATGTCTCGGGCTGGCCATCTCCTCTGAGCTTGGGAGGTTTGCCAGAGCATCCCAAGTTCAGCCAGGCCCGTCAAGGATTAATGGTCTGATTGCATCGGTGTAATGGAAGGCGTGCTCTGCATTTCCGCCCTGCTCAGGTGCGCTCAGATGGCCGTGTTCCCGCAGAGGAGCTTGAGGAAGCAGCATTTCTCCCTGAAAAGCATCCAGCCAGAGGGTTCACAGCAGAGCCTGCGGATGTCTGCAGGCAGGACCATCCCAGCAGGCATCTGACATCCTCCTGGGAGACGGAGCAGCCTGGGTCCCAGGCCGGAGGAGAAGCATTTCAGTGGAAACCTCTATTGTCGGGTAGAAAACACCTGGCATCTGTTTGGTTTTTCCAGAGGATGTGCCCCTTTCCCTTCCTTTACGTCCAGGAACAAGCCCATTCAGTTCAGAAGTTGTTGCCCTTTTGCAGCTGGAAACTTTGGCCCAGCTCTGGGGATGTTGTTTTTGAGACTTGCCCAAAACCTTGGCTGGTGGTTTGTGTTTTGCCTGGAATCTGTTGGCTTCAGGACCTGGAGTCGATAAACCTCTGCTAGCCAAGGGAAGCAGGCTGGATGAGCTCCCTGCCAGCACTCATTCCCCCTTTGTTTCGGTCCCCGGGGGCTCTCCCCTACCGAGTTGCTCTTGAGGTCCAAACACATTAAAGCTATGTATTTCCCCAGTGACTTTCAGCAAATGCTCATATCGGAGCTGATGGTTCCAGCCAAACCTGTCTGACGGGCTGTGAGAGACCTGGAAACCGAGGCAGAGCACTCATTATTAATCTGGGGACCTACAGATTTGGCTCTATATATCTATCTGTGACAAGCCTCCGCCGGTCTCCCCTGCACCTAATAGCAGCAGATGATGTCGGTGTCACACCTCAAATTTGCATAGCGCAATTATCTCGAAAGAAAACATCCCCAACCTTTGCTGGGGGGAATTTCTGCCAGCGCTGGAGTGCCAGAAGAGCTGGAAGCTCCACCTCATTAGCCATAATGGATGAGATGCTTGCAGCTGCACAGTGATTAGCGCTGAACACTGCTATTAAACGCCAGGGACTGGGGCTCAGGAACACCAGGCGTCAGAGCCTGTACACCGAGGGGCCGTGTCTGGCAGATGTTTCACGCTGCTCGGGTGGCTCGTGTGGACCGGTGGGTGCGTTCGCTGATGGGAGAGTGAGGCACCAAAGGCAAATGCGAAGGGTGGCCGGGGGCACCTCTAAGACGGGTGCATCTTCCACTGGGTTCGTGCTGTACTGGGACTGTCACGCATGGGACCTTTATCTGCTCCACGGCCTCACGCTTTGCTGAAACGCCTTTCAGTAACCCCTCTCGGGGAGAAGGGAATAGCTATTCCCATGGGGTCTTGAGGATGACGGTCACCCAGAAGGAGACAAGGGGAGAGGAAAGCGAGACCTCTACATGCAGGCCCCATCTGTGGGATGGCAGCCGCTGGTCAGGAGATGGATGGTGAGGAGCACACCTTCCCAGGGAAGCCCGGGCAGTCCCAGCTGGCCCCTGCCCCACCAGCTCTCCCAGCTGCTCTCTGCATGGAGCAGAGCCAGGACACGATGCTGCAGCTCGATCCCCATGGCTGGGGCTTTGTGCCCAAGAAGAACCAGAGGCTGCTCCAAGAGCAGGGGCCGCAGGGTCACGCTGTTGCTGGAAGATGAACCCAGCGCTCTCCCAGGCCCGGGCGCCCAGTGTTAGCCCGGAGGGCCCATCCTTCCCCAGACTGTGTCCCCCTCATACAATAAAAGGAGCTGGTGACCAGCTCCTACCTACCTATGAGAGAGGGAAGTGTGGGGGCAACCTCCCCACCCCAAAGACCCATGTAGACTCCCAACTCCTGCCACCATAAGACACAGGGGACTGGGCAAGATGGACCTATGGCCTGGCCCAGTACATGGCAGTCCTGACGCTCTCGTGTCTCCATGGACGGTCCTAGCTCATCCCAAGCTTGCAGAGCGGCGGTTCTGCAGTGACGGCTTCAGAGAGGTCGTCGGGGGCTCTTCCCAGCTGATGCCTGTCCTCATGCAAGCATCTTGCACTCAGGAGCTTGCACCCTGCCTCAGCACCAGCACCCCAAGTAATTTGGAGGTGTCTCCTGTCCTGGAGCAGCCGTCCCTGTGCCCAGGTTGGGGAGGGGACATCTGAAGGCAGCGGTGCCACTGTCCCAATCAGCCCATGCAACACTTGTTTCAGAGGTTTTTCACAGATTTCATAGACATTTGGGCTAGAAGGGACCCCAGAGGATCATCGAGTCCAGCCCCCTGCCCCTGGGGCAGGAAGTCAGCTGGGTTCATAGGCTCCCAGCAAGATAAGCATCCAATTTGCTCTTGAAGGTGTTCAATGTAGGTGCTTGAACCACCTCCGCTGGCAGACTGTTCCAGACCTTGGGG
>NW_017728914.1:37325616-37331301 GCF_001723895.1 Crocodylus porosus | reverse complement strand
CTTGGGATAGCCCTATGCATAGATAGTTGTTTAAGTAAACTTTCTAAGTTTCTGTGTAATTTACTATTGTTTTGTTTCTCCAAGGTGTATTTTTTATCTCTTTCTCTGTCTTTAGTTTAAATACGCTTGTAAACTTAGAGAGTCTGAGAAGTCCTTTGAAACAGTCAAGTGGGTGATTCCCCTCGCTGTAGGAAATTCTCCCTGTGATCACAGCCTTAAATAAAGAAAAGCTGGCTCTGTCAGTTCTGATTCAACCACAACACGAAGTTTGATTTCTTCCACACATTGCAGGCTCATGTTCATCCATTCTGTGCAATGGTTTCCTCAGGGTTTTCCACAAAACCTTTTTTCTATTAAATGCATTTTTTTAAATAAACCCCCACAACCCCTGGAGCCTTCCAAACTGCTTCCCAGGCCCTGGCCATGCAGTCACTGTGATTATACTAGCTGGGTTTGGGCTGTTTTGGCAAGAAAGGAGAGTCATCCCTCTCCAGAGCCCTCCGCACCCAGCACTGGCTGTGTGTGTGCAGCACTCCTGGGGGAGTTTAGCAGTTGTTTAAGAATTTGCCAGGGTTGTGGAGTATGAGGGGGCTGCCAGCTGTTTCCCAGATATGTCACAGGGAAGCCAGCTGGACGTACTGAGGGAAAGGACCTTGAGGAAACTTTCTTCTCTAGCTCTTTAAATCCAATTCTCTGGAAATAAATTCTCCCTTGAAAACTGGCTTCCAGGTCCTGTTGTTCATTAGCTTGGGTGTGCTCATCAAAAGTAGTTGGATTACAGCTTAGTTTTGCTCAGCTGCCAGGATCTGAATCATCCCTGACCAGAATAGACACCAAAGGCCCAAGAGGTTAGACCCAACCATGCGGCTCAGGACGCGGGGAGCTCACAGGGGGTCCGGGACCTTGCAGTGCTAGGTTGGATTTCAGATCCAGCCCAGACGACTGGAGGTCAAGAGGTCCTAGTCTGTCAGCTGTGCAAAGGTTGTGCGGGCTGGATTTGGGACTCAACTCGCGCTCCTGAGCTGGGAGCTGCTGTGCAGCACTGCAGAGATTGGCGGGCCACTGCTGCTGGCTCTGGCCACAGCGACCTTGTTCGGTAAGGCAGCCCCATCTGAAGCTCTGTGGCAAGCATCTCTGCAGCTCTGTGCATGGCCAAAGCAGCACAATTAAAAGGTGGAGAAAGCAGATGTTTCAGGGTCATCCCTTTTTCTTGGGGACTGGTGGGAAATCTGTTGAATTTTCATGACGTTACGTCCTCTCCATCAGTCTGAGGCCCACAGAGCGCAAAGTCCATCAGCTCCGGATCTCGTTCAGTGCCACGCAGCAGCCTAATTACAGCCGTTCCCACCCAGCGAGACTGGCAGGATGTCTTTTGCTTGCTTTCTTCCCAGTTTTTTTTGTCTGTTGAATTATTTACTCATCTGCCTCCTAAATGAAATAAAATAAGAGCAGAATCAAGGTGAGGAAGTGGGTGGAGAGAGAAACAGCGCTTCCTCTATGTTAGCGGCTGTTAGACACCGCTTGCTAACATCCTGTCTTGCCTGCTACCCAAGCTGCGCAAGGGCCGAAGCTCCCTCTGACCGTCTGGGGCATTTATGTTTCTGTGCAGTGCCAACAAGCTTGTGCTTCTGCTTCTGGTCAGGGCAATGTTTGAATTTTAGCTCTTGCCTGGGAAAGCAAGCAAGGGAGTTTGGGGCACAGCCTCTGAATCAAGTCTTCCTGCACCTTAAATGCAAATGGGAGAGGAACAGGGGGAAACTCCCCCCGACTCATTCTTTCTTTCAGCATCTGCTCTCTGCCATTGTGTGACACAGGATGGAGCTATGGTCTGACACAGGACACGGCAGCTCTTCTGCCTTTTTTTGCCCCATAAAACTGAGTGGCAGCAGTATTCACCTGCAGCAACGGGGAGAATTAATTGATGCAAGATTTGTTTTACAGACGGGGAAAGTAAAACAGAGAGACATGTTCCCCAAAAGGGACTGCTGCGAGGTCTGGGGTGAGAACAGTGGCTCCCCAGTGCCTGGCCTGTCCCGGGGCTCCAGCCTTGCTGCTTCTCCCCAAAAGACATCCCGTGGGCTGTTCAGTTCTTCAGCTGCACCGGGACTGAGGGGCAAAGATCCCTGGTCTTGCCCTGATGTGGAGGGGACACCTGCACCCCACCCCAGCCCTGCCTCTGGGGCTTTGCTTGCCTTCCGCTTTCGGGAGCACAAAAGCAGATCGCCCTTATTATAAGTGAGACAAAAACCCTGGAGCAGCTGTTACCTGCCCTTGAGAGGCTGCCCCAGGGACGTGGCTCAGTCTATATCTGGATGCCAAAGCCTCCCATGCTGGTTTCCTCAGGAAGAAGCAGGGCTTGCACCGGGGCAGGCTGGAGGCGATGGGCTGGGCAGCCGCTCTGCAGAAAAGGCCCTGGGGGCGACAGGGGACAAGGAGCTGGACAGGAGCCAGCAGTGCGCCCTTGGTGCCAAGAAGGCGACCGGCATCCTGGGCTGCATCGGTAGGAGTGTTGCTGGCAGACAGAGAGAAGTGATTATTCCCCTCTATTTGGCACTGGGGAGTCCGTCATTTTAGGCCCCCACTACAGAAAGGATGTGGACAAGTTGGAGAGAGTCCAGTGGAGAGCAAGGAAAATGGTTGAGGGCTGGGGGCAGGGCTGGTGAGGAGAGGCTGAGGGAACTGGGCTGATTTAGTCTGCAGAAGAGAAGACCGAGGGGGATTGAATAGCAGCCTTCACCTCCCTGCTGGGGGGCTGCAAAGAGGACAGAGCTGGGCTGGTCTCAGTGGGGCAGACGACAGGACAAGGAGCAATGGGCTCAAGCTGCAGCAAGGGAAGTTGAGGCTGGACATTAGGAAAAATATTTTCACGAGGAGGGTGGTGAAGCACTGGAGCAGGTGACCCAGAGAGGGGGTGCAGTCTCCATCCTTGGAGTTTTTTAAGACCCGGGTAGACAAAGCATTGGCTGGGATGATGTAGATGGGGCTGGTCCTGCTTGGAGCAGGGGGTCGGACTAGATGTGACCCCCTGAGGTCCCTCCCAACCCTCATTGTCTATCATTAAGCAAAGAGCACAGGTAATATTACTTTCCAAAGCCCTGATGGGCCTGGAGGCTGGAACATGGGCAGGAGGCTCAGGATTGCATCCTTGGTCTTAATAAAACCTCTGTGGGAGGTCAGGTCTCCAGCGCCGGGAAAGTGAATGGTTCAGAGGCCACAGGCTTACTGCGAAGCAGCTTCCAGTGACTTTGTGGGGTAGAATGACTCATCCCTGAAACTGGCTTTACTGGTTTTGCTAAGCGAGGTACGTCTAGGAAAACACCTGATCTGTGCATACAGCCACGGTCAATGGACGTACAAGAGAGGGAGACACGCAAGGCAGGCAGTGGGGTGAGCGAGACTGCTGCAATTTCATCTTTCACACTCTTCTGTGGTCTGCACTGCGAGATGTTGCTACTGCAGAAGAGTTGTGTGAAATGACAGCCTGACCACACGCACACATGGATTTACACGTGTGAATGCACACATGCATGGAGTTGCATTTTACTATGTATAAAATTCCACTCAGCTACATATGTATATATATAATTAAAAGCAACAATGTCTTTTGAGCAGTTCAGGGCAAGGTAATGACTGTAATTAGATTGCCACGCTCGACCAAAATAGCCTTCCCAAACAGCAGAACTCATTAAATTAGAACTGGATCGGTCACGGATTGATTTAAGGAAATACTATAAAAAACCTGAACATTTTCCACGTGCCCTTGTGAAAATCCAGACAGAAACCTGGGCTGTCATTTCCTTTCCTACATGCGTCTCTCTGAGGCTTGCATGTACCGAGAGTGTGGAGCAGGGAGCAGTCATAAGACATTGAAGCCCTTCCTCAGTCCCTCTCACCTTCACGACCGATGCTGAGGAAGCCTTTATTTGCCAGTCCCTTCTGGGGAACTAGACCAGGCTAGCTCTGCCAGCAGCCAACCTTGCTTCCCTTCCTGATCTCAGGCCTTCCCATAAATCTACTTAATTTTCCAGGACAGAAGAGGAGCAACATAAATAATGAGTAGCAACAGGCAACTTTGCGAGTTAAGTTGAGTTAAGCCAAGAGCCCTTGTCCTTCCAGCTCTGTATATTCTTCCAGGCTCTCGCTGAGTGGGTTGTTAACTTGTTAACATACCAACAGTGGCGAGTCAAAGGTTTAACCAAGCATGGCCATGAGCTCTGTTTATTCCTTGGTTCCCATCGTCTCATATTCTCTGGGTGACCCTGAGCACACTGTGCTCTTTACTTAATTGACTTTGTTTATTGGAAAAACACATGAGAAGCTGATATTTCCAAAGAGTTTAATCCTGACTTCAGTGCACAAGGCCCATAATGCAAACAGCATGCAAAAAGAAAAGAAAAAACCTTAACCAAACTGATACCCGGAAGAAACACGAGAGACTAAAATAAACCCTTGAAAGTTTTCTATAGAGTAAGGCTTGCTGCTATTACTAATACTTGCTGCTAATACTTCAGCCACTGACAAATACTCCTGACAAAACACTTCTCTCATTATCAGCTGGCCAAAAGTTCTTTCATAAATCAATTACCCCAGTCAGAAAGCAAGCCAGGATTTAGAAATGACGTGGGAAATTGGGAACTGTGGTATCAGATCTGGCCAGCTGTTCTTCTGGCTCAATGGTGATGGACATCATTGCATTTCTGGAAACTACCGGTCTCCTGGGCCACTGTGATTTAAGGCCAATTAAAGGAGATGAGGACATTGCCGAGTAGCTCTGTGCATGCTCATGTGTGATTGTCAAGGCAAAAAAAAAAAAGGTAAAGCACTACCAGCATGTGACACATCAACACAGGAGGAGCTGGCACAAACCGCTGGCTTGACGAGCAGGATTTGCTGCTAAACATTTGAAGATTTTCAGGAAACAGATAAAAAAACAGCGGGGATGAGCAATCACAGCTGGAGCAGAGGGATGAATGGGGTGTCCTGTTCAGGGGAATGGAGGGCGGGGAGGGACAGGCTCGTCTTCAAAGGGAAGGGAAACTGCGAGGAGATGAGAAGTGGTAGAAGGGAGACGATAGAGACAGTTTGCACTGAGGTCACCGCGGGAAGCCCGTACACGATGTCCTCGTGGGGGATGATGGCAGAACCAGGAGCAGTGGTCTCCACCTGCAGGAAGGGAAATTTAGGTTAGTTATTAGGAACAACTTTCTCACTGGGCGGCTAGTAAAGCACGGGACGGGCTACCCAGAGGTGGTGGCATCTCCATCCCTGGAGGTTTTAAAGCTCCGGGTAGACAGAGCCTTGGCTGGGATGATGTCGCTGGGGCTGGTCCTGCTTGGAGCAGGGGTGGGACTAGATGTGACCTCCTGAGGTCCCTCCTGTGGCGAAATGCCGGGCGGCGACGGCGGTACAATAGCAACGACTGGGGGGTAGAGGAGCTTTGTGGCGATGACAACTGGAGGGTTAGGCTCTGAATATGGAGGTGGTTGCTTACATTCGGTGAGTGTCTATTCTGGAGCGGTTGGAGCAGCTGGGGGAAGGCATGGAAGTAACTTGGCTTCCTTTAAGCACTCAGGGCTCTCTTCCGAGTTGGTCAGCACGCTTGATGCCTTTGCGGCTGCTAGCTCTGTGGCGTTGCGGCACGCAGTGTGGAGCTGCGACTCTAAGTCTCCTATAGCTCCTACAGCA